>NW_026067949.1:17267296-17582899 GCF_014885135.2 Alexandromys fortis
GGGGAAACATGAAGATTGGGATAAAGGAAGGTTGGATAGGGGAGCAGGGAAGCACATATCTTAGTTAAGGGAGCCTCCTTAGTGTTGGCAAGAGACTTGAACCATTTGAGATTCTTATGTTGAGAATTCTCTTTTTAATTCTATACCCCATTTTTCAGTTGCGTTATTTAGAGTTTTGATCTCTAATTTTGAGTTCTTTATATATTTTGGAGATCAGTCCTTTGTCTGATGTAGGGGTGGTGAAAATCTTTTCTCATTCATTAGGCTGCTTTTTTGTCTTATTGACTGTGTTCTTTGCTTTTCAGAAGCTTCTCAGTTTCAGAAAGTTCCATTTTTTATTGTTCCTCTCAGTGTCTGCGCTACTGGTGTTATCCTTAGAAAGTGGTCTCCTGTGCCCATGCATTGAAGACTACTTTTGATTTTCTCTTTAATCAGGTTCAATGTGATTGTATTTATATTGAGGTCTTTAATCCATTTGTACTTGAGTTTTATGCATGGTGATAGATATGGACCTATTTTTATTCTACATGTTGACATCCAGTTATGCCAGCACCATTTGTTGAAGATACTTCCTTTTTCCCATCATATAATTTTAGTTTCTTTGTCAAAAATCAGGTGTTTATAGGTGTGTGGATTAATATCCAGTTCTTTGATTTGATTCCATTGGTCAACTCCCTGTTTTTATTCCAGTACCAAGTTATTAATACTACTATAGTTTTATAATAGATCTTGCTGTCAGGGATGGTGATGCTTCTAGAAGTTCCTTTATTGTACAGGATTGTTTTGGCTATCCTGAGTTTTTTTTTTTCCATATGAAGTTGATTATTGTTCTTTCAAGATCTGTGAAGAATTGTGTTGGGATTTTGATGGGGATTACAATGAATCTATAGATTGCTTTTGGTAGGATTGCCATTTTTACTATGTTGATCCTACATATCCAAGAACATGCGAGATCTTTTCATTTTATGGCTGGGTTCTCTCCCATGAGTCATTAATTAAGAAAATGCCTATAGAGCTGCTGTCTGATCTTGTAGAAACATTTTCTTAATTGAGGTTTGTTCTTTGATGCCTTTAACTTGTATTATGTTTACATAAACCTAGCCAGTACAATCACAATAGAATAAAGCTTGAGTAAGAGTAAAAAGTATAGAAAATGAATAAACATGAAGATAAGTTAATACACAGTTGAGTGATTAATGGGTAATGATGTTCAGAGAGAATTTTTCTGTTTTTTAAAATTATTTTATTTAATTAATTTTCCTCAACCCAATAGCAGGTTCTCCTCCCTTCTTCCTTTCCTCCAAGTACCCTCCTAGACCTCCCCTTTTTTCTCACCCTCCAATCTACTCCTTCTCATTTTTCCTCAGAAAAGGCAGATCTCCCATGTATACCAGATATACTTTGGTATATCTAGTTTCACTAAGATTAGATATTTCTTCTCATATTAAGGTTTAACAAGGCACCCAGCAGGAGCAAAAGGTCCCTAAAGCAGGTAACAGAGTCAGAAACAGTCTCTTCTCCCAATGTTATGAGACCAACAAGATGACTAAGCTATACAATAGTAACATTAATGCAGAGAGAGCCTATATCGGTCCCATGAGAACTCTCTGATTAGTGGTTCAGTCTTTGTGAGTGCTTATGAGTCCATGTTAGTCGATTCTGTGTGTGTGTGTGTGTGTGTGTGTGTTGTCATCCTTAGCCCCTTTGATTCCCACAATCTTTCCTTCCCCTCTTCCACAGGATTCTCCGAGGTCTGCTTAAGGTTTGGCTATGTATTTCTGCATCTTTTTTATCTGTTCCTGGGTTGAGGCCTACAGAGATTTTTTCTTTTTGCAAATTGCTAGATTAAAAAATATGAAAATACAAGCAATTAGAACAGTGGTTCTCAACCTGTTGTTCGCGACACTTCTTGGGGCAAACTGACCTTTCACAGTGCTTGCCTAAGACAATTTGCATATCAGATATTTACAGGTGTGACTTCATGAAATTAAACAAGATGGTTCAAACTACTGAAATAGATCTGTGAGGAGCAAAGGAAGTGAAGCACCAATAAAGTGTCTCCAAGAAAAAAGGAGCCCATGAATAGGTGTGCTTCTTGATCCCAAAGAAGAATGAGCGATAATGGAACTAAGCATAGCAAAGCTATAAAACTCATTATGGATCCATTAGTCTGAAACCAAAAGCACTAAAAATAAAGCATACACACACACATACACACACATGCACACACACAAACATTACAGTTCAAACTCCTGAGGGGGGAAAACAATACATGAATCATAATTAAATTATTTGTTAGCAGAGTACACATTTAAAATGATAAAACATTAGCATGTTGGCTTCATTCCAGGGATGCACAGATGGTTCAGCATATGAAAAATCAGTAAATATGATATCAGTAAATATGATATGGCACATAAATAGAATTAAAGACACAAATCAAGTGATTCTTTTAGAAATACAGGAAGGGCCTTCGACCAAGTGTAAATCTTTATTATAAAGGTCATGAAAGAAACTAAAAGTCATAAGATTATTCCTCAACTTAATCAAAGGTATAAAAGACAAACTATAGGCAATATTACAATAAACAGGGATAAACAAAAAGAACTTCTTTTAATATCAGAAATCTCACAAGAATGTCCACTCTGTTCACTCACTCAATATTAGTCTTGACATTTTAGTCAAATATTAAATCAAAAGAAAGAAATAGAAGTGTTACAAAAAGGAAAGGAAGAAAGAACCCACACTATTCGTGCTTATTGAAAATGTGACCCTCTGCCTACAGATACCTAAAATAAAGACAGAAATGTCTTAAAATTTATAAACTATAATAAGAATTATTATAAATAAATAAGAAAAATTACAAAATCAGCATATTTTATATTGTCATAATAAATAGGCTAAAAGTAAATGAAAGAAAGACTATTTAATTTTGTGAAATCAGAAGTAAAAACTAGGAATAAATGTGAACAAGATTTAAAGGTATGTACAATGATACTCTTAAAACATTGTCAAAAGTAACTGAAAGATAGAACATACAAAAATTTTTGCTTACTCAATTTTTGTGTGATATTGTAAAATGGTTGTAATAACCATATAAGTTAACAGATCCAATGCAATTTTCATCACAATGCTACTGACTCTCTTTTTTATTGATTTTATTTAGCTATACATTTTTCTCTGCCTTACTCCCGTTCAGCCTTTTCCCATGATCCCCATGCTCCCAATTTACTCACGAGATCCTGTCTTTTTCTACTTCCCATGAAGATTAGATCCATGTATGTCTCTCTTAGGGTCCTCATTGAGGTCCAGGTTCCTTGGGATTGTGATTTTTAGGCTAGTTTATTTTGCATTATGTCATTGACTTTCTTTACAGAATCTGACTTGAAAAACAAAACAAAACAAACAAACAAGCAAAAAAACAGAATCTGACAGTAAAGCCCTGGCAATTATTGCAGTATTAGCTATTAACTTCTCTTCTAGCATTTACCTTGGAGAAGAGAAGGTGAGGACTCTAACAGTTTTAAACTCCCAGTAACTATATGGATGAGAGTAATGGGGTTCATTATACCTACTAGAGAGATCAGAGGTAGATTTTAACTTAGTGTGAAGGAAAAGAGGAAACTCATATCACTTTGTGTGTTCAACTGTATGATATGGTGGTCCACAGGTTGTGATTCCAAAACAATATCAATGTCTTAAACCCAAAACCTAGAGATATTTAATATTCACTTATTGCAAAGCAAACTTGGAAAATATTACATCTCTTCTCTCTTCAGTGGTGAACACTTTCTTCATTTTTGTAGGTCAATGTAATCACAAATAATTACAACTACAAAATCAAAGATAATAGTTTGCATGCCCTGGAGCCATAGAACTCAAGAATATCAAGAGACTGGAAAAAGTGAGTATACAAATTATTTTGTGGTATTTCATGAAGAATTCATTCCAGCAACACTTTGAGTTCAAGAGTCTTGACCTCTCCAGCTGTAAGGTAAAACACAACTCTTCCATGAAGCAAAGACATTTGTAGCAATTTGTTACAACTAAAATAAAAATTTGTTATCTATGCATACCAATTATAGAGAGAATTATGCTAGCATATTGAAAATTAGTTGTAATGTTCTAGGAAATATCTATTAGCTCTAAGATTATGTTACTTAAAACCTAAATCAAGTAAATAAAAGCCCTTAGACTATTATGGAACCTAGAAATCATAAGACATCATGGTGTAATCAAATATTTTACAAACCATGGTTGGTTTGGATTTTCCAGTTCTCCATGCCAACTGAAATATGTTTTTTATTTTTCTTCTAAATAAACTCATTTATTTTCACCTTATCAATTTTACCTTCAGAGAAAACATCACAAAATTTTCAAAAAGTAAGATTATGATCACTTTTTGAACAGCTGGGATATGTTTATAGAAACAAAATAAACATATCAATAATGTAGTCCATGTGGTATTGCATTCAATGTGCCTTTTATTCATTGTTTAAGACTCTGATCTAAAATCTTGATAAAATTAGGAAGAGCTAAGAAAATACCAGACCTTTTCCCATCCTGTGACTTTTTCTATGATTTTGAATTAAAAGAAAAGAAATTGGCATAACAATCGTTCTGTTATGAAATTCAGCATATTGGGAAATAGCTGTGAGCTTCCTCTTCAGAGTCACAAGTGATCCACAAGCCGTAATCTGATTACTTTATAGGTGAAAAGTCCTTAGGCAAAGTTTCTTTATCACTAGCACTCCTGAGATCCTGCACAATGATTTCAGTGCTCTGTATCATGTTTTCCCACAACAATAAACAAATATGTTCACATCAGATCATTATAATCAAGATTATAAATAGTCATTCACTAAATAATACAAATTGGATTATAATTTAAATCTTAAAAGTTGAAAGACAGTTTTGAGTTCTATATTAATAAATCCTAATTTTTTTCTCTATAAGAGATTAGAAAGCAAGGGTCAAAACAATCTAATATTTAAAGAGACAGTGCAGACAATCATAGATTAAAAGGAGTAAAGAAAAATAAGCCACATAAAATGAAAAATTCACAGAAAGTCTGGATTCTGTATATTATTCTGTTTTATTTTAATTTTTTGTCTGTCAAGGCCCTAAGTAACCAACATATGTTTTTTAAAGGTATCTTGGTTTCAAAATGAAGAACTAAAGATATGTAGCTTTGAAAAAGAGGTTCTTCTTTTGTTTCCAAAGAGGATGAGAACATGTGGAATACTTCCAGACTAATACAATTTGATGGATCAAGACCCCCTGTAAGGTCACCTTGAATACCCCTCATAAAATGACTTTGCACAACTGCTGCCTGAGATGAACCTAGCACACAGGATACACCATAAAAGACCAGATTAACAGCACCCCCAATCAGAAGGAAGTAGTCTAGAGAACTATACCCATATTCCCAAAATTACTTACACATATTTGTTTACATTTAAAGGGGATTATGCTGTAGAGATTTTCATTGGTATGGATCTTGGTATATTGATAAAAATTTAAGATCAATTTTGTTCTATGAATCTTTCTGCTCTTGATTAAGCGATTGTGTTTGTGCAGTTCATTAAAATGTAATGTATAAACTTAAGAAATAGACTAATAGGTTTAGTTCATTATTGTCATGGTGATAACCATGGTGTCATGCAGGCAGACATCATGCTGGAGAAGCAGCTGAGAGTCCTACATTTTGATCTACAAGCAGCAGAAGGACATTGTGTGTCACATGGAGCATAGCATGAACTTAAAGTTACAAAGCCTGCCTCCGTAGTGACACAATTCCTTCAAGAAGGCCACACTTACTAAGAGTGTCACTCCCTATGGGACAAGCATTTAAACACATGAATCCATGGAGAGCATCTCAGTCAAACAATCACACATAGAATTTTTAGTCCTTAATATTATTCATATCAAGTTGAAAATATTTGAGTAAAGTTAAGTTTTTTAAAATATCAGACTAATCAAATTCCACACCAGCTTCCCATATAAATCAAGAAAAACTATTTCTGGAAACTTTTAAGGTTCTCTCCCCAGAATTAATAAACATTTTCTGGAAGGTGTCATATGATAAATATTTTAAGCTTTGTAAACTATATAGTTTTAGGGTACATATGCTAGTGTGCCATAGCAGGAAAATAGCCAAAGGAAGGTACTATTCCTCTTATTAATATAAGTTTAAAAGAAAAACTTTCTATGCATCTAAGTACAAATATTTCAGAGGTGGTTAGACCGTATGTTTAACTAGGAAGTCAATGTTAGTGGCACCAGAGACATACTAAAGGAGAGTAAGCCACTGAGAGATTACTCATACTCAAGTGGCTAGCTCCATACTCAGACCTATGTGAGTACCCACAGTTAAACTAAGTGTGTCACAAAATAGAAGAAACAAGACAAAACAAAATAAAATAGCCCTGAATGTATATGAAAGTAGAATGGGAGCTTGGTGGGAATAAAAGAGGTTTATGGGACATGTGGAGAAGATAGGAGGTAGAGGAGGAATGAATTTTGAAAAGAAGGCCTTTTATACATGAATTAAATTCAGTTAAATTCAATTAAATTAAAACCATATTCTTTCCCATGGGCCATGCAGAATTACCTTTTCTAACCTCGTAAATGAAATTAGGTTTCCATATTCGATTTTTTCAAGGCATCTTGCACTTTCCCCTTCATAGCCAGTATTATACTGGATGACTTTACTTTGATATTTATATTTATTTTAAAACTATGTTGTTATCATTAGATTGAAAGCTAAAGACAGGCAGGGCTATTGACTCCCTTCTTCAATATAATACGTGTGAGTTTCCTTTATAATGCTCAACACACTCTAGAAAATTTACGGAAATCTTTTGAAGTTTGTATCAGATTCTTTTCTATGAAACAGTTATATGAAAACTGACAATTGTTTTACCTGAAAATAAAAAGTAAATGAATGAACATAATTTTCTAAAAGAAAAATTAAGTCTAAGCATGTTGAGAACAAAATAATTTCATCAGTTTATGCGTTCTGGCCTTCTGTTGCACACTTCCACCTTCTTGTCTCATTTAACATAGTTTAGCACCACTCTCAATGAAGCATCCTGATCAATTTCTCCAGGGACACAGTTAAAAAAATACCTCCTTTGTCATTCATCATCTTACGCTTTCACTTTAAGAAAAGTAATTCTATTTCCTCCAAAAAGTCTCTTGGTAATCCTTTGGGTTCAGAAAAGGCAATGACACTTGCAATTCTAAGCATTTCTAATTGTTTTAGAGAGCTTCGAGGTGCAGAAACTTCTGATTTGATCTAAGGAACACATACTTTTTTATATTATTATTACTCAAAGACAAAGAAAACCTCAGCAAGCTAAATCATGTTTATTTGGCAAAAGTAGTAATTAATTTTTCAGATAAAAAGTTTCAATTTACGTATCTGTGGAATTTTTAGCTGCACCCCATTTATATTTGTCTACAGCTAGATAAAGAAAGATACCAAGATAGCAAGCCAATTGGGACAAGAAATAATTTTTTTTCAAGAGTCTGAATTTTGATTGCTAAGATGTTCCAAAGGGATATCAAGTAGAATGCTATTATCACTTTTGAAACTACTTAATTGCATTTCTCTATTCTTATATATATTTCTTAAACTTGAGATAATGAGCTATTGCTTTTCTTTGTCATAAAAGATAATTTTCTTAGTTTACTGCTAGGAAATAAGGCTGCTCAGAATTTGCATGTTTATAATTCTGTGTGTGCTGGCATGTCCCAGTTTGAATTTTAAATAAAGCTTTAAATATCTTAAGGGAATATATTTCACATTTTTCTTTTATTGGGATGGAAATAGTAAGTGTACGTCAGGGGAGGACTACAGGAGATAGAGGTAATAATGGTTGTTGTAGGTGAAAGAGTGTCACCTGAGAATACAAGAAGAAAAAAAAATAATGTAAGGGAAGGGGCGAAGAGCAAACTGATCCTAATTATGGTGATGCATAGTTAAAATGTATTTTTCAACATTAGAGTAAAATTCAATTTTGAGTAGAATGACTGACCCTCAAAAATATTTCCATTTAAGTGACACCTGTATGTATTGTAAGAAAACATGTTAAATTAAGACAGTGTTTGTGTAGGAAGTTCTTCTATAAATGTGTTGCTTTTATTTGTTAGTGAATAATGAAAGTGCTTTAAGCCTGTAGCAGGGAAGAACAGACCTAGATGGGGAAAACTAAAATGAATTCTGGGAGAAAAGAGGCAGAGGCAGAGAGACGCCATGGAGCCGCCAGAAAAGGAAGATGCAAGCTGACAACTGGAACCTTGCTAATAGGCCACAAGCCTCATGGTAAAATATAAAATAATAGAAATGGGTTAATTTAAGAGCTAAGAGTGAGCTAAAAATATTCATAAACTAATAGGCCAAGCAGTGATTTAAATAATATAGTTTCTGTTTGATTATTTTGGCTCTGGGCAGCTGGAAACAAATAAGCAGTCTCTTACAACAAATTGGCACTGCAGCATGGGCTCACTAAATCCGCATAAAACCTGAAAGGACTTAGAATGGAATTCTGGACACTAAAAAACAAAGTTTACCCACTTTTTTTTTAGATGGGTTCTGCTTGATTACAGCATGCCACAGCTTTCTAATCATCATCATCATCATCATCACAATAAATTTTGGTTGCAAAACATCGACTTTCTGGTTTACCAGCCCATAGGGCTCTGACTTTTTTGGGAGGTCTGGCTATGGAGCATTTAAATGGGGCTTGTGAGCATAGTGCTACAAATTCCTTAATGGCAACATAGACATGCTGTGTGCCTATAAATGGGGCTGTGAGCATTGCTCACAGTAAACAGACCTCTGCCCTGCCGTGTTCTACTGGACAGAGCCAAAAGGCAAAGCAGACTTGGTCCTACTCACGCCTACACTTAGCTTTTTACAAAGCCCTTAGCATTTTAAGAAGTGTTCCTAGACAGTGAAGGATTTCAGATACACTATAAGGTAGAGTAATATGTAAAAGACCTCTAAATGAGATACACTGTATTTAAAAGATGTACATAGGCTTAGGAGAGAGAATGAGGAGTAAAGAGACAGAAAATATAATATAAAAGAGTACAAACAGTCATAGGTTAAAGGAATAAAGACAATAAAATAAATATTAAACTTGTAGAAAAAGTAATGGAGTAAGAAAATTAAGCCATGTAAAGATGGAGTATACACAGAGAGTCTGAATTATGTGTATTATTGTGTTTTCTTTAAATTTTTTTGACTCTTAAAGAGCTACATAACAAGAGACATTTCAATATATAAACTGCTAAGTTAAACCAACATAAAGATATCTTGACTTCAGAATTTGAGTCTAAGGATATTTTGCTTTAGAAAAGAGGTTCTCCTTTTGTTTCCACAGAAAATAAAAAAAAAAAAAAAAAACTGAGGGTTTCTTCAACACTAATGTGGTTTGATGGATCCAAGACCCCTGAAAAATAACTGTGAACACCAACCAAAAAAATTACTTCACCCAATAAAAAGCAGGAAGCACTTTGGAGAGAACTATTCCCAAATTCCCTATATGATTGTTTATTAATGTTTGTTTACATTTAAAGGGGTTATGATATAGCTATGCTATAAAGATTTGCATTGGTATGGATCTTACTCTATTGATATAAGTTTTAGGCCACTTTTGTTATATGTATATTTCTGCTCTTAATTAAGGTACTGTGTTTTTATTGCTCATTTAAAATGTAATGTATAATTAAGAAATATATTGTTAATAGATAATCATCAATGATCCCTAATAGTCAAACTTTTAGTCATGTTAGTTAGGTTTTCTAGATATATGGAGATATATTTCAGTTACATATATATTCTTCAAATCCTTCAGAGACCTTCAGATTATGGCATTTAAAATGTTTTAATAACTTAGGACTTTTCATGACATGAGACACATCTGCTCCTGGGACCACCAATTACTTCAAGATGAAGATGGGCATTGAAGAGGCTTCTTATGGTGTTCGCTAGCCATTAGGGCAAGAAACTGTTCTTGCTTGGACTGCTTGATGTTATGCTCTATGAACAGGGCTTGCAGGTCCCACAGAAAAGTGACGGTCCTTTGGGGTTACTGCTTCATTAGTGAATCTGTCAGACATTCTGTAGGACACAGAAGAAAGTGACAAACTTCCAATATAGGCCAACTGTCTTTGAAATTTCCTGCTTCCTGGGAAAGTCTGCTGGATACTATGAGCTTGTAGGCTGAAGATGGTTACCCCATTGTTACAAAAGAACTTTGGGTACTGTTCAGGCAGTGAGATGTCTCTGTCAATTCTAGAGTTTTGGAAGTTGCTTACAATGCACTTCCTGTTTACTTAGGTAATATTATATCCTTCTGGAGTCCTTGATGGATTTGAAGAATAGTTAGTTATGATTATAGTTTTCCTTATTGATGATAAAAGATAAATCAGATATAAATATTGTAATTGTAATTCTTGATTCATAACTGTTTTGTTATATATAATTTCACTATGCTAAAGTTAAAGCATTCCTTTTCATTTAAGCAGAAAAGGGGAAATGGTGTGGGAAGTCCTTCTGCATATGTGTTGCTTTTTATTGGTTTATGAATAAAGAAAGTGATTTGAGCCTAATGCAGGGCAGAGCAAAGGTAGTCAGGGAAAACTAAAATGACTGCTGGGAGAAAAGTGGCAGAATCAGGGAGATGCCATGGAGCCACCAAAGGAGAAAAATGAAAGCAGCCAGTCATAACCTTGCCAGTAAGCCATGAATGATCCTCATGATAAAATATAAAATAATAAAAATGAGCTAATTTAAGAGCTAATAGAAATATGCATAAACTAATAGGCCAAGCATTAATTTAAATAATATAGTTTCTGTTTGATTATTTTAGTTCTGAACAGCCCAGGAAAACCAAGCAGTCTACTACAACACTGTTTTACAAATAAACAATATTGAAGGACGGAAGCTGTGATATGTGATAGTCATTTAGGCTAGGAATCCAGAATGGCATAGTCTGCTATGCCACATTGCTTACTCTGATATTGATAATTCAATTGACACACAATCTAATTGTTTACTTTTCAATATAAAATACCTACGAAAGGTACACTGTACATTACTTGCCCAGTGTCTTTTGTCTGGTTTAAAATGAGGTGCATTATAGCTCTAGATAAAGTGTGATGACACATTTGTTAAGTGGAATTTCTCAGTATTACCAGAATCAAATTCTTCATAGCATTAATGTTAATATGGCCAGGTACAATCAGATAGAGCAGGAGTAGGTCAGGTTGTTACAATACTGGCTGTAGGATCAGTTCGAGCTTATTTTAATTATATTGCCCTTTCTGGAGCAGGTATAGGCCTTGTCTCAAATTTAAGAAATTTGTCCTATAATTTCTGCTTAACGAGTTGCTCTTAGAATTGTTTATATCTTAGTACTGTCAAGAGCTTTGCAGTTGATCTGAACAGACATATGCTAAGAAGCATCTAGGAGACGCTATTGAGGATTCTAAGAACTAATGAATAATTTTAAATAATTTCAAAATAACTGCTATTCCCCCTCATTTCATACATCCATTTGATCTTGAATGCCTCAAAGTATCTGCATATTAAGTATTTGCTCTCCAATGTGATACTATTGGGGGATATTAAATCCCTAAATGATTTACATGTTTTATTCTTTTTATCCTATTGTGAATTTAATTGGCTGCTTCATAAGGTGTTTTAAATGAGAATGACATCTATAGGCTCCTGTATTATGGTACATGGTACACAGTTAGTGAAACTGGAAAGGATTAGTAGATTCAGCCTTTTTGAAAAAGATGTGACATTTGGCTCTCTTTAAGGGTTCAAATTCCTATATCATTTCCAGTTATCTATGCCTCATGATTATTATTTCAGTGTGTAAGTTTTCAATAGTGCTCCAGTATCATACCTGTCGTCCTTCTGTCATGCTCCTCGTCATGATTGTAATGGACACAGTATTTGAACTGTGAGCTCCAATAAACTCTTTCTTCTATAAAATGTCTTTGGCATGGCTTCTTGTCACAGCAGTAGAAAAATAACTAAGAGCCTTGGCTTTACTTTAGTTTCCCCATCCCATTTCTAGATAACAAATACAAGCTTTCCATGGAGTTTTTTTGTTGTTGTTGTTGTTTATTTGTTTTGCTTTGATTTGAATAATGATACTTGTATGTATGTGGTAACTGGCTGAGACAACGTGAAAATATATCTACAAACTTGTTTGATTGAGAATATGGAAACTTCTTCTTTCTCAGGGAGTCCTGAAATCAAGGAGCTGACTGAAAACTGTGTAGATTCTTCAGAAATAGATTATTTCTGTCTCCTGAGATTCCCAATATTAGCTGCAGGCATATTTTAGTTTATGGTAGTTTCCTATCCACTGCATGGTTTTATCTTTATATAACCTCATCTTTGTGTTTTTTTTTTCCTATATATTCCCCATTTTTAATCTAAAAATTTATATCAGGTAGAAAAATACAAATTTCTCTTCTCAAAATTTTTCTTATACAATTTATATATTTTTTCAGTGTTTATTAGTCAACAGGTAATATAACAGAGAAACACTGTATGATTAGGTAGTCAATATATTTCGTGGATTCTCCTAAGTATACCAAAAACTGTACGTCAAATATAAATTTAAAACAGTTGAAATATTTCTGAGATAACATCTAGCTGTGTGCATGCTGACCTTAACCTCAATATGTATCCCAGGCTAGCTCTGGGCTCACCATCTTCCTATCTTACTCTCTTGACTGCTGGGATCATACATGTATCACTAGGCTAAACATAAAGTTTCAGACTGTCTTCTGACATTTTTGTTATAATATTAATATAGGAATATATTTTAAATATGTTTTAGTTTTCTTATTGAATTGACTAGGAATCTTCCAGAACGCTGAATAGATGGGGTTACAGCTATAATTATTAAAGATGACAAACCAAGACCGTGAGACACATTGTCATGCCAGTTTCTATGGCATCAAAAATTGCTCCTGTTACTTATATTTGGGTTGGAGTAACCATTTTGTTTTCTAAAGCAACTGAAATATCTCCATGAGAATCATGGTTGTTACATCTTACTTCTCTCCAAGTACCCTGGGAAAGCAGCTAATGCTTTTAAGTGCTAAACCATTTCTTTCGCCCCAGTTTTCTCTTTTTCAGATTTGGGATGCTCAATATGACTACCTTTATTGTGTTCATCTAAACTAAAGCAGAATTAAAATTGATTTAGTAGAGTTTTGGGTTTATACAAATATTCTCTCTTTCCTTTCTGCTATAGGGCATCATGAACATTCCTCAATAAACTGGGGTTATCTGCTACTAAATCACATGGCTACCAAAGGAAATAAGGCAATGGTGTATTTTAATGGTTGAAGGTCATGGTTTTACAAGCTGGTCATTCATGGCTTGAAAGATTAAATTTACTCTACTTTGTTTATCTATGTTTTCTATTCCAACTGAAACTATCTGTTCTACAATAAGAAATAAGATTTTATTTATCTAAAACAATGTGATTTTGTGCATAGCTTGTTTTTAAATCACAGTTTATTGTGCCCTGAATCGCATGGGTCTTAAAAAGTTAAAACTTCTAGTTAGTGTAGCACATATGTGTTTTCATAGCTCTTGGAATGTGAAATCAGAAGATCTAGGAGTTCAAGACAAACTTTATTAAGCCTGTTTGGTCTGCATGAGACCAGATTTGAACTTTCCCCCCTAAACAAAGCATAGCATGTATTGTATATTGGCCTTTATGGCAAATAAATTTTGAAGTATTTGTTTACCTTGAACAAGTTCAAGTCTGTAAATGTCTATAAAAATTCATGGAATTGTGGTTTAAGAGCTAATATTATTTGCATATGATTGTTATAGTTCAAAAGAGTAATAAACATGAGTTGATAGCTTAAAGTATCCAAGCTGCAAGTCATTAAAGTGGAATAAGCTCTTGAAAATGAATATAGACGCTGGTAAATGCATATATTTAGTCAAACATTTCTGAATATACTTTCTCTAACAGGAAAATTCAGAAGCATGGAAATAAATGCAAGTAATTTGAGTGCTCTGCATTGGCATTTAAATACAAGAGAAAAAAATGTTAATAGGATAAGTACCAGAAAGGATTAAGTGTTGCTAAACACTAAAGAGGATTAGTTATTATCCTGCCTTTACAGGCTCCCAGGTTTCACGTGGCCAAGTAGATACCAAACAAAAAGCCAAGACTAGAAATTGGGTTTTCCTTTTTTTTCTTTTTACTTTTTGCAGCAAGCTTATATTAAAATCAGTTTCTTATGGCCTATAACTAAATAGGTAATATAATACCTGAGATTTCCTTTAGATAGTGTAAGATGTAGTATACTTTTAAATAAATTTTAGGAAAAATTCAAGGGTGTTTTCCCTCCAAACATTGCTTTTTAAGTAATTACCTGAATTTGTTAAGAAACATTAGACACAGTTTCAAAACCTATCCCTCATAAAAGTACAGAAAGTTCTCAATATTATGCCAAAGGAGGTTATAAATTGGCAATTATTCATTTCATTTATTGCATATATTTCCTTGCATTATGGCAAAAAAGGAATAAGCATTTTCTTATGTATACATGTATCTGAGAAAGAAATATTTGTGTATTCCAGTATAAGCAACATTTAACTATTTCTGAAGCTGAAACATTGTCCAGAACTGATGAAAATTAATTCACATCTGTGGTCATCCTGACAATTTTTCTCACTTCCTGCCTTTAGTAATGTGATTGTCATTCTCAGTGGCAAAATACAAACAAGGCAATCTTACTATTTTAATTAGTGAAGAATTTCAAACCTTTTTAAGAAAAGAATGAGAAAACAAACTTGTAGTTTGAAAACTTTCAGTTGGTAATCCAGTTACCTCTAAAAATCTGTTGTATTAAAATTGGGCAGAATAGTTGCTGATTTATTAGAAGGAAACATGAGGAGTTACTGAAATAGTCTTGTTAAGAAATATTGTCTTTACATCATGCTCCTTTTCATCATGTGGAAATCATAGATTCTGTGGGTACCTGAAAGGTAAAAGAAGTTATAAATAAAGGTTAACCTAAGGGTGGGAAAGATAGATGCAATATAAAAGTAGGATGAGGGACTACTAGGGGAGACAAGATTTAAACAGGGTGGAGATAGAAGGATGAATAAAAGAGGTAGGTAAACATTAAGTAAAACTAAATATATGTAAAGAAGCCTTATGAAAGCCTATTTAATAAACTAAGTAGCAATATTACTAAATATGAGAGAAGTACTGTTTTAGCCACACACTTAATAGCAAGAAGATTAAAATTATTTATTATTACCATACAAGATTTGAGTGTAAATAGATTCTCAAAAGAAATCGCCATTGGATTGAAACAAGACCTAGGAAAAAATAATCATTTTATTTGCTGACACTTTAATTGTTTGTGTGTAGTACAAAACTGATACATTTAAATTTTTAAATAATTTCTAAAACTCTTTCAATACATCAAATTTAAAAATTATAAAAATGTGATTATATTTTATGAACATTTAGTGTTTTGTAATACTACTTAAAACAGTAGGCAACTTGCACTAAATGTACCTTCGTACTATGAACTATGTTTATTATCATTTTCAAAATTTTGACATGAAAGGCAAATGTGATTCATGTCTGTGCTGGGAATGTTTCTCTAGAATTTAATTTTTTAGGCAATTTTTCATGTAATTTTAATCTTTACATTAGTTTCTCTACATTATCTGGTTTATTAAGGCTTAAAAACGTTGTAAGATGAGATAATTTGAAAATCATAGTAGTTGCTATGTCTAATGAGGAAGTAACATGTCTTATGTATGGTCTTAGTTTCTTTTCTATTGCTGTTAAAGGACACCACTACCAAGGCAGCCTATAGAAAAATGGTTATTAGGGTGGGTAGATTGAATGCAGAGAGTAAAGGTTGTTTACCTTGCAAATATTTTTCAGGCCACAAAATATTCTACAGGCATTTATAATGGTCTATAGGGATGTTAAAGTTTTGTTTAAACTATAAATATAATGAGATAGAATAGGAAGAAAGGCCCATGGAACATTTATTCAGTCAAGGATTCAAATTTGTCTTTGAAGATTGTGACAATCAAGGTGTATTAAGATGCATGAAGACAAGTCACTGAGAGCTTGGTGGGAAGCAAAGAATAAAGGTAATATTAAAAACAAATGTAATATTTAAAAGGCCCAAAGAGTTACACATAGTCTTGAATTTCTCTTAACTAATTGTTTTACATTTAGATATGTATTTTCATATTTCTGATGGTACTTTACATGTATATTGGACTTAAATAAGTAAAATAATGGTGGCTATTGTGAGCGAGTATCTTCAGTATTTTAATGGAAATTATACTGACTAGTTTTATGTCAACTTGACACAAGCTAAAGTCATCACAGAGAGGGAACCTCTGTTGAGAAAATGCCTCTGTAAGATCCAGTACTAGGAAAACCTGTATGGCATTTTCTTAGTGCTTGATGGAGGGAGAAGAGAGGCCATTTCAAGTGGTGCCAGCCCACAGCTAATGGTCCTGGGTTCTACAAAAATGCAAGATGAGCAAACCATAAAGAATCAATAGGAAACACCCCTCCGTGGCCTCTGCATCAGCCCTTGCCTCCAGGTTCCTGTACTGTGTAACCTCTTGCACTCACTGCTTTTGATGATAAACTGTTACATGGAATTGGGAATAAAATAACCCTTCTCTAACCAAGTTGCCTTTGGCCATGGTGTTTTATCACAGCAATAGTAACCCTAAGACCATAATGTACAGTAAAGCAAAAGAAAGTTAGATTTTATATGTGGTAATTAATCAGAATGAAAGGTACCAGCATGGAATCATATTTAGTGTAGTATAAGCATAGATGTAATATTTAAATTATTATAACCAAAGCATGGCTATTAATATAAATATTAGACTATTACTAATTATTATTTAATAAATTTGTAATACTTATAGTTTTTTGTTACAATAGTTGCAAATAGCAACACTCCAATAGTAATAAAGATACCTAATGTTCAGGTTTTGATTCCTCAATAAAATAATACTGCAGTCAAATTAAATAAACCAGAGTTACTTGGAGAATTACTGAACTCTACCAATGCCTGATAAGTCTAATATAATTTAGACAAAAATAGAGAAGTGGATTCTAAATTCTCCACAACATATAGGAATAAAAATATGTGGTTTCACTAAAGTTGGAAAGAAGTGAATAGCAAAATAAGTAATGTTAGATTATGAAACAATATATTGATTTATACTGATAGAAATAAACATTAAATAACTAATGATGTAGAACAGGCAAATATCTAGCAAAGCAAAAATGTCAAATAGTGTATGTAGCTATGTCACTCTGAAAGAGAAGTTATGGAGCAGATATGGCAGAAATTTTAAAATTTCACTTATTCCTTAAATAGACCACTATGACTTCTAAGGTACAGCAGGATATTATCACTGCAACACATAAAAGTTTTCTTCTGCTTGCTGCTTATTCACAGCATTCAGGACTTTGGGAGATGTTTATCCTAACCAAATCTGAGAGAACTGTGACTTGGATCTTTACGTACTTGGACGACTATTGTTCCCAACAACATGAGCACATCAATTGGCTTGTTTTCTTTCTTTTTTTTTTTTCAGTAAAATGATTACTTATGTATGTTTTAAAATCTTTGAAGACTTTACTGGTCACAGGTCATTAAGGAAAAGCCAACAGATATTCTAATGTAATTGTGAAGATGTGTATATAAATGCATATTTGTAACAAATGATAGGCACATATAAATGTATGGTTCCCTTTTAGTATTCCTAGGAAATTAATCTTAAATTTGAAATTCATTTACAACCAGATGCATAATGCATAGTTTCAACATTTTTTCCCACAGTATGTTGGAGCATACTATTTCTTTAAGGTTTCAACCACATTTAGAGTCTTCCATTTTCTCTTGTGTCAGTTCAAAAAGACTACTTCACTCTTTGTTAATCAGATAGAAGATTCATTAGACAAATGCCTATTTTCTGTCTCTATCTTGCCAACCCTGGCATTTGGTAGTAAAATGAGAGACCTGGACTTTGTTCAGACTTTAAGACTATGGCTGTCACTCAATAATACAGTATTCTCTCTCTCTTCTTCCCCTTTCTTCTGAACCTAAATTCATCCTCCTGCTTACTCTCCCTGCTCAGAAGTTTCATCTATGTACTCCCTTGCTCTTGGCCATTCAGTTTTTTATTAGACCAATCAGATGAGCTAGGCAGGCAAGGTCAAATAGCAGCACATCTTTACCTCACTAAACAAATATTCTGCAACATATACCATTTTTTTTGAGAAAAAAATCATTATCAATTCTGGAACATAAGTTTCTTCATCTCTACAGTGAGAGAAAAGAGATGCCAATGTAATTAAAATACTCTCCATTTGGAATATCACTTCAACTTAGATGTTAGAAATTAAAATTGGCATTGTTTATTTCTATCAAGACAAAAACCTCATAGGGACAGAAGCTAAGTCTGTCCTTCTTTCTCCTTTTCTTTCTTTCTTTTTTTCTTTCTTTCTTTCTTTCCTTCCTTCCTTCCTTCTTTCTTTCTTTTCCTTTCTTCCTTTCTGTTTTCTTTCTTTCGTTTTAATTAACCTAGAGTGTTTCTTGTAAAAGTCGGTAAGGCTTTGTCCTTTCTGAATCAACTTCAGTTTGGCTTATTTAGACTCATTTCCTTAGAGGGAGAGCAGAATTTACTGTAAGATTATAATCCACCTTAAGGCTTATCTCTTCCCCTTTCATCATTATTTTTCTTCTCAGTTACATTGATTTCTTTGGTTTATAGTTTTGCATTCCTGGTTCAGATACCCTCCCCTTTAAAATGTCTAAGTTAGACAGTTACATGGATGTGTTCTCTTCAATGATTCTGAACCTCAGGTTAACCATGTGTGTGATATTTTAATACTTTGGTTGTAATCCTTTAGGTAATTTAGCAAACTCTTTACTTTTACAAGAGGTAAGCTGATTTCACATGTTCAATTGCCTTGGAAAACAAAGTCGGAAAGTACTATTAACAGAGAATCTTAAATCTTAAACGCAGTTTGCTTTAGGACATGAACTTGTCAATCACTTTCATCCCTTTGCAGAAGCTTCACATCATCCCAGTTGTCAAATCTGGCTTTTGCTACTTGTGTTTGGGAGTCATATCCAAATACTCTTTAATAAGACTGATGCTCCAAAGTATCTTCTCTTTCTCCATTCAATTTACACTTACAGCTTTCCTTCACATTTTTGTTTCTTTATACAATGATAGATGGTGATCTAGGTGTAACCCCGGCATGTGGATATCCTACTCTCCCAGCATCCTTGAAGAAGCTTTTCTTTCCCTAATTTAAGTTCTCGAGGCTGTTGTTTAAAATCAGTTGGCTGAAATGATTATTATTCTATCTTACTGTGTATGTGTGATTTTATAAAGATATCTTACAAGATTTATTACTAAAAGATAAAGATGCTATTTATAAGGAAAGGATGAGTATCTGGTACAGGCAAGAAGACGCAGAAGAGATGATTAGTACACTCATTTTGGTACCTTGTATGAAATCCTGGAGTGAAAAATAAAACACTGGCATTATTGGAAAAGCTCGTGCAATCTGAATGACCCTTGGGATGTAGTTAAGACCAACATATCAATGTCAATTTCTTAGTTATACCATCTCTCACATTTACGGTAGAATAACAACTTTAGAACACTGCTCAGAGCTAGGAGAATGGTTCATTATTTTGTCAAAATTTGAGAAACCTGAAAATAATCTAAAATTTATTTGTATTTAATTATTATCCTAAGAAATTACTTTATTGATTTTTAACTATTTTGACATGTATAAAATTGATATAGTAAAGAAGCCTTTTTGACTTTCAATTCTTCATACTTTAAAATTCCAGGAGATATTTTAGGTCAAAGAAAAAAACGTTGAAAAATAACTATTGACAAATATAAAATGTCTTTCACAATGTGGATAAGAAAAAAAAGTTGAATAATGCAGCAAACAGCTGTAAATTACCTAAAGCTTTTAATTTTTACATGTTCATATCCATAGCCCAATGAAATAATTTTCAATTATAAAGAAATCAAATATATGGGTTTTTAAGTGATGTTCCTTGTAAGAAACTGTCACCCATCATGTGCCAGTAAAGTTTTGAAATAAGTAGTAAAAATAAATACATGAACAGACCTTTAAAAACATACTAAACAGGTTTGATTTTTATGTTAGGAAGGCAAAGAACCTGCATAAATTAATGTAAATGTACTTATTTTTATCCAATTGATATAAGCAGAGCTGACTATCAAATTAAACAAATGCTATGTACTTTTAATAATTAAAAATTCTATGGTTTCAAAGTTATTTTAAACAATTCTACTTATAACATGAAATCGCAGTACCAAGGATATCTGTTGCAATTTCAAACAACTGTCATCATTGTACATCATATATAATGTGAGAATTACTTCCAGTAACAAGATTTAAGAAGGCTATATACAATTTTTTATGTAGAATAAACACTTTTTTCCAATATTCCCATTATAAAACCTTTTACTAGTAGCTAAAGTTTTGTGATAGTTATGGCTTTAGCAATGACAGCATTCTGGGCAGAAAAGTTAGAACATTACTGGGTTCCATGGTTACCAGTTACTATAGCAGTTACTGAGTCTTTACAAACAAGATAATCAATAGGAAGATCATTTTAGCTTAAAAGATGATTGTAAGACAGAAAATCAGACTAATTAGTGACAAGGAAATTTACAATTAATAATCTACTTGATGTTTTTATCTGGATTACAGTGTAATGGAGATATATATATATATATATATCTTGTTTTATTAAAATATATACAAGTTATATTTATCAAAATTATAGAGTAAGGGAACTGGAATGATGACTCAGTGGTAAAGAGCATTGCCTGCACTTCCAGCTGACCCTGATTCAATTCCCAGCACTCACATGGGAGCTCCCAACTTTTTGTAATTCCTCTTCTAGGGGTTCCAGAGTCCTTATGGGACTTCCCTAAGCTCTCTGTGTATACATTACAGTCTTGTAACTTAGGAGTTCATAAAAGACTCCTAACAGTGAGAGCAGGGGACGTTTCTGATTCTTTGCTTGCTTTTGGGACTTGTTCCTTCTATTGGATTGCCTCATCCAGCCTTAACAGAAAAGAAGTGTCTAGTCTCACTGCAACTTGATATTCTATGGCAGGTTGAAAACCATGGGATGTCCACATATACCTGAACAAAAACAGTGGGGGAAGATTGGTTGGGAGGTGGGAGTCAGGGAGGAACTGGGAATATGGGAGGGAGGAAAAACTTTGGTAGGCTCTAAAAACAAAATATATATTAGCAAAAAAAAAAAAAAAAAAAGAAAGAAAGAAATGGGCTGCAGGCAAACATGTAGGATAGTTTCTTAATTATTGATAGATGGGGGCAGGGTCCAGCTCATTGTAGGTATGCCATCCCTGGGCTGGTGGCTCTGGGTTCTATAAGAAAGTAGGTTGAGCAAACCATGGAGAGCAAACCAGTAAGCAGTACCCCTCCATGGCCACTATATCAGCCCCTGCCTCCAGATTTCTTCCCTGATTGAATTTTTATTTTGACTCTTTTTGATGTTGAACAGTAAAGTGTAATCATAAGTGAAATAAACCCTCTTCTCCCAAAGCTGCCTCTCATCATGACGTTTCATTACAGCAATAGTATATCTAACTCAGACAAAAGCATATACGTTACTAAAATTTAAGTCATTACTTCATCAAATTCCAGTTTCTACCTTTTTCTCTCTCTCCATCTGTCCTATGGTCGCTCTTTCTCCATAGCTTTTCTTTCTTTGTTGCTTGCCCAAAAGGCCTGCCTTTCCCAATTCCAGCTTCTCCAAATTCTAATGATTATCTCACAAGTAACAGATTGAAGCTTCTTTTGCCAGACATTAATTTTTGATGGTTGAACTTCTGTTTCTGTACTCTTGGTTGCTCAATATAATACCTAAAAATCCCACTATTTAGTTAGTGTCTTATTATAATAAAAGTGCACTAGGATTATCATGGTGATATCCTGATTCTGTTTTATCCATTATTCACATAAGCTTATTGACTCCAAAGGGCTTGGGCAGCCTCAACTTTGCTACTAGAAGAATACATAGATTCTATTGAGCCAGTTCTGCTGCAGGCCTTTAGGTTCCCACGGTGCATTGATTTGTCTCCTCTAGCATCTCAGCTCTTCCTCACATCTTAGGTCTCACTGTCACAGTTTCACATAGTGCACTCACAGGGTCTGTTTCAGGATATTACAACCTTAACAAATACTACACTACTGTCCTCAGTGGCTCTCAGGATCAATAATAAAAGATGCTGTGAAGCCTGTAGTCCTGCTTTTCTCATGCTTACTAAACTAGCATCATGTAGCCAATTCTATCAAATACTGCTGCCAGGGCAGATAGGAGCCTGACTTTTTGGAACACAGTTGTAGTGGCATATGTGTGCTGACCTGGAGAAATGATTCCCTGGGTAGATCCTTTGAACAGGTAAGCCCCTCTGCAGCATCCTCTTTATAAGTATCTACCTTTCAAATACGTTTGCATTTAGAACCTTAAAAAGATAAGGTCTTACCTTTTGGGCACCTGTCCTGTTGCCCTAGTAACAAGCTCCATCTATGTCTCTAAGGATATTAATCCCCTTAGAAATTACAAATGCTTTGCAATTTGTCCTCTCTAAGCCTTTCATTTTTGTTATGTTTTCTGATCTATTTTTTAACCTTTATTACTGTATGCCTAGATGAGAACAGTACACAATAATCATGGTTCAACCTGAATGTTATTCTCTCTTAGCATTTTTTCTGCTAAACACATCATTCTGTTAGCATCAATTCAACATCCTGCAAGTTCTCAGGGCATTTTCAGCATGCTGTAGCTCTATTATTTGCCAAAATATCACAGGAATTGCTTCTTGCCCACTTCCTCATAGAGGTCTTATTCCCTCATAAACCTCATTCAGCTAGCTTTCCACTGTCGGAGTTTGGTCACATTTTTGTCAACCAGAATTTTCCTTTAAGTTCTGCCTACAGTATTCAAGGGCTTTCCTGTCCCCACGTGTGTAGCGTTCTGCATTCTTCTGGTAAACCAGTTCTGAAGGCCTAATAACCACACGGACATGTTCATCACAGTGATGGTTTTATTTCTCAGAATCCATCTTTTGTCTTAGTTACTTGACACAATAGCCGAGGAAGCAACCAGGGGAATAAGGGTTAACTTGGCTTAATGTTGGAGAACACAGTCCTTCATAGCAAGGAAGCGAGAGCCGTCTGCCTTTCAGGCTGATGATTACACTGCATCTGTTGTTAGAAAGCAGAACGTCATGAATGCTGCTGTTCAGCCAGCTCTCTCCTGTTTATCCACTGTGGGACTGGTGCTACTCACATTTAGAGTGGTTCTTCCTACTTCAATTAATTTAATCTAGATAATCACTCACGGATATGTTCAAAGATCTGTATCCATGGTGACTCTAAATCCATTGAAATTTAGAATCAACATAAGCTATTACATAGGGCATTTATACATGCACAGTTTACCAAAGAATCACATTATTTAAAGCCCTATATATTCATGTGATATGTGCTTCATTAGCAGATATAAACCAATGAAAAATAAGGTTGAAATTGAACTGTTACGTTAAAATACTATGTTGTATTGTTTTACATAAAGTAAAACAGCACAGTAGAATTTAAATGTTCTACATGAAAAGGAAGGACAGTAAACCTATTCAAAACTACAACTCCTAAAATTATTAAGAGCTCATCTTTAGCAACATAGTACTATGACTGAATATGCTCACGTATTATATTACAGTTTTAAAAATTCTTGCATTACAATGAATCAACACCTCTTTGAAACTTAATGTGTTTTTAGTAATTAATTATATTCTGGTACAGGCATTCACATTACTGTCCTAATCCCATTTTTGATGGCTGTATATTAAAGCATAATTCAGATTATTGTGAGATTAAAGAAAGCAATATGGCCAGGCATCTGGAAAAATTGTAACTCAGAGAGCAACCAATTAATTCTGGTTATTAAAAGGGAAGGGGCATTGTGCCAAGAGATATTTTTGGCAATATTTTAAGGAAGTACACAAATGGATAAAGAATTTAGATTTTAGACATGTAGACAGAGATAGAGAACACATGAGCCCTTATGAAAGCATAAACAACTTGTTTTATAATATCCAATTTGTTTCATTAATGTTTTCAGTTTTAACTTGAATCAAGAAAATACTCATAAGTTGATCAATAAATTAGTACATAAATCAATTCTTAGGTATCCATTGCCAAAGTTAATTTTTTAAATCTTAGCAATAATAATAATGTGATCCTGTAGTTACTAGATATTATTTTAAAAATATGAAACATTTATAAGTTATTTTTTAAGGTTGTCTGATATAGAATATATATAAAACTGCTAAGAAACTCTTGAGTAAACCCAGAAACACATTCTTGGAGAATGATTGTTTCTTCTTTTATGATTGCTATTTCAGGAGTAAAAACAGAATAATTATACTCTTTTTAAATTTTTTCTTATGAGTTCTCATAAAACCACAAAGCTTGTTTATATGAGAAAAGCATCAATTGTGAAATCTAAAATCCCATCCCTTCCTTTTTGATTTAATTGGTTTTCCTTTTCAAGAAAGATCTCTCTACATAAAACTAGCTGTCCAGAAGTTCAATATGTAAGCCAAGCTGGCTTGAATTTACAGATCTACCTGCATATCAAATGCTGAGATTAAAGGTGTGCACCACCATATCCAGTTGTTTTTTTCCATTTTTGCATGTTCTCAACTTGTATAGAGAGTGGTAATTCTGAGAATCCAGGAAAAAATCTCATTGTCTAGTGGTCCTAAAAAATGGTAAGATGCGTAAATGAACATATTTTCTTGGCATAGTTTATTTAGTCTTCTGCATAGCCATGCAATAAGAACTATGTCAGGCCCCAGTGGAATAACATAACAGACTTTGTTATCAGCCTCAGTTCACCAAAAAAAAAAAAAAAAAATGCTTACCAATGTAAAAAAAAAAAAAAAAAAAAAAAAAGGTCCAGCTACTCTGGCTTTAATGACTCCAGATGTGATGAAATTGGGAGGATTGGTATAGCCATAAACTAGAGCCTATATCTCTCTAACTCCAATTTGTATGGCCTTATAAAGATTCCTATAAAAGTGATCTAACATCCTTGGAGAAAAAGCAATGCATATCTATACATTGAATGGCTGGTATTTCTCATTATCAGTCACATTAATATTGTGAAGGCTGTTTTCATCTAAACTTCCTCCTGCAGAAGTCATGTTTTTTTTTTCCCATATGTGTTTGGTGTGGGATAGCAGAATAGTCTATGAATAATGATTATTTTCAGTAAGAGATATGTTTTTTATCAAATCAATTCAATTTAGCCTTATCAGAATAAGTCTTATACAGGGTACTATTCAATAATGAGAAACATATGTAACTCAGAGCTGAACAAATATAAGCTGCTTCCAGGCAATTTACAGAAATAGCAAGAAATCAATGTTTAAATAGAGATATGGCAGTATTGAAGAAAAAAATGTGCTTCCTCCTGAAGAGTAGTACAGTGATCCAAGTTTAAAAGAATAGCCAGCAGATATGCAATAAGGGGATTAATCATGATTCTCTGGTTATTTTACTTCCCTGGAGGTCACCTTACTTGTAGAAAGTGAGTAAGAGATTTCCAAATGATTTCTATAGCCAAATCCTTAAGCAAAAATAATACATTAGGATTGATTTACAAGCAAAAAGTCATGCATACTGGCATGCATTCCAATGTGCTGTCTGTATTATTACTCATTTGCATTGAACATTGCAGGAAGTTCAAATGAATATCTAGATATCAGCTAATTTTAGTGTCTCCCTCCCTTCTAGTCACTACTTCTAGAAGTTTACAATTTGAGAATTGATTGTCTTTAAAATAGTATCCAATAGTCCTCCAACTCTAGAACTCAATCTGTCTTCATTACCAGATATTTGCTCTTCGATCCGTTATTTAGAACCACTGAAATTACTGTAGTATGCATTATTTCTGACCATTGTTTAAGACACAAAACAAACCAACAACAAATCATACTCCACAGACCATGTGATCACCGTGGACCTTCAAGCTCACATTCACGATTTTCAGATAATCAAATTTTGGTGGAAGGAGAAAATGTGGGGATGTTTTTCCCTTCTAGCAGGATTGCTACAGCCCTTGTTTCTTCAGTCTTAATGAACAACTTTAAATTGGAACCTTCTGTGCATAAAGCCTTCCTGTGATCATTCTCAGTTCATCTCTACAGATTTATCTAATGGATTTCTGTTTGTTCTTAGTCTCAATATTGTCGTTGTTAATAAAATTATCTTTTAAAAATTATGAAGTTAATATACATGCTTTCTAATTACATATGCTTTAATAAATACTACATGAAGCTTTATGATAATCAATATAATAATAAAGCTTTATTAACTTTATTCTTTACTTTACCTTTACAGTTTTCAGTCTCTTACTTTTATGTTTGTCTCATAGTCTCTCATTATGTTTACCTCATAGAAACTATTTGGTTTTGAAATAATTGTTTCACACACCTATTAGCTGTGTTTTAACATTACCTGCATTCCTCCATTTTTATTTCTTGTTCAGGATTCAAGACATGATAAGTGTTGTTATGGTTGTTTTTCAACCTGCAAAGAACTCTCAAATTTAATTTTTAAACCTCAAATTTAATTGTTGTTAGCAAAAAGTCAAAATGTTACAAAACAAAATTGTGACATAATCATCCTATTTAGTGTAATTTAAAGTTCATATAATGAATATATTTATAGATACTAAGTCTTAAGAAACATAATTTAAAATTAATTAAATGTATTTAACATGAAACCTAAACTGGGTGGTAGTGATGTATACATTTAATCCAGCACTCGGGAGGCAGGGGCAGGCAGAGCTCTGTGACTTCAAGGCCAGCCTTGTCTAGAAAGCAACATTCAGTAGTCAAGATTGTTACACAGAGAAACCCTGCTACCCCCAAATAAAAACAAAACAATTAATGAATATGAAACCTTGCACCCAATTTTTTTTTACCAATGAGAACTAAAGAGGTTCTTTAAAGTATTTGACCCCTGCCACACCGGATACATTTTTAATAAGCTATTATTTCATAATGTGACTATTTGAAAAATAATCTTCAGATTGTTAATTTCATACTACACTGCTTTAATCCAACAATATTTCTGAAAGGGTGTTAAAGGATATAAAAACTCTTTCTAATGAAACATGAACAAACATTATGAAAAATCTTTAAGAGTTTTATGAACAGAGTTGCACACAGAAGTTAGAGTGAGAGATTAGTAGAATTTTTGTTTTAGTTTAAAAATATTTCTTTTGAGACTATAATTATAAATGGGTATATAAATGATGTAATATAATTATATCATTTTTCACTTTCCTTTCCTCATACTAAACCCCTTGATTTTCTCACTTCTCATTCTGTTTCCAATATAGAAGGTCAAAAACCTGCACAAACAACCTCAGGAAACTAAAAATGCTGAGAAGAGAAGACATAATCTTCAAAGAGGAATAAACTTCAAATATTTTTCCAACACCAAATGCTTGTCCTTAAAATATACATCCAAGTAAAAAAAATATACATCCAAGTGATATTATACTTACTGGCATGTTTTACTTATGTATTTAGGCATAAATAAATATTTATATACATAGGTAGCAATAGTTAATGATATAAAATGGTCATGAAGTAGAATTGTTCTTTAATAAGAAAGCTTAAGAGATAATAATGAAACTAAAAAGGGAGGGGGCATTTCCTCCAAATGACATCAATTTCCTGAATGAACTGAGAAGCTGATTAATCTTAAGATAAATAGAAGAAATTAATATAAATCCCTAATAAATTGCATGGGTATATTTGCAGGATATTAGGTGTGCGATAGATTAAATGTTTGTGTTTAAAATTTGCTGTCATTCAATATGTTTTGATCATATTCTTTTCCTTCCCCTAACTCCTTCCAACTCCCTGCCCAACTCCCTGTGAGTTCATGTGTTTATTGTACTATTTTGTCTGGAAAACTATTTCCTGGCAGTCACTTATCACCTTTAGCTCTTACACCCTTTCTTCCTACTTCTCTGCAGAGATCCCTCAGCTTTGATAAAAGGATAAAGACCTCCTATGTAAGGCTGAGTGATCCACAGTCTACTACTCTTTGTTCATATGGTGGTTTGAAAGAAAGTGGTCTCCAAAGGGAATGGCACTATTAATAAGTATGACATCGTTGGAGTAGGTGTGGCCTTGTTAGAAAAAATAAGCCACGGGAGAGGTAGACTTTGAGGTCTTATATATCCTCAAGACACACCCAGTGAGAGACCACTTCCTGACCACATTAGCAATGCCAAGTATGGGTAGTTCTGTCTTATATAGTGCAGCTTAAATGCAATAAAAAAGTGGATGGTTACTCTGATAATATAGTGTCATTATTGCAGCAGTATGTCTTGTAAGCAGGCCTCTGCTGTAGGCCACTAGATTTGTAGTTATTGATGAAGATCTTTCCCTTTAGCAATATTCAAACTTTCTTCTAGCACCATGAACATTAATCTGTGAGAAACTCACAGTTGTGCACCAGCTAGATACCTCCACGCTTGATCACAATGTCTTCATCAGGTTATGGAAAGTAATTATTTATATATGGAACCTCTGTGCTTAATGACTCAACAACGAGTAACCCATTCCTGGCAGTGAAATTTCCACTGGATGGCACAAGGTAGTTGGTGGAATTGTCTCACTAGTGATGTAATGACTACATTTAAATGCCTTTCATATGTGACTTTCTAAAAAGCCTTTAGCATTAGTTTTCTCTCCGTATGTTCCCCCTCTACCCTGCACTCTCAGCTTTTTCTCATTTAATCCTCTATTATAGCTTTCCATATACATCTTCATAGCACTGTACTCTTTCTTTCCTTTGTTGAATGTGCCAGAGATTTGTGTGATCTGTATCATAGTGTGAGAAAATACTGAACTCGCCACTCACAGAATGAAAGTGAGGATATAACTCCGATTCTTGTAGGCAAAGGGTAGACACAGATCAGGAAACACAAGGGCTTATTCTATGCATCTGAGTCAATTGAATGTTTAGTGCAAATAATGAAGGACTTGCCTTTATTCAAGTGGCAGAGAGAGGCTTATTTTTAGAATGTGGTTTCTTAATTTTAGGTAGCAACAGTGATGGAGGAAGGTCATTGGTTAAATAAACTGCCTTGGCCCTGATAGGTAAGAACGTAGGTGGGTGGAGTAAACAGAACAAAATGCTGGGAGAAAAAGGAAGTGAGGTCAGAGATGCCATGCTCCCCTCTCCCGGGCAGACGTGATAGCTCTGCTCTCTGAGGCAGACGCACGTGGTGAAGCAAGCTGCCAGGTCAGACATGCTGAATCTTTCCCGGTAAGACTAGAGCTACACAGTTTATTAGAGATGGGTTGACTGGGATATCAGAATTAGCCAGTAAGGGCTAGAGCTAATGGGCCAAGCAGTGCTTAAAAGAATACAGTATCCGTGTAATTATTTCGAGGCATAAGTTAGCAGGCAGCCCGAATGCTGGGGACGCAGCCCCACCACTTCTATTACTACACAACAGTTAGTTGATTGAGGATTACAGATATTATCTCCAATTTTCCAAATTAATTTGACTTTTTACGTGTAAGATTGCTGGAATGAGGCTTACTATTGGCCAGCCTTGTTTGTCTTTCAAAGTGTCATTAGTTTATAAAAATCTGTCACTCTAGACATTGTTAATTGTAATGAGTACTATCACAAGAACACACTAATCAGGTAAACTTATCAAAAAAGTTTTAGAGTAGCTTGGAATTATGTCATGACAGGGTACACAATCTTCTGAAAAATAGGCATCTTAAGTTGATTGATGGTCTTGATCAGAAAATATATATTCAGTGTGTAGTAGTACTTCAAATTCTTGTTTCTATCCTTTTCACAGAAAATGTCAACTACCTTGTATTTATAATTTATTGGGCTTATGTAGCATAAAATCACTGTGGTTTGTAATCTATAAGGCTCATGGTTTACTTCTCTTGGATTCTTCATGTCTATATGTTGTATAATAGGAGATATTCCATCTTACCTGCATGAGCCCATGAAAGAATAGCTTGATTTTGTAGAAAAAAAAATAAGATAGAACACATTTTAGTGGTTTCCTTGCATTGTAAGTCTGTATTTCTTTCCACGCTTGTCTTTTCTTTGTTCTTTTATTGTCAGAGAAATTTGATCTTGTTCTTTCTGGGGTGAGAAAGCAGCTAATGGTAGAATTCCCCTTCATATGAAGTAATACTTTCTGTCCAGTTTGGACATTTTCATCTTGACTCAGATTCACTAGGATTATGATGTGAAGATTTATTGTTGTTGTTATTATTATTATTATTGTTATTATCTTCTTTTATATATTATATCCTGACTTCAGTTATAGTCTCCATCCTCTCGTTTCATTACCCCTGCCCTTGCAGGATCTTCATGAGATCCAGTCCTCCTTTCTCTTTAGCAAAGGGCAGGCTCCCAGACATATCAAACAAATGTGGGGTGTCAAATTATAATAAGACTAGGCATAGCCCCTCAAATTAAGGCTGTCTGAGTTAACATAGCAGGAGGAAGGGAGTCCCAGAAACAGACAAAAGAGTCTGAGACAGTCCTGCTCCCACAGTTGGTAATCCTACAAAAACACCAACGTACACAACCATAACACATTTCAGAGGATGTAGGTTAGACTATACGATTTCCCTAATTGTCCCTTCAGTATCTGTGAGCCTGCCCCTATGTGACCTAGAAAGTCGGTGGTTTGGATTATTTCCTTGTCAAGCATTGGCCCCTCCGGCTCCTAGAACCCTTCCTTGTGCTCCTCTGCTGTATCCCAACCCATCCCTGACGCCACCAAATGCCTAGCTGATGGTTTCTCTTCTGCTCCCATTAATTGTTTCTGCTTCTAGAAAGTTCTTAGCTACCTTTTCTTCCTAGGTCTATGACTTATTTTCTTTTTTGTTTTATTTAATATAGATATTTTAATACACATGATTTTTGCCAAACTCGTATTTATTTTGGATTGCACTGACTTAAATAAAATGAAAAGGAAAGCACTTTCTATAATCATTCCACTTTTAAAAACCTCTGATGTTTATATGTTCATGATTTTTATTCCTCTGTAAGAGTGTCATATTTGTTTGCTTAATTGTCTGTAACTATGGCTTTAAGAATATATAAAGTTATATTAGTACTTTATAGTCTGATTCTAGATGGAAGATGTCATTTGTGTACCTTCTAAGATTTCAGATTGTTGAACAATAAAAATGTATGTGAAATTAATTATATTTTGAATTAAAATCTAGTTAACAAAATCGGCTGATTTATACTATAGTAATTAATATATGTATAACTTTGGGATAATTGTGGTTGAGGTTCAGATACATCATTGAATAAGTCATAGCCCAACCATTGGCCAGTTTTTGAAATAAAAGGTCATTCAGCACTTTTGGTTTTCTTCTGTTTGATAGGTAGAAAGTAGGTGCTGCCTTTCATAATCCAAGGTGACATAATTAGGACAAAGAAGTGAAACAAATTTTGACAACATAGCACACATTCAACCTCTCCATCCAGATGCAGTACATATTATGTATTACCTTTCTCCATCTCCAGTTTCCTTTTATGATACAGATAAATTACACTTACAGACTAATAAATAATACTTTTGAAATTGTATCGTATATTAAAGTTGTATGAAAACAGTTGTTAGATTATTAACAGCAGCAATAACAATTACTACAAATGAAGTATTGCCTATAAACATAATATTATGCTAATTTTTTTTGTTTTTGTATTCAATTTAATACTCAAACTTTGCTGTTAAATACATATTATTATCACTTAATTTTAAGTTCGAAAAATTTATGTCTAGGGGAGGTTAACATACAGCATCCTACTTCAAAGACCTAAGCCCAAATCAGCTCTGTTTGATACCATTTCTATTTGTCAATGAGAAAATGAAAATAAAAAACAAGTACAAGGCAGTATGAAAAATGTTTGTAATAATTTTATATAAATGTAAACAAGGGAAGTCTAAAATATCACATATGATTTCTTCCCCTCTGTACTATCAGTGTGGTATAAATAAATCGTGTTAGGACTACTAGATAATATTCTGTATATCTTAATGCTTGTGAGAGTCTTGCAAGGCTTACAATACTTTGGGATGTGGATACTTATCTTCCACCTATTAAAATGTGCTCAGAAGGCCATATGGTTCAGAGGAGTTTCTTTGGCTTTGAGTTAAGGCTCATATGTAAATTACAATAATATGAGGATAGAGTGTGCTTTATTTTCTTTTCCAGCTTTAATAAGTCCAAGGGAAAATATTTCTTTTAGAGTTGGGAGTGTCTACTCTATATATTTATATATTTATACAAGACTTAACATTTAAATTAGCATTTCTCTAGTGATCATTGAGAACTCTCTAATGAAGTCTAGTGGGAAAATATACTTGGAATGGACAGCTGTGTGGGATGAGAGGGCAGAGGCCAACATGTCAAGATTCACTAGTGATGCAGGGCAATGTGTGGTCTATCTGTGGAATAGCATGGTTAATTATATTATAATTTGATATATTTTAGCATTAAGTTGGAATTGTGATCATTTGGAATATAGTGGTGAATATAATTTCACTCAACAGCAGCCGATTAAAGGTACAATTGTCTCTTGACTGTTGTCTATGGTATGTTAACTTGAACACAAGAATAAAATCGACTGGAAGTAGGGACTAAAAAGATAAAAAGAAAAGTGAGAAAGGGTAAAGTGACAATTAGGATAAGTAAATTAAAGAGTAATTAAAATGTGATTTTTTATATCTGTGCTTAATGCCAAGTAGGATAATATTAAACATTTTAAAAACTTTAATCTTCTAATTTCCATCAATCAGCTTTTTAATTTTTTGACTAATCATTTAGAAAATTAAAACCAATCTTCTTTCACCTTGGTTACCTTGTTCAACAGTGAATATATTTCAAATACTATTTAACATGCTTTCATTCAAATGTAAACCTCAGAAAAATAATAAAAATGTCTACTTTATAGGAGTGTTGAAAGGGAGTCTAATGTAGCTAATGTCAGAAAGCTGAAATCATGATATTAAAAAGATTGCATGTTAAAAAGTGGATCTGTAACTTTCTGAAATTATACACAACCTCAATTAATTGATTAATCTCTATCTCTTCATAACTTTGAAATATATATTTTGAACCAACTGTACATGGTAAATTTTAGAAAATTTAAATGCCAAAATAAATCCCTCCAATAGCTACAAATTCTAAATTGTAACTATTCTAAACTTCCTTCCTGTCTTCAAGTTTCTATGTATTAAACATGGAAAACTCAATATTAATCAGTGTGAGGAAGTTGCCCTGGGATGTCATAAATAAGTGAAAACAAATATATTAAACACACCTTCAATTTGAGTCCCCACTCTTGATAGTATTGGACTTCAAGGGCTCCTTTTTGATGTGTGTTTTGTTCCACTTTATATGATTCTGTTATTTTCTTGTTTACATCTAAGTTTATGAATCTTTTTTTAAAAATAAAAGTCTTGTGTTGTTTATCATTCAATGTTCAAGCAGCTGACACTCAGACACAGTGGACAAATTCATTCTCTTTGATAACAGATTCATGATAGTACTTTATCTTAATGCAAAAATTGATAGTTTTTGTTTTCATTGCTTCATCTATTTCTTCTGTTTATCAGTTTCTTCTGTTCATTAATTATTTTTCCTGTTCCTTTTATTCTGCCCGGTGATTTTTCCCCATTTCTTCATTTCTCTCTGGAAACTTCAATTTTTTTCCTTTGTCAGTATTTTTTTTATTTAAAAAAAAAATTCTGCCTCCTCCCAGCCTCCCATTTTTTAAAGCATCTTCCTTTCCCTCAAGAACTGGTTCAAACCTCCCCTTTGAGTTCTGTGTGTGAGCTTGCCTTTGCAACACTGGTATCTGAAGTGCACCTCAGGTGGAATGACAGTCAGTTCTTGGTGCACTACTTACGACATAAACACTATTCTTATAAAAAAGCACTATTGTTTGCTTGGTTTGGAGCTACCCTAGGAAAATTTTCAGAGAGGATGCCAGACTTAACTCATTATCCCAACTCCCATGGTGTGCAGAGTACCCTGCATTTATGTATTATTTTACTGAGATTTTAATTCTATTAAGACAATAACTATAGATTTCAATCTTAGATCAATAATTTTGACTTATTCACTTAAAAGTATCTGAAGACCTTGATGCCATTCTTTCCATTACTTTTTATATGATTATTTCTACATGATTCTTTACAATAACCTGCTATTTTTTAAGAACTTATTTCTTTTACATTCTGGCTACAATTTTCTCTTTCTTCTCTTCCCCCCCCAACCCCTCCTCAGCACCTCTCTCTATCCCCACCCCACTATCTACATCTCTTTCATTTCTGCTCAGGAAAGGGCAGGCCTCTCATGGATATCAACAAAACCTAGCATATCAAGTTGAATTAAGATTAGCCATCTCTCCTAAAATGACGTTTCATGATATCTTTCCCAATACAGTCTATCGGTTCTCTTGCCTCATTAACTAGTCTACCAAGCCCCTTAAACTCATCTGGGTATGGGAGAATAATCTTTGAGACACTTGAAGTAACATGACAGTGATTAAAGTCCATATATTATAATATTAAGTGTCATAATCCAAGGCAGATGTTAGAGCTGGGTTGTAGAGTGAATCATGGCTTATATTTGAGGGTTTAAACTGAGACCAAAAGTTACTGTTGACTTCCATACAGCATTTTTGCATAAAGTTCCCCAATAACAGGTGGCAAAGTAACACGGCTAATGACCTACGATAACTCACTGAAGATAATTTCAAAACACAATTTTTTTTGCATGATCCATAATTCTGCCACATAATATTGTGACTTTGGACAAGCAACACGTATTGTTATCTTCAACTTTTGAAAATTATAAAGTAGCAAGAGTAAAATGCTAATATTATATATAAATATTCGTTTTGCACAAATGCTTATAATTTTTCTACCCTCTGGTAGAAGTGAGATACCTGCTCAGTCTATGCAAGAGATAGCTGTGATAAATGATAGTTTGGTATTATAATGTCAGTGAGATTTCCATGAGTTAATCTGACTTCAGAGACTTTCATGATATACTCAGCCATCATTCAGTCACTGTCTGCAGAGAAAGTACATGACTTGCTATGAGTTATCTTCTCAGTGAGTGGGACAGGGTAGTGGCAGGATAAATATGCTCACATGGCCTGCATGAACCTTATCTTGGAGAATAAGGCAACTGAACATAAACCAAGGTTGAAAATAAAAAGAAGCAATTAATGCATATGCGTAGAGAATTCTGCATGTTCAGAAAGACATTTAGTGGTATATGATATAATCCCAACACAACACAAGCAAATTTGCATTAAGGAGAAAAAAAGCAAATGAATGATTTTTTCCAACTATCTAAAATGATAAAGTCTAGAGAATAATAAAACACATGAGCAAGAGTCATGTCCAAAAGGCAAAAGATTAGTGGATTCTTTGGAAATCTTATCAGAGTCTGGAAATCTTATCAGAGTTATACTCACTCATTTGTTATCTACTTAGCTGTATCAATATAGAGTCATGGATATTTGCCTTATATTAGTGTATATCAAACAGTACTTTAATTTGCATCAACTTCAAAGATCCAAGCTTTCCCAATCAAAATTATAACTTTTGTTAATGACTATATATTAGAGAAAGGAGAGATATTACCTCTGAACATAAACAAGCAACTACCATCATGTCTGCATGTTGAGCATTTTTTCTTCTAATTTATTCTTTCCCTCTCCCTCTCCCTCCCTCCCTCCCTCCCTCCCTCCCTCCCTCTCTCTCTCTCTCTCTCTCTCTCTCTCTCTCTCTCTCTCTCTCTCTCTCTCTCTGTGTAATCGTGTGTTTGTGCTGTGTATGTGTGCACATGTGTACCACATGTGAAGGTGTTCAAGGATTAGAAAGTGTGTTAGGTTTACTGAAGCTACAGATACAACCAGTTGTGTGTTCTATTACATGGTTCCTGGGAATGGAACCCAGGTCCTTGGAAAAACAGGAAGTTCTCTTAAGTACTTATCCATCTTACTGTTCCCTGGGAATCACTTTTGTTGTCAAATATATCTTTATTGATATTATGCTGTTTTATTAATCAGTCATTTAGAAAGTTTTATTTAGGGCTCTGTCTTAGTCTGTTTAGTGTTTTGTAATGAAATTCCATTATTTAAGTAAGAAATTTATAATTAAGGGAATATATGTCTTATAGTGATAGCATATTTGTCTACTTCCTATTTAGCTCTTTCATTCTTATATTATGTATTTTAACAACACAGGATTGATTTCATACATACTTAACAATATTCTCTTCTTTGGCAATTGGTCCCTTTATCATAATTTAGTTCGACTTTTTTCATGCATGATAATTATTGTAGTTTGTCTTCAGTTGAACAACAATCTACATTCTTTTATTAATATTGCTAAGATAGAATACACACTTAACTTTTACAAAGTTAAATCCCTACATGGCAGTGTGTATGTTAGACATTGTCAGGTCTAATACTGTGAACTAGATAAGATCTATAGTGACTTCGGAGACCAGCCTTTGGCTATTTGTATGAGGCATCATATACGGTAGGTTAACTGAGATCAGAAAGCCTCACACTGTCTTTTGGCGTCGCTACCTCACAGGCTGATGTCTTGGACTGAATCAAAGAGGGAAAAGAGCTATATACCATATCCTGCTCTGTTTTCTTATTTAATGTACATCCAATATGAACCCCAAGTTCCTGATGTCATGCTTTTCCTTCCATGGAAGACTGTAACCTAAGCCAAAATAAGCTCTACCCTCATAAGTTACTTTTACAGGGTATTATTCATTATATCAAAGGTAAAATAAAATAACTGGTAAAGATACCATATATATTCTTTCAATTTCTTAAGTTATATAATTATAACTTTCACTTTTAAAAAGAGTACTGTCACATGTTGAGTAATATTTTCCATGTATGTAATTGTCTCTACTTACACAATCACTTATTCCTATCACCTCTGACTTGCCTCTGATTTTAATTGAGTATTCACTATTACTACGTATAACTACCTTTTATCATATCAATCATTCTGTAAATTACTAATGCATTGAAATATTATTACTGTTGAGTAGCAGCTTTCTCTTCACAAGAAAGCAGAGAGGCTGATGATATTTAGAAGACTTATGAAACTACTCCTGGAGATTACACAAGCAGAAAACCACCAACAAGGATGAGAATTTTTGGTGGTGCAGCTGCCTGAAAATTGCATATTGGACTCTAGTGACATAACTCTGAGTCACCGTCCCAGGCTGAAGTGTGCTATCTGGTGTTTCTTCATAAGTTACCTGCATGCCTATAAGTAGTACAATAAATTCACTGTTTCAACTACCTAGGCTTAGATAGAATCATTTCAAAAATTGTCACTGTTCTCTCTTCTCTGGAGTCAGGGATAGAAACAAACTCGCCAGTAAAAGAATGTAACAACTTATTTAAACTTATTTCTGAAATCCAATAAGAATAAGGACATTTCAGAAGTTTTAACTTCATATATTCTTTGTCTGAGTTCCTTTATGTCTTATATGAATTGGATATTCTAATTCACGCAATTTTCCATTAAGTTTCTTAACACCATAATCATAACTATTTCAAATTTGTTACTTTGCAAAACCAAATTCAATGCCATATTTTGGTCATGTTATTATTAATGCTCCTTCTTTCATAAATGTGTTTTTTTCTTACCATTTTGGAATGCCTTGTGATTTTTGTTGAAACCAGATATGTCATATAAGGCAAGAGAAATTGCATTAAACACACTCAGGTTGGGATTTATGTTACTGTGGCTTGAATTATAGTTATAATTAATGTTTGCTGGGGATTAACATTCCTGTCTTATCCTTGTTTTGTCTCCACTATCATCTCAGGCTGAGTCTGAACCTACAAGCTTCACCAAGCAGTAAATCGCTATCACACAGTAGACTCTTACTGGTGAAGGGAAAAGCAGTGCAGAAAAGAAAGTGTTATGATCTTATGAAGGAACCTTGACTCATTTTCCAGAGCTTCTTGTTTATTGCTTACCTTTAACACCGTGGAGTTGAGTCAGAAAATCCAGAGTTCTGAAGCCTGAATGATAATCTCCTATATGCAATGACCCTGTATTACTGCCCACCATCTTGGCCAGTCTCTATACCCCTCTGATTATAATATACAATGGCTTCTTTTTCTGTTTTTTTTTTTTCCCCAAAGTTAGATAAATATCTTCCTTGGCAACTCACTGTGAGAGACTGGCATCATTTTGAAAAGTATTAATGTTTTGCACTGTGGACTCTCAAGAATTTCAGTCTTTTGAGTCAAAATTAGCTGTTCTTAACTACTTGTCCCTAGCAGCTTCTAGTACAGGTAAGTAGGTCCTGACTATGGCTTTAGCTTACTTCTCTTATAATAAACAAACAAACAAACAAAAACAAAACATTGCATTTCTCTTTGAGTGTATGTTTACATACACACATTTGATATTTGACATATAGATTGTTTCCACTTCCAGGCTTTGTGAGGGAAACATTGACAGACATAGATGGGCAAATATCTGTTGAGTAGGTAATTGTTTATAACAATATAAAATACAACAAAACAACTTTTATTTCCTCAAAAAATCTATCCATATAGTTTTGATAATAAATCAATTAAGCCTCATAAAAATGAAGCAATTTAGATATTAAAAGCCTCATCAATTAATAAGTAACAGTAATAGGTAAAATTAAATATTAAAAATATATGATACACAAATATACAATATTAAACTCTACATATCTATCCTTAACGTTGGGTTGAGATAGTGTAGTTTTTAAAATTATAGACTAATTAAGCCAACATTAAAATAAATAGCAAAATGAAGTTAAGTAAAATTAAAATAAAAAATTAAATATGGCAAGCCAGTGGGGGTACACTCCTTTAAGCTCACTACTCAGGAGGCAGAGACAGGTGGATCTCTGTGAATTAGAGGCCTGCCTGATATGCAGAGCCAGTTCTAAGACAGTCAAGGATACATAAAGAAACCAAACAAATAAAATCAAAAGTTACTTAAAAATATAAGTTGTGTTAATTACCATCAGCTGCAAGATAAATCTTCTCTGGTGACTGTTAGATGACGCACTGATCTCTGCGTAGAGTAATATGCCATTAGCAGTCATTTTATTACCATGTTCCTTAAGCGGAACAATAGAAAGAGACTTTCCCTTAGGCCCATGATATCTAGTTAGGACATTGTTTCCCATATTATATGATGACTCCATTTAAATTCTTTTCATATATGTATGTAGATTAGGGAGCTTCTACATTAAGTTTCCATATGGGCTTTTCAAAGGGCCTTCAAGTGTTAGTTGTCCATGCCCTTAGTCTGTCTTTACCTAGCTGTCTCTTCCTTCCTCTCAGTTAATATCCCATTCTAGTTCTAAGTTCTCCTATATTTCCTTATTTTTGTATAACAAAATTTACCCTTTGTTGGAAAATCCCTTCTCCTAACTGATCTCCTACTAGCTGTCTATCCTTTGTGGCTATTCTGATCGAAACACACACATATAAAGTTATATACGATTAATACCTGCTAGGAAAGGGAAAACCAGTTTCTCCAATGGATGTCATTGGGTGTATTAGCCATACTCCAGACAAAATTAGTTAGTTAAAACAAAAAGGGCTCTTTTTTTTTTTTGGTGTTTTGTGTAATGTAATGGTGCTGGGGACTTTTAGTTTTGTTTTGGCACTTTTTGACTTTTGGGGGAAGGTTATGTGTGTTTGTTTAGACCTTAACTGTGTTTATATGGGACAAAGGAGGAACATACATTTCATTATAAGAAAGATGGAGAGAATATTGAATAGAGAATAAAGGGAAAAGCTCAGAATATATTATATGAAAAAAAATACAAATCCCTAAGTCATACCCCTTAAATTTGTATATATCAATCCCTTTCTCTTAAGAAGTATATTCTAATATTTATTTTATTCAGATTCAGTAAAGAGAAAAGTAATAAGCACTAAGGAATATTTAGGTTTTCAAGTTTTTATTTTATAAAATTAACATGACCTGGCTTGGAACAGTTTTAGAGTTCCAAGCATATATATTTTTTAACTATTATGTAAATTAGATCTAGATTTGGTGATATGAAATTAGACCTCCAAAATGTGAAATAAAAATTGCAAACTTTAAAATCTGTGAATGTATAAACTGTATCTAAGTATAATTAATAGTATTGGTGTGAAATAATTTAGTACAGGTCTCTCTTATACTTCTTAAGAAAAAGAGAGGCTCCATGAGTTTGTATTTCCATCCAGTTCTGAGTAGTACATCTGGTTTTACTCAGATGCATTCTTCAGAGATAGTAAATCTTACGTTTTATTTTTACTCACTACATATTTCTTGAATTTTATTAATCCTGGTGACATATGTCACTATATATCAAATGCCTCATTATTAAAAATGTAGAAGAAGTCTATAGATTTTTCATTTTCCATTTTCTTTTGTCTAAAAATAATGAGGGCACATTTTAGTGTGAAAAATTCCTTACCATATTATCTTACTAAGCTGACACATTTTTACATTCTCATACTTCTTTGAAAGTATTACTTATATTTCTAAAATAAATTCATTTGCTACTAATAACAACTTTCTCAAAGACGTGGTAGATTTCACAGATGATCTTGTGAAGACCTGAAGATGCTGAAATAATGGAAAAGGTGCCTTCCTGACAGAAGTCTTTTGTTGTGTGTGAAAAATGTCAGAAAAAAGGGAGTCACATATCTAATCAGCAAATTAGTAAATAAGCCTGTAGTTGAGGGTCCACGAAGGAGTACTGTCTTCATATATCCTTGACTGATTACAGAAATATTCAGAAACCACTTCTCCAAAACACAAGTATTACGTAAAAAGTCATAACTTTATGCAAAGTCTGTCCCTGCAGAGACACCCTTCTTACCTGTCTGTTCGATCTTGGGTTGATGATCCTCTTTATATTCATCTTTATAATTAAGTATAATGGTTTCTAATCAGTTTATATAATGTCTTCTTTCTTGTCCATCTATAGTTCTTCATCTTCATAAACATACACATTCAATACTGAGGTCCCTATCATCCTCTAATATTGTTTGGAGAGCTATTTTCCCTTCCTAGCTTTTGTTTGACATATTTGTTTACATGTGGCAATCCTTAATGAAGTATGATCAAAGATATTACTACAACTCTTTTCAGCAAGTAGAGTTAACTTATCTAAGATTTCAACCTTTCTCAGATATGTTTACATTTTTAAGACTTTGCAAGCTTTAGCAACTATATAGATTTTTAAATATGACTTTTACAAATCATTATTTTGGTTATTATTTAGTTTTTATAAAACTTAAACTAAAACTTATAAAAAAATAACAATTATGTTTTCAGAACACCAGTCTGTGAGCATACAGTTATACCTGGATTTATTGAAGTTAATCATTTCATTGTTTTTGACAAAACCTTTTTTTTTGGTGTGTGTTTGTGTCTAGTCTTTCTGGTGCCTGGCAGAGCTACAGTATAGTATAATTGTATGAGGTATTTCTGTTCCTCACCAGCAAACCACTGGCTTGATTGAGTATCTCTTTTTTTTTGTTATTCTACAAATGCACACTTTTATTAGGTTTGTCTTGAAAACTTAATTACATTTATAGACATATAGTATTTAACAATGAAATACACAGATACCAATGATTTTTGTTATTACTAATAAATGCATATAAAAATATTACTCTAATTATAAACAGGAATTTTCCAAAATCAACTCTACATTGATCATGACTGTTGGTTGTTTAATTATCAGTGTGACAAGAATCAGTTTGCACTCCACCAATACATTTCAGAATTACTTGGTCAAGGACTTTAGCATGAGTAGAATTAAATGATCTGTGTCTCTTTTCCTGCCTTCAACCCATTTCTGATTCCTCTTTCTTCTGTGTACTGAGACATCCATTCACTGAATTTAAAAATGAAAAATGCCGTACTAATTTCAACATATTTTACTACCATATTTTTGATAATTCTAAGATAAAGTACTGCAAAAATAAATACCTTAATATATCATTTGTGTTGCAGTTAGCCAAGTTGGTTTATTTATTAATATTTCTGTGTTTTACTTTTATTTTTATAGAAAAAACTTAAAAACATATATATATATATCTATATATATCTAATCTATATATATATATATATAGATAGATAGATAGATTAATTTTCTCTTCTTCTGCTACTCCCAGATCTTCTCCAACTCCCTTCCCATTTGGTTCCATCTCTTTTCTGTCTCTCATTAGAAATCAATCAGGCTTCCAAATGACAATAATGTAATGTAATGTAATATAATATAATAAGATAAAATAAAAACTAGCATATCACAATATGACAAAGCAACCAACCAGAAAGAAAAGAACTCAAGAAAAGGCACAAGAAGCAGATATAACTTCAGAGATCCCCCTTGTTCATACAATTAGGAATACCATAAAAACACTAAACTAGAAGCATATATATATATATGCAAAGGAAATGTATGATAAAATATATAAATATATATTAATTAGAATATTAAATTAGACCTTAAAACTACAAAATGAAAATTGAAAAATTGATCTTCAAATGAAAATCCTGTGCCAAAATATAATATTTGTATAAAAGTATTTAGTCTCCATTGTACCATTAAAAGCAAAGATATGCTCCATAAGTTCTCAAATCCATTCACTTCTGAATTAGTACATCTGATTTCACTCAGGTACATTTTTTTCAAGAAGAGCAAATCTTACATTTTATTTTATTTTGCATATAAACAATAAAAATAAGATAAAATTGGAAGGAAATGGAGCACTGAACTGACACAACATTCAAGACAAGGAACTTCCAAATATCCAGATGAATTAATTTTCTGCTGTCTGTCAACTTCTGGGCATGCAGCCTACCATTGAGTGTAGTTTCTGTAGTGAGATTCCCTTGGAGAAAACTAAATTTCATCTGCAAGTGATTATCTATTAGAGATAGCTTCTGCATTGGGATAGCAGCCTTTTTTTTTTTTTTTTAACTCTAGGAGCCCATCTGGTGCAAATCCATGCAGTCCCTGGGGATGCTGTCACAATAAGTGTAAGTTGATGTGTGCGTCAGTCCTGTTAACTTAGAGAGAGACTTATTTCCTTGGTGTCCTCAACCTACTCAGGTTCATATACTCTTTTGGTCTCCTCTGAGGGGAGTGTTTTAATGGAGATATCCCATTGTAGGGTAAGTGTTCCATGGTTTCCCACTCTCTGAATATATTCTGGCTGTAGGTCTCTGTATTTTTTCCCATCTGCTGCAGAAGGAAGCTTCACTGATGATGGCTGAGAAAGGCAATTACCTCTGAGTAGAGTAGAATGTCATTAGGAAACACTTTATCACTACATAGTCTTAATATAAGTAACAAGAAAGTTGCATTCTGAGACCAGGTTTATCGTCTTATTTCATGAATGTCATAATTACATTTAATTAACTTTTTAAATTCTTTATTTTTGAAACAAGGTCTCTATACAGAGCCCTAACTTGTCCTGTAACTTGCTCGGTAGACCAGGCTATCCACAGACTCATAGATCCACCTGCTTCTGCCTTCAAGTACTGGGATTAAAGGAATAAATACCACCCATAAATATCACAACTGGCTTGCATAATTACTTTTAGGAGATCACAGTTTCCATGATGCCCAAACCACCTGAAGACTTAACAATGAGCAAGAATTATAGTCCAATTTTTCTTATGGACAATAAATTCTCAATAAAATATTTGCAGTCCAAATACAAGAAAATAGCAGCATGATTAAGTAGTCTTCATTGAAGAGTGGCAGTGATGGTTCAACATATGTAAATCTCTAAATAAAATTCACTTTATAAACAAAGTGAAAGATAAACACACATTACCTTCTCATTAGATGCATAAAAGGTCTTTGACAAAATCCAACACCCCTTCGTTATAAAAGTCCTGAAAAGATTTGAGTTACCAAGAATATACCTCAATATAATAAAGGCAGTTTACGACTAGAGCAGAACAAATAAACAACAATTTAAATGGAAAGAAGCACAAAATAGTTACACGAAATCAGAGAAAAGACAAGGTTGTCTTATAATTTTGCTCATTTTAAAAAATGAGGTGTTACTATTAAAATACAAGTAATAGTCTGTTGTCATTATTTTTACATCAAATTAATCCATGTGATGCAACTAAATCAATTTTGCATGGGAATAAATATTAAAATTTATTCATATGCCTTTTTAATTAATATAGATATTAGATAGCAACAATAAAAAGTTATGTTTATTATAGTCAAATTATTTATAGCAAAGATGTGGAAATATAGTCCATTTTCTTTGATTTATAAGCAATATTTTAGATATAGCTATGAAACTACCATAATTAGGAATCAACCAGAGAAAACTATTTTGATCTATAAGTAGGAGATGGGGAACACCTCTCACTCAAAAATTAGAGGCATAGATGGTGCATAGAGAGGCTCCCAATATAATATAACAGAAACAAACGAGCATCAACCAACTAAGTTAGCAATAAACTTGGAACTGATCAGAAAAAAAATCAAGAATTATGTTTAGGAAACTTTATCCTTAATTGACAAGTTGGTGGGGCTATGTGTGGACTATTAAAACCTTTAAATCCTATTATTAGAGCAACTTTTAGTCTCATAAGTTTTATCTCTAAGAGTTTATTAGAGTTTCACAGAATGTATTAAGAGGAAAAATGTACTTGGGCTTTGGACAGGAATGAGATAAAAAGGAATCATTTTGAAAAGTGTCAGAGAATTCTGTTTTTAGTAAGATCGCCATTGGTTAAGTAAAAAATGTCTTTTCAAAGAATAGCCAGCTGAGTTCTTGAGAGCCCAGCACAACTACATAATGAGCTAAGTTGATTCCACATAACTTTCCACTTGGGAGAAAGTAAACATTGAACTCCTGTTCTGCTTGTTTTCAGTGTATGGCCATAAGAATGAGCAATTCCAGCTCCACCCAGATGTCCTTTATAATATAAGGCAATTGACACTAAGGAAACACCAGCGAAATTCAAATGCAATTTGAGGGATAGCCCAAGAAGACCTAAGTTAAGGATATATAGGATACCTCTACTTCCATCTTGTCACTTTATTTTAAAAGACTCATTTGTGTAGCTTCTTCACATACTTAGTACCACTTGTCTACTTTCTGATACCCCAAATGATAACAAGCAATAAAGCCTAAAACGGGCTCCAATGTTGTTCTTAACCAAAATCAGTATGACAATAATGTCAGAACTATTACTATAGAAATATTTCACATAATTTCTAATGACATTTTGACACCTACACACACACACACACACACACACACACACACACACACTTCTCTCACATCCCTGCTTTACAAGTTTCATTCTCACATTTATGTTTGTGCTTTGTTTTGTGACTGACTAGAAATATATTTTTAAATGAATGGGAATACTTCGTTTTAATTCAAGAGGTAATATACACATGATATTAGATGAATTAAAAAGATGAAAATCTTATTGAGGTCACCGGCAGTTTGGACATTGCTGAAAATATTCTGATCTCAATGGCTATGTAATTGAAATGGCCAAAACTGAAATATAAAGAGAAAAAAATCATAAAACAAGCCAACAGAAGAGACTGTCTGAGAATTCTAGAATAAGAAAAGCAAACAAACACAAAACAAAAATTATTCTAAGCACTTTCCATTCAACAACCAGGCATGAAAGATGAATAAGGACTAGAGAGTTTGTTCTGTGGTTGAGAGAAGAACTGATCTGCAGAGGATTCAAGTTTCTTTTCCAGCACCCATATTAGGTGTCTAATCTTTTGCTTCTAAGTCTAGTTCTGAGAGGACTGAAGTCCTTTCAGGAATGCAAGGGTACCTGCACTCCCATGGACAGAAACCCACACACAAGCACATAAAGATGAATATAATTAAAAACAGTAAAGGATAAAAACATGCATTAGACTATGTATTTTCCTTACCTTAGTATTCCAATTAAAAAATGAGTTTATTACAGTTTTTATGTGTGTATTTTAGAAGATGAAAAGAAGTTGATTCAGGCAAAAGAATCCAAGAGTGGTGCTATAAGTGAGAAATATTACCCAGAAGGCTTGCAAATTTGGATATTTAATCTCTAGTTGGTAATCTTGCTTGGGAAATCTTAGAAGGTATGGTTTGCTGAAAGAAGTGTATTCCTGGTACAGGTTTCAAAATGTCTGCTCCTGTTTGAATGAATCTCTCTCTCTGCTTCTTGTTTGAGGTTGAAGATGTAAACAGTTAGCTACTGCTCTAATTTTCTGAAGTCCATTTCATTTACTCTGCTGTCACCAAATCATAATCCTTTGGAATAGCAAGTCAAATAAACTTTTCTTTAAATTGCCTTAGTCATGGTGTTTTATCACAGTAATAGAAAAGGAACCAATACAACAAGCAAACAAAATTAGAGAAAGAAAAAAGTAAACAAACATAAAGATTTATTTTAATACTTTTACTTAATATTACTTGATCTATGTAGTCCACCAATTCTCAAGCTATTTTTGACATTAATTAACTAAGTTGGAAATTCTTTCAATATTGAAGTAGAGGATGGAAATCACAGCATGGACACTTGTAACTACAGATTTCCACTCTGTTATAGTCCTCAAGGCAGAAATATTAGTAAAAAAAACACAGGCAGATAAATGGAGGAGATCAACTCTTCAAAAATAGAACATAAGAACATGGTCAATAGATCTCAGCCAGCCAGTTAAGGAAGTACAGTGGGACAGATGGTTATGTCTATAAATTATACTGGAACAACTTGCACTCAATGTGTAAAGAAAAGAGAAAGCAGAAACTCTTTGGTGATAGCAAAGAGAGTCCAAATAAGATTAAATATTGCAATGACTTTAAAACAATAAGTGTGCTAGAGAAATAGTATATTGGTTAGAATAAGTGGCTGCCCCTTCAGAGGACCAAGGTTCCCATGTTCAAATCCTAGCACTCACATGGCAGCTCACAAGTTGTTGTAATTCCAATTCCTGAGGATATAATGCTGTCTTCTTGCTGTCATGGTTACTGCCCACATTTTATGTTCATGCATACAGAAAACCAGCACACACACACACACACACACACACACACACACACACACACACATTAAATGAAATAATAAAATTATGCTGTGGGACAATGGTCATCTATCCTGTAAAGATTTATTACTTGTATTGCCAGGCTACTGGCCAATCAGTGTTTTATTAAAGCAATAAAAGTAACAAATCTTTACAGGAAGTATAGGCAGGACAAACAGAACAGGAGAATTCTGGATAGATGAAAGGCTAAGTATGTGGTTGACTCAGAGGAAGCCAGACAGAGAAGAAGCAAAAAAGAGGATGCCATGAGGTACCAAGCCACGTGCCTAACATAGACAATAATTATGGGCTAATTTAAGATATAAGAGGTAATAAGAAGCCTGAGCTAATAGGTCAATGTGTTTCTGAGCAGCTGTAGGATGGAACAGGACAGAAACCTCTATCAATATAACAATCGTTTTCCTAAATCTAGTGTTAATTCTATTTCAGATTTATTTTTAGTTTTGAATGTCACTCAGATTCTTCTCTAACTTCATTTTTTGCTTTTGTATTAAGTTACCTTATAATTATAATACTCTTCAATGATAGTTGTTTCACTCTATATACTATAAAAGACTATGTGTTTTGAAAATACATTCCTTATGAAGTTGATAAATATCTGTTTACTAGAAAACTATGCTATAATAGGCCATAAAATATTTGTGAAGCTTGTAACTATTTCTGATTTGATTACTAATATCCTTAATACATAGAGCATCAATATCGAGTTACTGTCTCACAAATACTTTGACAACATGAAGGAATGAAAAACAAGTTCTATACCAAACCCTTCTTTGATGTTTATATGCAAGAACATACTATCTTTTTGATACAGGAACTTGTCACAATGCAAGCATATGTTTAACTGTATGAAGAAAGATAGGACTCAGAATAGGCAAACAAAGTTGAACTTTATGAAATGGATTTTTGGGGATATAACATGAGGTGTGATTCCACTCTGTATGCTATGTCTTATTGCCATTGTTTAATAAAGGAGCAGCTATCAGTCAATGGTTTAATTGAATACAGAATATAGCCAGGCTGGAAAAGTTACAGAGAAAGAGTAGGCAGAGTCAGAGAGATGCCATGTAGCTGCTGCAGAAGTAAGAAACTTACCAGTAGACCACAACCACATGGCAACACACAGATTAATAGAAATGGGTTTATTTAAGGTAGAAGAGCTGACTGAGAAGAAGTGTGAGTTAATAGACCAAGCAGTGTTGTAATAATACCATTTCTCTGTGATAATTTCAGATCTGGGAGGCTGGGGAATGAACAAGCAGTCTCTTCCTACAATCACACACATATTTAATCTAGTAATTTGCTGATAATGCAAAAATGTCTCCTGGGCAATTTTATACAAGGGTTGTTAGCCTCTGCAGTAGGGTATTTTTATCTGTAGCAAATGAAATGTGTCCTATTAAGAGAGGATGGTCTAGGCAAGGTCATAGTGAGGGAAAAGATGGATTTTTGTTTATGTTATTCTCTTTTAGAATTTGCATGGAACCAAAAATTTCCCATATTCTATTCCATATATGAAATCTTGAGATTATTTTTATAACTGAGGGATGGTTTAGAATTTATTTGATGTATTTATTTTAGCAAATGGCTATGAATGTCAAGAGTCCTATTAGTAAGTTTTAAGCAAAATGTTGATCAGAAATTTATTTACCCACTTGTATGTATGCTATTTTCTGTTTCTCTTAGAATGCCCTGTGCATGTACATTATGGTTGATACATGTTACATACAAATATATTTAAAAATATAGCCATATCAAGTGTATGCCCTTCTTTCTCTATCTCTAGCAGACTGACAGACCTTTTTAAACCCTAAAGTATTTAGCAATACTTTGTATCATATGTAACCTCATAGAAGTCTTTCTATATTTAGCAGAACAAATACAGAGTTCTGCCTTAGTTGAACTTAGTATTTCCATGGCAAAGACCAATGTTATAATAGTCAAAGGTGATTTCTTTCTATCATTAAGTTAAGAATAGCTTATAATCATTGACTTTTAGAACATAAATAGATGGGAAAGTAAATTAAACTAAATATTGCCATTTCTCAAATAAATTAGAAATTATTTTTTTTTATTTTCTGATATATGTTACTTATCCAAGACCACGAATAGATGAATGAAATGACAAAGGGTCAAACAACTAGCTATAACAAGACCTGACTGACACCAAGTAATATGCAGTGAAACTATTAAATTTCTTATGTCGGCCTTTCCTATTTTATGTAGGTATTTCAAACCCTTTCTAAAAAAATTCATTGTACTAATACATCAACAAACATCTTATACAAAGTAAATAAAATAATATTAATATATATGATAGTCATTATATATATGTATATGTGTGTGTGTACATTTCAAAAACTGGAGAAATTTATTGAAGTAATACTTTTATAACACCTAATAAACATCATCACACCTTTTCACTATGCCAAAAAAGCAACATAAAACTTCAAAGGATGTGAAAATGATTTAGACTTCATTGACCATGTGATCTTTGTCACAAATAGTCATAATTTCTATCACAGGATAGAAACTGTCTTACAAAATAAGTAAACAAATAAGCAATATTTTACTTCAATGCCAATGATTTCTTTTCAAACTTGGGAAGACTTATAGGACTCACAAGAGTTTGATAGCATCTATTATGTGGGATTTTAAATATTTAGTAAAGCTGTTTATTTTAAGTATAGTTATCTATAAGTAAAAATGGAACCAAAGTTCTCAAACTGTGATGCAATTTCTTCAAATAGTTTCAATATTAAATAACATGAAATAAAAGTGTACAAATAACTTATCTGAGAACAAACTCTCTGATATCAATAAGTTTTCTATGGAGATGCATCCTTTCTGAGTAAAGTATAAGTAATTTGGTTTGTGTCAGTAAATCTGAGTTACTAATTCACTGAACTATATGAGAGTGACTATTGAATGAGCAGATGCCAGCATATATTAGTTTATACTCAAGTTATATACAGATTTATCTGAAAAGGTATGAAATCCTTGTTACCCTATTTATCTCTGTGCAGATAATCTAAAGTGAAGTTTAAATTTTCCAGATATTAGAACTCAGAGCTGGGGTTAAAAATCTCTGTCACATAACAGATGGAGCATCCCCAAAGTATAACTGAAATTGGCTAAGACGCAATTTAGATTGGCTAAGAACTGAACATGATTGCGGCTCATTCTTTAATTACTCCTTCCTATCAGTTTTGTACACTGACTTGAGACAATGAAAACAAAATTTTTTCTTCATAAGAAATCTCTGGTAGCAGTATATCTTTTCTCAATAAAAATATACTGTTACTGTTAAATGAATAGACCTTTAACCCATTTCTAAAGTTCAGTGCTTTAAGTAGCTCAGGATGAATGTTAGTAGCACAGTACACCTTTATTTTAACATCACATTGTGTTTCTATGTCAACGAGCATGTCAAGTATGCTATTTTAATACACTTTTCATCCAAGTTGATAGTTGGTACTTTCTTTAATAAAGATTAAGTTACCCTGTCATGTATAAGTATGAACATTAGCATAATCATACCCCTAATGACTTATCATCATAACCATAGCTCAATGTATTCTCAACCTTGATCTGAGAAGCTTCTATTTGCCCTAAATGAGAACTAAGAAACCCATTATTGGCCAATGTATAATAAGTGTCTGCAGAATAATCAGCCCTAAAAGGAGCATGTTTACTGTGCCATACACCACCACTGCCACCCCTAAGGCTCAAGAATCACTGTGAAAGAGGGAATGCAAGATTTTCACCATTTCCTCATCTGATAGACAGGCTAATATCCAAAATACGCAAAGAGAAAGAAAATCAACATTAACAAGCAAAAACAATTCAATTAAGAAATGTTCAACATTCTTAATCATCAAGGAAATTCAAATCAAAACAACACTGAGATGCCATCTTACATTTATCAGACTGGCTAAGATTAAAAGCACAAGTGACAGCGAGGTTGTGGAGCAAGAGGGACATTCCTCCATTGACGGTAGGAGTGTCAACTTGTATAAACACTGTGAAAATCAATATGGAGGCTTCTCAGAAAACTGGGGATCCATCTACCTCAATAACCAGCTATTCCATTCTTGAGTATGTACCCAAAGAACACCCCATCATGCCACAAAAACACTTGGTTCAGGTGCAGAACTTGTGGGAGTGGCCTATGTCTGGCTTAATTTGAGATATAGGCCACAAGTGGAAGCCCATGCTCCACACTGCCTGGATGACAAGGGATTTGGAGAGAAAAAGGAAAATCAAGAAAATAATTTTCCATGATGTCCTGCTATACTCACAGTTTGGTGCCTAGCCTAATCATTATGGAATTCTATGGAATTCTTTTGGCAGCTGATGGGAGCAAATGTAGAGGCCCACAGTCAAACATTAGATAAAGGCAGAACCCAAATTGGAGATCTTTGGGTTGCTACATTTGGAGTTTTGGAAACTTCAGAGGAGAGGAAGAAAGAATAATGGGAATTGAGATACCAGGAGAACAAGGCCCTCAGAATCAACTATGAAGGGCTCCTAGGGGCTCACAGAGACTGAAACAGCGAACTGGAGCTGTGCATGGGTCTGCATTAGGTGCTCTGAATATATGTTATGATTGTAGAGTTTTGTTTTGTAGGACTCCTAACAGTGGGGGTAGGAGTGTCTCTAATTATTTTGCCTGCACTTGAGACACTTTACCTCCTACTGGGTTGCCTCATCCAACCCAGATATGAGCATTTGTGTCTAGTCTTACAGTGTCTTTTTACACTGAAATTGATTAATATTCCCGGGAGTACTGCTCTTTTTTGAAGGAAAAAAGAGAAGTGGATCTGAAGGACAAGGGAGATGGTGGAAGTGGGGAGAAGGAGGTAGGGGAGTGGAGTGAGGGAAATCTCTGTAGGGATGTATTGTTTTTTATTTTAATTTTTTAAATTTTATTTTACATTTCAGCCACAGTTCTCCACCACCCCTTCTCCCCATCACTCCCCTTTGAATTCCTCTCAGCCCTCCCCATTCCAGTCCTCTCAACAGGTAGGGCTTACCACGGAAAGTCAAAAAAAGTCTGGCACATTAAATTGAGTCAAGATCAAGCCTTTCTCCCCTGCATTAAGGATGAGCAAAGCATCCCACCATAGGGAATGGACTTCAGTAACCTTGCTAATTCACCAGAGATGCCACTGTCTCCCACATATGGAGGGCCTAACTTGGTCCTTGGATACTCCAAAGCTGTGGGTCTAGATTTCCTGAGTTGCCATGAGCGTAGTTCAACTTTCTCTGTAGGTTTCTCCATCAAGATCTAGGCCTCCCTTGCTCATATATTCCTTCCCTTTCTTTGATTGGATTCCTGGAACTTATCCTGGTGCTTGGCTGTGGATCTTTGCATCTGGTTCTGTCAGTTGCTGGATGAAGGCTCCCCCGCTGCTGGTGTGTATATAAACTGGCACAGCCACTTTGGAAATCAGTATGGCACTTTCTTAGAAAATTGGGAATCAATCTACCTTAAGACCCCACGATACCACTCCTGGGCATAGACACAAAGGATACTCAATAATACCACAGAAACAGTAGCTCAACAATACTTGTAGCAGCATATTTTGTAATAGCCAGAACCTGGAAACAGCATAGATGCCCCACAAGTGATAAAAAGGAGAAAGAAAATATGGTACATTTACACAACGGAGTATTACTCAGCTGTAAAAACAATGACATGAAATTTGTAAGCAAGTGGATAGAACTAGAAAACCCATTCTGAGTGAATTAACTCAGACTCAGAAAGACAAACACAGTATGTGCTCACTCATAAGTGGATATTAGATGCAAAGCAAAGGATAACCAGCCTACAATTAATAGCCCCAGAGAAACAAGGTAACAAGGAAGACCCTAAGAACGGACATATGGATTGCACAGAAAGGGGGAATTAGATGAAATCTCCTGGGTAAACTGGGGGTGAGGAAGTGGTAAAGAGGAGGGGATGGAAGATGAGAACATGAGGGAATGGGATGTCAGAGGGTGGAGAGGGATGGAGTGTGAGAGCAATGAAAGAGAGATCTTGATATAGAGAGACACTATAGGGTTAAGGAGAAACATGGTGCTAGAGAAATTCCCAAGAATCTACAATGATCCAAGCTAAGACTCCAATAGTGGAGAGGGAGCTGGAACTGGTCTTCCCTTGTAATCAGATTGGTGACTACCCCAACTATTCTCATAGAGCCCTCATCCAGCAGGGGTTTATTGCATGAGAGAAGACTAAATAAAATAATAATATAAAATATTCTGCTGGAAATAGAAGGGTAAAAGAAGATGGGAAAGGAAAAGAGTGTCAAGTCAGTGGTGGGGGTAACTACAAGGTAACATTGTATTCTGAACATAATAGGTAAGTTGTAGATAGGAATTCACAGTGGTTGTGACAACCTGCCCCAGATCTGTACACAATCAGATTGTATCTTGGCATGGGTAGGAGAGTGGAGCACATAATCCTACCTAAAGGCATGGATTGGCACGGATTGACAATTGTTAGCTGCTGAGAAAAGGAGACATGGTTTTCTTGAAGAATATATGCAGTGCTGTATAAGTCAGTCAAGCATTCTTCAGTGGAAGTTCACACATCAAAGAGTATTTGGGCAAAACAAATTGAACTTGAATAACTTATATATTAAAAAAATCAAAAATAATAAGCACACAAATTTGGGTGGTGAGGGAAAGGGCATGAATCTGGCAAAAGTTGGTAATGGGAAGAGAAGATAAAAACACATATACACTCTAAAAAATTAATATATTTTATAATTTTGGTAGTGAGTCTATTCTTTAATGGCTGAGCAATTTAGATAAGACAGCTGGTCTCCAGGGTCACAAGCCTAAGAGAGCTAAACCTGCTCCACAACAGTTGTAGCACACAGGACAGTGAATCCTGAATCCAGACTGGGCAGCACACTAGCCCTGACCTTGTTGTTGGGGGTTTGGGTGTGGCTCCACAGATGAGGCAGCCAGAGGGCATGAAAGCAGGAGAAGCGATACTCTTCTGCCTCGCACACCACGCCCCCATGTCTGCGCTCTGTGCGCTGGCACCCAGTTACGGAGCTTCGGGCAAGGGGGCTGGAGGTTAAAATACACAGACACACACAGAGAGACAGCGACACGGGTCATCCTTGAATTCCCCAAGAATGCCCCCTTTATTGTGTTCAGGGGCAGATTATAAAGAGATAGCCACGCCTCAGCCAAACCCACCAGAAACCACTCTCCTGCCATCCGGAACTCCTGAAGGTCTCGTGCTCAGAGCAGCTGTAGGCACTCAGATCAGGGGATTACAAGACATTCAGGATCTGAGGTCTCTCTGCTTCCAACACTCTTCTCCTATGCCTCCTACAACAATCAGGAAAGGGCAAAACAATAGAGCCTGCCCTGGCAATATGACTGAGAAGAACACAGGATTGAAGGCTCCAGAGCAGGAGAACTGACCCCGCTCCTTGTTGCAGGCTGCAGTGGGTGAGCTAGCTGAGGCAGTGATGCAGAGTTCACCAGGGTAGCAACAACGAGGGAAAGCTAACAAGCTGACCAACCCAGCTACCACCCAGATCCAGAACCTGGGCTATGAACTTAGCTCTCACCAACATCCAAGAACCTATGAACCGCTGGAGCATGTGGAGGGGATGAACCTACAGATTCAAAACAGCAGGATCTCCAAGAAACAAGACACCAGGATATCCAAGAGATGCCCCAGTGAGAACTCATTAGAGGTAGTGAAGCAGTAACCAGAGGCCGCAAGCCAGACCAATGACTCCTAGCAATCAATATCTGCAAGTAAAGGTGAATGGACTAAAGGAAAAACATTGTGTCTCAATGGGCCATGCTACAGCTTCCACAACGAGATTCTTTGATACTTTTTGGCTTGGTTTGTTTTGTTTATTTTTCATTTAAATTTGGTTTTGATTTGTCCACGAGGTTGCAAGGGGAGAGGGCAGATGTGAGGGGACGGACAAATAAGTGGGATCAGAATGCATGATGTGAAATTCACAGAGAATAAATAAGAAAAACTATATATTGAAAAGGCATATGCAGAAAAGTGAAATTTCTACTACCTTAAGATCCTCATACCATTTGATTTTGATGCCAACTCGTTAATCTGTAATAAATAATCACCTAAAAAGTATTTAGAGATATAACTGAAATTTTCACTTGGAAGTGACTGAAAACTCTCTGTGAGGAAAATGGTTTATAAGCCAATACCTGAAGCATAATGTAGGTGGGAATAGATGTATAGTGCTGTCTCATGCTTTCATCACAGGAGAACACTCTGATAATGTAATTATTCCAAGTGTGGGACTAGAACCCTGCTTGTGTTTTGAACCAATCACCAAACTAACAAGATTTGGGTCGCACCAGAACCAGTTCTTCAATATGATTTTCAATTAGGCACGTAGGCTGCTGTGTAGACTTAATGCAGTTGTAGCTTTCTTTAAGAATGAAGCACATCTAACGTGTTCAAGAGAGAATCATTAGTTAAGAATTAAATAATGCCCGTCATAAGAACATGATTGACCACACAACCTAGGGTCTTTCCTTCATTTTATTTCACAACTTGGAATGTAGAGCCAAAGCAGCATCACATTGAAACATCAACAGGTGCATTCATTGGTCTTAAAATAAAAAAAAAAGACATTTAGGGGAAACTAAAACCGATCATTAATAGCAATCTCAGCACCAGCAGCATATCTGCCAGCATGCTGCCATGGTGATCATGGACTAAACCTCTGGAACTGTAAAAGAGTCACACCAATTAAATGTTTTCTTTATATGGGTTACTTTGGTCTCTTCACAGCCATAAAACCCCCAACTAAGTCATTTAAGATTATATAGGCTCATCTTTCTAAACCACTTTTTTTTTATGAGCACTGCTCTCCAGGTATTGTTAGTATTAACAATTTTTAAATAATACATGGACGTTGCATTGCTTAAACCTAAACAATGAAAATATGTAAACAGTAGATAAAAAAGATTAAGCAAGGAAAGCAAAATGTGTTGAAGAGAGAAACAAAATTTGCCATATTGGTTAAGATCTTTGATCATACTTTCAAATTGCAAGTACTATTAACATTTCCTAAACATTCTCAACTCTAGAATGATCAAATGAAAATTTAAGAAATCCACAATGGAGTAACCTATAGCATATTTTAGAAATGAAAGAAAGGCTTAGACATTATAATGCAAATATATTGAATACATCAAGCAGGTATACAAATGAAAGATTGAAGAGATTCTGCTCATATTTTTGATATATGCTATATACCAACCACTTCTCAAAATCAATCCCTGAACATTTTTGAATTCACATTCACTTTCTTTGCAAAAATCTACAGCTTAGTTATTTGTTTACCATGTGTCTATGGTATCTCAGTTACATTAGAAAATATTTATTGTATGATTTTTTAAATCTCTATTGATAATATCTGAAATAAGCTTTTCTCTGCCAAAGACATTGGTTTGCAACTTTATTGTTAAATTATTAATTATAACCTGAGACTCCACAGTTTTACTTTCAAACCAGGAGGCAATTTCCCCCAAAAAATTCTTTTTCAGTTTTCTTTTTAGTACATGAACAAATCTACTTTCTTAAATAACAAACTATCTACATTTAAACAATGATATCGCATCTTTTCTGTCATAATACTCTAGTAATCTGTGCCATTAGGCACTGTATTTATAATTACACTGAAAGAGTTAATTCCTTCAGTTTGTGAAATAATTTTAGGGATTGGTTATTTTGATTGCTAATGTTGTTTGTCAGTCTGGTAGAATTAGGAAATGCTGGATTATGACTCATACCTGTAGCTTTTCCTGGAAGATGAATATAACCAGGCGTGATTGGATCATGAAGATTCGGTTCAAATGGGTGGCTTCTGCCTAGCAGTTAATTTGTGATAGGAAGCATTGTGTGGTGACCATAAACAGCATTCAGTGGTTTCTAATTGTAGAAAATGATGTTCATGGAGTAGAATCCAGATGATTTCTTTCCTTTTCATGCCACTTCTGTATGCACCTTTCTCTGCTTCTGTTCCCCAAATTTTTGTGATCACCTCAGCCCTACAGCTAACCATCACTCTGTTCCATTCAATCAGATTAGACCAGTCATCCACTGACTGAGCCCTTGAAAGCTTTAATGCAATAAAGTCATATGGATCTTCCTCTCTTAACCTATTGTGGTCACAGTGATGTTAACTAAACCAGACTGTTGTCAGGAGAGGTAGAGATGAAACTTTAAAGATGGAGATTCAGATCTTTCCTTAAAAGCAAAACATAATTAGTAAGTCTATATCCCATAACATATGATCACATTCTGTTAATATGCTGTGTCTTTTGCTTTTCTCCAGTGATCCTTTTTTTTATTTGACTTAATTATATTTGATTTTTTGAGACAAGTTTTCTCTGTGTAACAGTTCCAGCTGTCCTGGATCTTGCTTTGTAAACCAGACTGTCTCCGAACTAACAGAGATCTGCTTGCCTCTGCGTCCCATGTGTACCACCACTGCTTGCCTGAGAGCCTTTGTATTTTAAAGAATCATTTTATGTGACAGTAATAAAATAGCTTTTATTCTCATAGTTTTTGTTCTAATTAAGGTTAAGGAGATACGGACATTTAAAGGGGGTGAAAAACCTCATAAAACACTGGAGAAAATAAATGCGGACTTTTATATACAAACACATTTTTCCACAAGCACACATACACACACAAAATAAAAATACTATTGCCATGGCTCAAGAATCTTTACTCTCTGGCTTGCATGATCACAACAATTCTTCTAAGTATTGATTTGTCCTAAAATTGGCCTTCCTTGCTCATAAATCCACATTTCCAAATCATATATATATATATATATATATTCCTGGTTTATTAAGATCAGAAGTTTAAAGGTGGGTATTGGAAAAGAAAAATGACTGGTTATACTGACCTACAAATGGAAATAGTAATAAATGAAATATAATCTGACAGCTTAAATTAAATCAGTATGTCACTGTTTTGTCTTAATAGAGCAAAATCATCCTGGGTTGAGTACTTAATTTACTCTCAGCAGCAAGAGGTGGGTAATGAAATCAGGAGTCACTCACTAGTTGGCTCTAGCAGGTAGCACAATTAGGCTGCTCATAACAATTTAAATTAGATCTGAATTGTGGAAGACTTTGCTAATTTAGACAAACACAAGTTTGGAAAGCTCCATGACTTCTGCATGTCAAGTAGGCATGACAGGCCTAGCATGATGGTTCCCTGACATTTGAAGGTGATTGTTTGAAGTTGCTGGCAATGCATGCTCGCAAAGCACCGGGCTTGTAATAGAAAATATTCATTATAGGTGTATACAAATAAGGTTTTCTCTTTCCCCCCGCTCCCCAAGACTTCATTTGCTTGCAACAAGAAAGGGCAAAGGAGAGGCAACCAATTAGTAGAAAGAAAGTCATTTTGTTTTAGTACCAAGGGAATAGAATTAGACTAACGACTTAAGCAAATAACCTGAGATCATTTAGTTTCTTTCATGGGATTTGCAATAAAATGAAGTACTCATAAAGACTTCTCTCAATTTTGTAACTCATTTGCCCTTTGTAGGATCATTATAAAATGCATTGCTTAACATACATCGAAGTGGAATCTATTGACAACAGCATTCAGTGATAAACTTGTATAAAATTGACATGCTTTACAGGGGTATAGAATGCTAGCAAAAGTAAGATAGTATGTCGTTTGCCTCTCCTTGGCAATATCCTACAATTAAAAGAAGGTCCCATTATACTAAAATAAATCATTAATATTGTGAAGAAATGCTGTATGTATAGACATTCTTAATTATGAAAGATCAAAAAAGAAAATTTAAGGGAAAGCTAGCAAACATTTATTTTAACAAACAAGGAGAAATTGATCATTATATCTTTGAACAAATTACACATATTTAATGTGTGGTAGTCGAGAGTTTTACTATTTTTCTCTCCATCTCTCTTGCTGCTGTGAAAAAACACCTGAAGAACTCAAGCTCATGAAGGAGCTGTTATTTGGGCTCATGGTTAAGGAAGGAATACCATCCTTCACCACAGGAAAACAGTGTACTCGGCAGAGTAAGGCAGAGGCTTATATGCCTCCCACAGTCATATAAAAAGGGAGCACAAATGACAGTATTCAGTTTGTTATTGTCTTTTGAATCAGTAAAGTGCCCAGACATTTGAATACTACAACTCTAATTTAGAGTAGGTCTTGCCCTCTCAGTTAAAATAATTTAGAAATGACATCATAACCATGCCCAGAAGTTTGTCTATTATGTAATTCTGGAACCAAACAAATTCATACTAAACATCAACCCTTCTGGATGCTAACTTCTATTTAATGACTTGTTATAATTTGGGGTTTCTCATATGAAAATACACATATTTTTTCAACTAGTATAGCAATTTTTGGAGAAATGAACACTTGTTGGCAGTCAAGTAAAATGACATAAAATTATATAGAGCAGTAGAGTATGTTTACCATAAAAAGACTCTAGGTATGACAAAATATTAATACAGCATTCAGGGGAGGTGAGCAATTAAATGCAAGGGTCAATTCTAAAGGTGTTTCTCAGGTATTGAATGATTTTTCCCACCTAGTAATCTCTACATTCCAAAAATATAATATTTAATCTTGTAGTCTTTACGTATTTTAGTGGTACCAGCATGTTTTCTCTTTTTGGTATCTATACATGCCTTTGCAGTTAAATATTACTACTATTTTATATAATTTCATAAATAATCATAGTAGATTCCATTACTTTTTAAAACCTAATTAAAAACTCTATGTAAAGAACTCGAATAGTTCAATACATTTTCATTAAATACTTTCGTATTTGATAATCTGAATTGGATATTCAGAAAACATTTGTTTAAAATAGGATGTGTGTGCCCTATGTTCTTAGAAAATATCAACTAAAATTTTAAAAAGAAATAAATTGTTGCTTCTTAAATCTTATATAGTCTGAAAACAACCCCTAACCAATAAAAGCAGGTAAATAAAATGTGTGCTGGAAGGTATTAATTGCTTTGAAACACAATTCTCAGACATAGGAATAACACACAACATGGCTAGTAAATTATCTTGACTTCAAATGTCAAATATTTAGTGAGAAAATGCATTTCTATTGTTTGTGTTTTTTTTTCTGGTTCTTTTAGTTAAAACAGTTGACTTGAGTTGCAAAAGAAGTAAATACTTGTATATTCTTGAGAAACATTAATTCAGCATCACCATAAACGATAGTTAGGTTTGATTATAAAACATCTGAAAATACCAATTCTAAGGCATTGTTCAGTATCTAGGAGAGGAGGATCATCAATGGACATGCCAATAGTATAGTAAGTTAGTAATGCGGAGGGCAGAAAACAGTTGTTATATGCAGAAACATGATTTCCTTGGAAGTAGTAGCCCCACAGTTTGAAAATGATCCAAAATAAAAGATGGAATAGAGTGTTACCACGCAATAATACAGTTAGCCTGTTTTATAATGGAGAATTCTCATTCATTTCCCAGGTGCCCAGGCCCAAATATTCATACAGAAACTTTATTAACTACAACCCTGTTTGGCAAATGATGCAAGCATATTCCTAGCTAGCTCTTACCTCTTAAATTAGCCCAATTCTATTAATCTGTATATCACCATGAGGCAGTGGCCTACTAGTAAATTTCTGACATCCTTCTCTTTTGTTAAGTACATGGCATCTCCCTGACTCCACCTACTCTCTGTATCTCTTTCAGCCTGGGTATTTTCTGCCCTGCCATAGGTCAAAGCAGCTTTATTCATCAACCAATAAAAGCAACACATATACAGAAGGACATCCCATATCAACAGTATGATTATGCAATGCCAAAACAGATCGCCAGATAAATACAACTACATGAACCACTTAATTTAATTTCACTTTTTATTGATTCATTGTAATATCTAACTTAGGCTGACTTCGAACTTGCTGTATTGTTCAGGATAACTTTGAGTTCCTCATCCTCTTTCCTTTACCTATCAAGTGCTGAAATTATAGACACAAAACTCAAAACACCAAAGCAACAGGACAGTCAAAAAGCTCAATTTTATGTAAATTCAAAAATTGTCTTAATAAACATATTTCTCAGATGCAAAAATCTTTCTATGCTGATGTAGAATATATTCAGATGTGTATTGGATATACATATGTAAAATTTGACTCAGTTGATGATTTTCCAATTAAATGTATTAACCCCAATTGGATGGTTATATTTCTGGGTATTTTTTTTTTGTACCTAATCTTACTTGCTCCATACACAATAATACAGAACTATAGCTGAGGTGCTAATATACTTAGCATTGTTTTTTCCTGTCATAACAACTTACATGTTAAATAATGTAATAAATATTTGCTGAATAAATGCATGGTTACAAAATTTGTCTTGAGTTTTGATGGACAAGTCCGATCTTTTCAAATGTATGATGTTCATTGCTTCTCAACAAATGTTAAGACCAAAGTAAATATTAAGTCTGATTACTTAATGTCCCCACATTAAAAAAAATAGTGCTTAAATAATCTATTATAAAGCACACAGGAAACTCAACCCTTGCCATACATAAAGTACTTGGAGAATTTTGTGTCTTCATCCAGACAACAACTACAAAACCAACAACAACAAAGAATTCCAAAATATCCTTCTTGTAGATTTGCTGATTTGCTCTCTCTTAATTTATGAAAATAGTGAATTTTGGGTTGCTCCAAAAGATACTCTTTCCAATATGGCTCATCTTGACAATTAAAGGTATTATTAGATAATGGGGATATAAATCAATAGATGTTGTTTCTCTAACATATAGAAGACTACAGTCTTGGAGCCCCAAGTTCTGTCACTTAGGAGAAGGTAACAAGAAATAGAAATTTTAATAATCACCATAGATTTGTATTACATGAAGTATGTATTTTACTGCTAATGTTAATAATTTATGATGTAAAACTCAAGACCAGTTCCTACTAACTGACTGATCATTAATATCTTACAGGAGACGTTCATAGTTAGGTCCCACAGATGAAAGGGTGGCTCACTATCAGTTGTGTTTTATGTCCATTTAATTATTTTCATGTTTGAAATGAATACTTCAATTAATTCAATTCCAAAATTCAATAACTAGACATTCTAAAAGAGCTTTTATAATAAAAATATCCATAATTCAACCATTTCCATAGTAACAATTTAAATTCTATTTTTTGCTTTGTTGTTTGTGTGTACATGTATACTAAAAGTGTGTATGTGTGTGTGCTATAGTGTGCTTTGAGGAAGTCAGAGGAAATTTTTTAAGAGTCTGCATGTGGCTTCTAGGAATAGAATTCAGGTCTTCAGGGTTGATTGCAAACATTTTTTACCATCCTTCTATAGCAACATTAGTTCTTGTGGTTCAAAACAAGTAGAAAACTTTCAAAATTCAATTTATCATTGCTTTCAAAGTATACTGAATCAGAATAACCCCAGTGCAATGTTATTGAATGGTTAATACTAATAATTAGGTTCAGAAAATATAAAATGCGGGGGCTGTAGAGATGGCTCAGTGGTTAAGAGCATTGCCTGCTCTTCCAAAGGTCCTGAGTTCAATTCCCGGCAACCACATGGTGGCTCACAACCATCTGTAATGAGGTCTGGTGCCCTCTTCTGGCCTGCAGGCATACATGTAGAAAGAATATTGTATACATAATAAATAAATAAATAAATAAATAAATAAATAAATAAATAATTTGTTTAAAAGAAAAAAAAGAAAATATAAAATGCTTCCTGCTTCCATGTTTTTTAAGATGACATAACCATATTACAACTTTTAAAGCAAGGAATTTAATCAGCCCATTCTTACAGAGTAATATTTTCATTTATTTTTTCCTACTGAAAGAGACACTTCACTGTATCTATTCCAAGTGCTTCCATCTTTGTTGAAATATCAAATGTGTTGATCTTGGGCTCTCCAGTTCTGATTCTGATATACCTACATGAATGGCAAGCGAGGACAAATATCTCAGAGAAAATAGACTGAGGGAAGAATTGGAATATAGGTATTCAGAGAAAGAGAAATGGAGAGAGGAGTAGAGAAAGGGGAAAAAAGACTTAATACCCTGTGGACATCATATATCACCCTCACGTTCATTTTGAGGATTGACAGAGACAGTGCATATCTGCAGCATCTGGGCCTTTTTATTCTCAGACTGTGTCAGCAGGATCAGCAGACTCCGTGCTCAGAGTAAGCAGCTGATATAACTGGGAAGTCCTGAAGCTAAGATTGGGGAAGACACCTGGCATTGAATCGGAGGGACTGTTTTGATCCCTCTAGATTGCTCTGTTTATTGCAAACTTTGAAGATTCTTTTTCTCTTCTTTCTGGCTAAAGTGTGACTATATCCATTACCGACCTTCCCTGCCTGTACAGAAATCCTCATTCAGTCAGAGTTTTCGGGAGACTGAACACTATTCATGGTGACAAAGGACAGAATTAAGGTGAGAACAGCGGTGAAAACATCAAGGGGAAGCGGTTTTTGAATGAGGTAGATATGGTTATCACATCATGCGCTCAGGACATTCTGCAGAATGTGTTGTCCGTGGGTCTTCCTTTCAAATGTATGAAGCAAATGTTGAATCCCAAGGAGAGGGGGTTGGGAAATGAGGAGGTCATGAAGATGAAAACAGACCACAGCGAATCCCTTGCCATTCCACAATAAAACACACATTGAAAAGAGATGTCTTAAGTGTTTTGTTAGCACCCAGTCTTCATTGACTGTGCCTAGACCTGCACAGCATCAAGAATGGAAAGAAATCAATTCTGATTTTAAGAGCTACCAGAATGTTATTTTATATAACAATAGAAACAAATAAGATAGACCCTCTTCTTTGATTATTTGATGTTAATATCTACCATGAGATTGTATAATCATTCCCTAAGGAAGTTTTGATGGGGCAAAAGTATTTGACTGAAACTTAAAGCACACCAAAAAATTTTAAAATTTAAATGCCTTTTTGTATATTCCTAGAAAGCTGACTTCAATTAAAATTGTAAATGGAGATTAAGGTGTCTTTGGGCACATTTTGGATTTCAAATTCTTTCTACCACAATTAAAGAGAATAGCTACTTACTTACATAAACATGGTGTGTTTGCTTTACCTTTCTATAACAGAATATCTGATGAGGGAGAAATTATAAAGAAAAAAAGATGTATTTGGCTTATAGTTCTATAAGTCCAAGAGCATAAAAGGGGTATCTATTCTGGTCACTGTCAAGTAATTTTCCATGCATGGAAAAGTAAAAACAAACAAAAAAACCATAAAATTGTGAAAGGTTTGTGGGCATTTTTAAAAGGAAGGAAGAGAGCTGAATATCTAAAAAAGCTAACCTGTTCCCAAGAGGGAATGAGAAATACTTTCTCATGATGCAAAGTGCCCACTTTACAGATGCTACCACTTTTACAGGACACTAACAGGTGACTGAACTTTTTGATTTTCACTGAGAAAAACTATATCCAGAAACCATCACACTGTGCTACTTGGGATCAGGTACTAAATTTCATTCCTTTAAAATTCTTTTTTTTAAACCCCATATCGCAATATAATATTGAGGATAGGGACTATAAGATGCTTTAGTCTTCAGGCACATGATAAAACAATTATCAAATGTTTAAGAAACTCAATGTATATATTTTCCTAAGGCAGTTCCAGGACAGCAATACACAGGCGAAACAGTCATCTGTAACGGCACATGTGAACAATTTACTTTCACATTGCTGAATATACATTAATGTGAGCTGTAGTCAATCCTTGTCTTTTCTACACTTCGTTTCCTCTACCAAGAGTTGTGGGTTGGTGGTGGTGGGCACTGAATTTTATAATTGTATATCAATTTATTTACCAAATCATAAGAATCTAAGATTGTGTGTGTGTGCGCGCGCGCTCTTTCTATTAAGGTTAAAACAAGATCAAATAAGGTATAGACCTGAAATGGGGAATCAGTTGTTTTGGTGCCTTTAAGTTCAAGTATGGATAGAAAAGAAAGGAAGTGAAATATGAAGGTGTAGTCTAACATGGGGAAACACTGTCAGTGTTTTATAGATGTAGTAAGAGATGAATACACCAAACAAAAGGTGAAATATACAAGCGCTTCTTGATTTTTTCTCATCCTGAGATATAATGAGCACAGGAAGAAATGAAACAGGGAAATGTAGTAAGGCATATATCATTTCATGAGTGAGTTGTTTTATGATGGTAAATTCAGGAACAGTAAAAATATAGATATAAATGTCAAATTTCACCTGGCAAGTGGAATAAGGACAAAACTTTTATGGATCAGTATGGTTTGTTGTTTAAGATCAATCAATCAATAAATAAATAAAATATAAAAAATATCAAACAGATTTGATTATACAATAATGGTAGAATAGAAGAGTAATTTTACCTATTTACCAGTCAGAAAATTTTATTGCCTACTTTATTATTAGGAAACTTGTTGAAGTCATTTGCTTAAGTATTTTGGCTCAGCAAAAAGTTGCCATCACTGAGGACCTGCTTTTAAGGTCCTCTACCCTACAAATGAGAACAATACGATATATAGGCTTCTCTAAGAATCTCTCAGGACATAATGTTCTGCTGCTCACAAAATTATAATGAAGCCCCAAATTGTTTGACATTAAGTTTGAGGCCCTTTAATGGTCAGCATCAAACGCGAAATGGTTTATATCATGAAGATGGAGAAACTGAAGTTTGGACCCTCTGGTTCAAGGTAGGGAAGGAGACAAAATTAGGAAACAAAATGTTTTGCTTGAAGGGCAAATTGAAGAATATGTTTTCCAACTTTTAAAATTAGTATTTATTCAAATAAACTCCCCAAGGCTGTAGAGATTGCTTTTGTAAATCAATCATTATGGGAGATAATTTTCTAATACCACATGAAACCAAAAACATTAAGAATGATTTTAGGATAATCTTTTATACCAGGAATTAAGAAAAAAATCACAGAGGGTGAATTTACTATTATTAAAGTCACTTGATCACATTGGAAGTTCTTTGTTTATTTTTTATTTGCTGCTTGCTTTGAATTTCATTGATTTAATAAAGGCAGTATACTATGTAGCTGGAATGGAATGAAATGAGGATTGTCTACTAAAAGCCATTCAACCACACTTCTTCATTGTTGCATTTTGTCCTACTTCTTTCTACCTGGGCAATTGTAAACAGTACCGTCCAAAGCATTTCTTGGCAATTCTGTGCACTGTATTTAGTTCTATTTTAGGTATGCTAAAAGCATCCCTTGAGATAGCTCTAACATTATGTGAAAGCATTTTGTTGGAGGTTAAAAGGAAATAAAAATAAAAGCCTATAGCTCTTTTTGGGTGGCTATGAATTATTTTCTCCATGATTTTTGCTCTTTCACCAAAAATATTATTGGCTACCTCATTTTAACATGTTAGCATATTAAAATAATAAGCACTTCTGTTTCCTGTGCAATTTCAGTATGCTTTCTAACAAATGACCTTCTCGTTATGGTGAAATATCACATTTGTTAATTAACTACTACTTCCCATTTTCTCGGAGATGCAAGAGTTGTTATAGAGAAGCAAAATGAATTGAACTTAATTATCTGCTCTTTGTCCTTCATTCCAGGGAGCGCATAGTTATCTTCCTAGGAAGAAATGTTTCAGCCTTGGCAATTACAGGAAGAAACAAGGTAAACTTTATGCTTCTTACATTTTAAACAAGCAAAAGGAGGGACATCTCTGAGTTTTAGGGGAGCCAGGTCTACAAAGATAAACTCTGTCTTGAAAAGCCAAAATTCCCCCAAACAAAACAAAACAAAAGGAAAGTTGCATTTCACTGTGGTTATGATTATAATTTGCTTTGATTAGGCAAGACAGGTTTTGCTGGTCCTTCAGTTAGAATCAGCAGATTTAGATCCAGGTGTTTAGTATAGGTCATAATGTCAGTTCACAGCTCTATACCTTTCTATCCTTCTGCCCTTCCATTACCTCATATTTAAAAAAAAAATGGTAAACTGGGTGGTGGTGGCACATACCTTTAAACCCAGCACTTGGGAGGCAGAGGTAGGCAGATTCAGTGAGTTCGAGGCAAGTCCAGGCTACAATGCAAGTTCCAAGGCAGCCGGGACTGTTACACAGAGAAACCCTGTCTTAAAAAAAAACAAAACAACCACAAAACCCAACAACAACACAAGCAAACAAAATCCAAGGGTGGAAAAGAGAGGCCATGAAATTTAAAAATATCCAAGAGAGACGTTGGAGAGAGAAAAGCTATAGAATAAGTTATGTAATTATAGTATAAGCTCAACAATAATATTAAAAAGACGTGATGAAATTATATCTAACATTGTGCTAAAGGCGAGCCAGTTTTCTCCCAAGCTGGGTGGGGGGGCGGGGAGGGAGGAGAATAAAGGTCAATCTCTGATAGCCTTCAGGGGACATTTCTGGAAGCTGAGTCAATAAAAGGAGAATTTTGATGTACACTATTATTCACTAACTCATCAGGGGAAGCCAAAGTCCAGAATTAACTTCACCTTAGCAAGAACTTCCATGCCTCATGAAGACCCAACTCCTCACCACCTGACAGAAAACAACTTCAACTTCTTGAACGTGTAACTCTTGAAGCTGGGTATGTGAGGGTTGCACATTTGCTCTTTTAATTGTCACCTCCCTGTGAAGTGACAGAGGCGTTAATGCCCCTTCTTAAGTCAAGGGAGATGTTTTCCTCAGCAGGTGCTTTCCATTTATGAGAACCTAACATGTTTCCTACTCTGACAGTTAAGAAAAGAAAAATGCAGACCAGGGGAAAGCAAGATTCTTTGCTGCACTTTACCACTAAGTGGAAGAAAGCATCCTGTTTCTTATTTTATCCAACATGAAAACAAAGTATGTGATTTAATTTATATTTAGATCTTAATTTTTGGCCATTTAACTTCATCTTTTCCTTAAGCCCACACAGGAAATATCCCTAGTGCATTAGAAGGTAGCAGCTGGAAATAGCGTTAAGAAGAGACAGGAAGCCCATATCTATAAACTTCCCAACTCCCTAGTTATTCAATCCAATTATTTTCTTTTGAAACGTTTGACTACAACTTTGAAGAAATATAGAAACCATCATTTCACTTATCATTTCATTTTTATTTAAATCTAATTCAAAGCAAGACTATTTTAGGGGAGCTGGGAAATATAATTAAGACACAATGATATTTATCATAAGTTCTGATATTTAGTTGGTGAAAAGAGAGGATTTAATAGGGTAAATCTCCAAACTCTGCAGTCAGTTTCCATATGTGTTTCTAAGATTAGTTCAAGTGGTTCTACTTTCATGGAAAAAGATCAGGTAAAAACACCAGACATTCGTGAAGCCTTTAGGGTTACATCTTCATTTCGGTCATTCATTAGTTGTCAAGTGATGCCAATACATAGTCGAGTTCGGCACCAATCTGTCAGCTATTGTATTTGTATTATTTTTAACTCTTGTTGATGAAATGAATAGCTTTCAAATTCTTGGGTTTCAGCACAATGAGCAAGAAACCATAGATCAACCTTTAAGATATTAATTCCATAGTTGGGTAAATCACCACATTTTTTGTTTGTTTGTTTTTGTTTTTCGAAACAGGGTTTCGCTGTAGTTTTGGTGCCTTTCATGGAACCAGCTCTTGTAGATCAGACTGGCCTCAAACTCACAGAGATCTGCCTGCCTCTGCCTCCTGAGTGCTGTGATTAAAGATGTGTGCCATCACCGCCTGGCCTGCACCTCCACCACCAGGCACACATTTATACAAAAAGAATCTCTAGTGCAAAAATGCTTTTTCATAAAAGCGTGGACATAGAAAATTGATAAGTTGAATGAGATACCATATTTCAACTGTATTTACTGACATCTCAACAGGTTAAGATTTCTTGATGCTATTGTGCTCGTTACTTTCTTCACAAACCCCGAGGGAGGGGGAGAGGAGTGGGGGGGAGGGGGAGAGGAGAGGGAGGAGGGGGGAAAAGGGAGACGGGGAGGGAAATGGGAGGCGGGGAGGAGGCGGAAATCTTTTTTTTTTTCAATAAAAAAATTATATTAAAAAAACAGTGTGCTAATAGAAATAAATAAATTATAAAATTAGTTCACACAACCTCAAAATAAGTTTGCGGACTGTGATTTTATATTGTCTTCTAAATTATATTTTTTATTGCTACAGTGATTTTTTTTCCTTCTATATTGTACTGACCAGCCGCACTCCCATGATTCTAGCTTCAGTGACTATGCTCTTATCTAACCTTTATTTTGTGTCAATGAAGACAAAGGGGTTATTTATCACCCTGCAGGGACATGGAAATATTTCTGAGAATTGCATAAATATAAAATATGGTTGAATACCATTGAAGGTTGAAGTAATATCCTGTTCATTTGTTTTTCTTAAAAATTAGAAAGGGCTAGGTAGGTTGGCACAATAAAATCATATTTATTCATGTAATTTGATGACCTTACTATGTTGGCTGGAAATTTATAGTTTTGCCCCTTAAAACAGGATTAATATTTAATTTCTGTATTCGTAGCTAAGTTCCCTGTATTCATGCACTCATGAATATAATAAATTGCCAGCTAATGCACCCACTGGGGGAATTTAACCCACCTGGCATTTTCCTGCTACCATACACCATTAGGGAGTCATTATCACTTTGTCATCTGATCCTCTTTTCAGAAACTCACCCTTCAACTAATCCTCCAGCATTTTCCCACTTATGAGTCACCATTCTTTTTATTATTTATAAGCAGAAGAGGGAAACTCTTGGGGCAAAGTAATTATGCTGAATTGTATGGTAGTACTAAACAAGACTAATTACAGTTCAATTAAATTGAATGCTCAGATAGAATTATCATTTAATTATTTTAATAACAACAAATACCAGCTGAAATGTAAAGGAACTTAGGTGTTATTTTCAAGACTGACGTTAAGTAAAAGACATACAAATCTCAATAAAATTCATTTTTATTGTGTGCTAGTCATGGCTTCATATGTTTGCTCAGATTATTTTTTATTATAAAAGGGCATTTGATGCTCTTTGGCTAAGAGGATGGACTGCTTTTTCAGGGATATGGGTTAGATTTCTTGTACTCATCTTGGTTCACAGCAGTCTCAAAACATGTGGTGCCCCATTCTGAACTCTGTAGATATGGCATAAATATGGTGAATATACATAACACACAAAAAACACTCATAACATGTAAATAAAAAATTAAAGCATGACTCTCAAATAATAGCATTCAAAAGTAAACCTGTGGTGATGTGCATGATATACTGTTCTGATAATTTCAGGACAGAATGCAGCTTTTAAACTTTAAACATCTGAGGCAGCTATTCCTAGGCATTGGAGAAAAATGAAAGTTAGACCATGAACTCTGGCTTGGTCCCCATGTCTCTTTCTGAGGATAATTTCTTAACATTTCATAGGAAACTGTCACATTGCTCTCCCAATGAGGAGAAAGAGCAGACTCCCAAGACTGAAATTGTTGGTGGGACTTCTTGACACAGCTGAGAGAGGGAGGAGTAAGTTTCCAAAAGCTACTTCTCATTGTATTGTTCCTATGTGACCAGGGATAAGGACTTGTCAGCACAGACTCAGAGTGAGAAAGCAAAAGAGTGAGCACAGAGCTATTAAAAGTTAAGATCGGAAAACAAAGCAGTGCCCAGAGATATTGGAACTGTAGTTCAGCTAAATTGGAGGGAACAGATTAACAGCAGAGAATCCAGGTGACACACAATGAAGAAACCTTCAGAAGAGTATATCTGTCCTAGAATATTTTTTTTTTTTAGGACTCACTCAAAGAATGAATGAAAGCAAGTCATGGCTTCACTGAAAATTAACACTTTGTGTTCTGTGTCCTGCTGTTTTAAACACTTTAGGCTTTCAAAAGGTCTGCCATAACAAAGGATGGGCATGTGCATAAAAAAGTTCAAGTTGTCTATCAATAAATGAACAGTTTCCTGAAACCAATATTAGTGCATTTCAGAGAAAAACAGCAAAAGCTAAAGACTGTACATTACCTTGCTTCCATAAAAATGATAATTAAAAAAGCATTCAACCTAGATTAAATAGCAAGCATATGAAACATTGCTCAAAAATGTCTGTTTTTATTGAACTAATCTTTCATTCATTTTATTTAGGTTTAGAGTGCTATCAGGTTGGATATTGGTTAACATGATAACAAAATTGGGTAATAGTAAAACTCATTTTTAAAAAGTATTTATACATGTAAGGGTACCTTATGAAATAGATTTCCAAGTTATCATAATGATAAAACCGTGTCAGCCACAGAACTCTGCAGAATGATAACTGTGATGCTGAGATTTCACCGTTAAAAAGTTATGTCAGAAATAATACAAAACACAAACATTATATAATCCTATATTTGCAGAATAGTGTGAAACGTAGTTTCTAGGTAATTGTGTATAATTAGTCAGAAATAAATTAGGATAGGTGTACTGGATTTCTGTGTCTTTTTAAGACTTGAATTAAAATCTCTTTTCAGTTTGTGACTGGGATCCCTTTACTTCTGTCTTTAATTAATAAGAATGAATACTAAGAGAAAGACATCAAAATTTCTTTCATTATTCATCTATATATTTGAAGTTCCCCAAAGAGATTTCTTTTACTCTTGCAAAAATGAAAAGACTGAAATTAAAGACATTCCTTCCTGAAAAGAACCTCATGCTAGAATCTGCCTCCTAATGCTCTTATCCAATACATGCCAAACTGTGTGAACCCCTTCAGTGAAAGAAAGTTCATTTCTTCCTGAGAAACCCATTTCAAAGTGCATGGCTCTGATCGTCAGGCAGGAGATGGAATCTCTTTTTGCTGTATCCACTGCCCATCAACCTGACTTCACAGATTTTCTCACTTCCCCAGTGGTGGGCTGAGATGCTCCAGAGTACATCGAGCCTATGCTTAATTAACCATCTTCCACCTGTTTCAATCATTTCCAACCCTCTTCTCACACTGTAAAAACAGGGTTTTAGCTGGAATTTAGTTTATTTTTTTCTCTCCCTTGCCCTCATTTTTACCCAATTTTAAGATGTTTATAAACAATTGAAATGGTTCTGTAAAGAGTTTATATCACACATTTTAAAGTACTGAATCATTCTACTGAAACATGTGATGGAAACAGTGTGAATAAGGTGGTGATGCCCCCAAATGTTGCACATTTTGTACATCAGAGGTAAAGTGCACGTTGAATAAATAATACTATAATTGTGATTTCTAATGAAGAATCTCATACAGTCTGATGAGAGGGAGGAGGGAATATGGGATCAAGGGAGGTCAAGATCATGAAGGAAAAATCTGCAGAGACAGTTCATGAAGTTTGTAGGAACTCATGAACTCTATATCTATGACCTCTGTATGTGGGAAACTGATGTGGGATTCCACACTGTATGCTGTGAATACCATTGTTTAATAAAAAAAATTGTCTTAGGCGAGTATAAAGCACAATATATGTAGGCATTGAAAACTAACCTTAATGCCTGGAGAAAGTAGATGGAGGTTGTGAGAGCCATGTAGCCTTTACCAGAGACAGACATGCTGAAATTTTGCCAGTAAGCCACAGCCTCTGGGCAATATACAACTTAATAGAAATGGGTTAAATTAAGATGTAAAAGTGAGGTAGATATATGCTTAAGATATTGACCAATCAGTGCTTTAAATAATATAGTTTCTGAGTGATTATTTTGAATCTGGGAAGCCAGGAACGAATGAAAAGCCTCCTTACAACAAATTGGCATGCCAGTATGGTCAACTATCCATGTAATACCAGAGAATGTTTAGAAAAGAATTTCTAGACACAGAAAAACATAGTTTGGCTACATATTGTTCAGCTGTTGGAGTAGACAGCTCTTATAAGAGAGATTTTCCTGATTCAGTGGTAGCAGGAAAAAAACTGTGCAGTTTTGAAATGGCAGCATTCCAGGCCATGCTGCTAACACTAACTCTGGCTCTTTCAGGAGGCTGAGCATTTAAATATGTTTTATGGACAGCATGCTGCAAGTTACTTGGTGGCAACATGGGCCAACTGGTTATCAGAATTGATTTGGTGAGAACAACTCCCACCTAGCAGCCTTAGAGGCAGTGAATGGACCTCCTTTGACATGTTGGACTGAGCAGAGCCAAAAGTCAAAACAGCCTGAGTTATAGTAATGTCACTTAGCTTTTTAAGAAGCACTTCTGGTCACAAAAAGACTACAAATACACAACAGAGACATATTCAGAAGAAAAAGAACTCTAAATGAGTCACAATGTTGGATAAATGTATATAAGCTTGGGGGAGATAAGAAAAAGTATAGAATTACACATAACAGAACAAGAATCAAGTAAGAATTACAATTACAATTTTGGTATCTACTTTATCTTTTTATCACAACTAAGGAAAACTATAGCTAAAACTATTTATTCTTCAAGTCCATCAAAGACCCCAGAAAGGTATAATATTACCTAGGTTAACAGAAAGTGCATTGAAAACAACTTTCAAAAATCTTGAATTGCCAGAGAGATCTTGCTACCTCAATAGTCACCCAAAGTTCTTCTGTATTGTTGAAGCATCCAATATTCAGCCCACAGGCTCATAATATCCAGCAGACTTTCACATGAAGTAGTAAATTTGAAGATCTGTTCTGCCTTGTTATGGCAAAATCCATCAGTTGCTTTCTTCTGTGTTAAGCAGAATATCTGGAAGACTCTTTAATGAAGCAGGAACCCTAAAGGACTGTCTTACCATTTTTAGGTAACCTCAGCAATCATTTTTCTGTGAATCCTGCAAGTCCAGTCAAGCAGTTTAGGCAAGAACAGTTTCTTGCCTAAGTGGTTAACAAACTACATGAGGAACCACTTTGATGTCCATCTTCCTCTTGAAGCAATTGGTGCTGCCAGGAGCAGATGTGTCTCACTGTCATGAAAAGTCCCAAGTTCTTAAAACATTTTAAATGCTATATTCTGAAGGTCTTTGAAAGATTTGAAGAATATATATCTAACTTAAATCTATTTCTATATATCTAGAAAACCTAACATGATTATAAGCTTGATTATTATAATGATTATCTATTAACCTATATTTCTTAATTAGACATTCCATTTTAAACTAGCTGCACAAACACAATACCTCAATCAAGAGCAGAAATATACATAAAACAATGTTGACCTAAAATTTGTACCAAGAGACCAAGATCCATACCAATGCAAAGAATACATCTCTATAGCATATCCTCTTTAAGTGTAAACAAACATTTATAGACAATATTTGGTAATTTTGGCTTAGTTATCTCCAATCTGATTCCTGCTTTTTGTTGAGCAAAGTAACTTTCGGGGATATTTATTGTGACCTTTTTTTGGGGGGGTCTTTGTCCATCAAATAACATTAGTCTAGAAAGAATCCATAGGTTCTCCTTCTCTGTGGAAGTTTCCAAAGCAACTTACCCCTTGACCCATATTTTGAAATCAAGATACTTTTAAAGTATATATGTTGGTTTAGTTTAGTAGTCTGCAGAATCAAATCTCTCTGCAGTCAGAAAACTCAAAGAAAATAGATTGCTATGGTACAATGGTATTGTACCCTGTAAAGATTTTTCAGTTGTATTGGTTTAATAAAATGTCGGTTGGCTAGTAGCTAGGCAAGAAATATAGATGGGGCAACCAGAAAAAGAGATTCTGGGAAAAGGAAAATCTCAGTCCACAGTTGTCATTCCAACAAAGGAAGCAAGATCAAATGCCTCACTGACAAAAGGTACCAAGCCATATGGCTAATACAGACAATAATTATGGTTTAATGTAAGATAAAGAGTTAATAAGAACCCCGAGCTAATAGACAAACCAGCTTATTATTAATCCAAGCCTCTGTGTGTTTCTTTGGGGATGAGTGACTATGGGACTGGGTGACACAGAAACCTCAATCAACAAATGGCACCAAGTTGGACAAGTAAATCCACTTAAAACCTGAGAGAGCATGGGAAAGAATTCTATATCCAAAAACAACAGAGTTAAACATGGCTTCTTGGTAGCAGCATTTTCTCAGGTGGGCACTGTTTGCTAGAGACAAGTGTGTCTCATTTAAGAGAGGCTTAATTACTCAGCATTAGCTGCAAAAAAAAAAAAAAAAAAAAAAAAAAAAACATGCAGCTCTTTTAAGAGGCACTCCCAACAAACATTTAAATGGTGTTCATGAATAGTCAAAAGCATGCTCCTTTGTGGTGGCAGTGATCTTGAAACTCCATAGAGTTGTGACAATAAACATGGCTCCTGCCAGTACCTCTGCCATGAAGCTAGACTATCAGAAAGCTGAATTGGATAGATCCAGCCGTCAAAGCCATGGCTTTAATCCTAGCCATATTGCTTAACAAATTAAACTCTCATTTTGGTCAAAAAAAGAGTGATACACTAAAGTGACACAGTAAAGACAGATTTAGATGAAAATACCTCTAATCAGTTTACAGTGTATTGAAAAATATACGTAGACTTGGGAGTAGAAAAAAAAAAGAATAAAGTCCTTAAAAAAAAGAAAGAAAGAGAGTGGTTGGCTGTGGTGGCCCACATTTTTAATGCCAGCACTTTGGGAGACAAAGGCAGGAAGAACAGTCTAGTCTACAGGGTGAGTTCCAGGATAGCCAAAGATCCAAAGAGAACCCTTGTCTCAAAAAAAAACCCAAAAATTAAAAATAGAAATAAAAGAAATATAGTTTAAAGTAAAGCCATGTAAAGATGGAAAATACACAGAGAATCTAGATACTGTTTGTAATTGTGTTGTCTTTGAATTGTTTGACAGCTGAGAAAGGAGCAAGAGCTGGTAAAAGACATTTGATTATAATAACTGCTGGATTAATCTAATGTATATTTTTTGAAAATGCCTTGATTTCAAAATTTAAGTAAAAATGATATGTTACTTTTGAGAAGAGGTTTTGCTTTTTTCATAGTAAACTAGTGGCTGTAGATTCATTCTGGATTGAGAAAAATCAGCTTTGATCAAGGAAGACCCCCCTGAAAAAATCTCTGGTAGGAGCTGATGGTCCCAGAAGATCCAACATTTCAGAGGATCTCCGTTTGAGTTTCCTCTGAGTTCTAAATTCAGAACAGCCTCAAGACTGTTGTTTTTGATGATAAAGTCTCACAGAATATTCTAGTCATGACTTGACCATAATCATAAATTTTCTTAGAGTCTCCATAAGATTATCAACACCCCCAATCAGCAAGACGTATCCTTTAAAACTATGCCCATATTTCAAAAATAATTGATTATGTATATTTTTCTTTGTTTAGAATGCTGGTTACAACTTGTAATGGATAATGGTCAGGAAAAAGCTAAACAAAGTAGATTAGTTTCAGAGTTTTTGGGTTGAAAAAAAAAAGGAGGAAGTGCTGTGGGACAGTGATTTTGTACTCTGTAAAGATTTGTCTCTTGTATTGGTTTAATAAAATGCTGATTGGCCTGCAGCTTGGCAGGAAGTATAGGCTGGGTGACCAGAATAGGAGAATTCTAAGAAGTGGAAAGACTCAGTCTGGAGTCGTCATCCAGACAAAGAATCAGAATCAGAATGCCTCACTGATAAAGCTAACAAGCCATGTAGTTAACATAGACAAGAATTTGGGGTTAATGTAAGATTTAAGAGTTAATAAAAAGTCTGAGCTAATAGACCAACCAGTTTATAACTAATGTAAGCCTATGTGTGTTTATTTGGGGCTGAATGACTAAGAGACTTGACAAGACAGAACTCTCTATCAACAAATATATAAAAGAACAACAACAAAAATACCTAAAATATTGGTCACATACATCTTTATATGTGTTTACTGTATTTATACTAACAACAATTAATATATTTTATAATTCTCATACAGAAGAAATTTGATATTTAAATGCACTAAAATTAGTGAAAAGAACATTTGTTATATCTTTCACTTTTTAAAATAAAATCTATGGTAGCATTGATGTGGGATGTCCTTCTATGTATGCCTTGTTTTTGTTGACTGATCAATAAAATTGTTTTGGCCAATGGCTTAGCAGAGTAAAGGCAAGCAGGAAATCTGAACAGAGATACAGAGAGTAAACAGAATCAAAGAGATGCCAGGCAGCTGTTGAAGGAGAAAAATGATGCCAGAACCTTATAGGTAGGCAACAACCTTGTGGTGATACATAGGTTAATGGAAATTGGTTAATTCAAGATGTAAGAGTTAGTTAATAAAAAACCTGTGCTCTTAGTTCAAGAAGTGTTGTAATTAATAAGTCCCAGAAAAATAACCATTAGATTTTATGCTTTGATTGAAGTAATAGTAAATATTTAATATTGAATCATGACTATCATTTCAGAACAAATAAAATTAGTACATATAATATTATGGAAAACTTTACTTTTTTTTTTTTTTTTTAGTTTCTAGTGACAGGTTTTCTCTCTGTAGCTCTGACTGCCCTGAAACTCACTCTACAACCTGGCTGACCTCAAACTCAGAGATCCACCTACCTCTGTTTCCTAAGTGAAGTGCTGAGATCAAAGACATATACCATCACCAACCAGTTTTTTTTTATTCTTTGCATTCTCTCTCTTCTCCTTTTTTTTTTTGCTTCTATACTGCATTTATTTTAATTGAAGACAGAATATATAAATAATATAGTCTTTCTCTGTTATATAACAAGAATCCTAAGACATTGAGATTTTAAGAAATGTGCTGAAGACAATAAAATACATATATAACTTAGGCTGAAATTAAAATGCAAATTTTGGTGCATGTTATAAAGTATACATACTTCTTTGATGTGTCTTGTGTATTTACAAAATAAATAATTTTGTACTGGATAATATTTTATGAAATAAAAAAGTGAAAATGAACTTGGTGTGAGCCTGGAATATAAAGTAGTATATTAGCAAATATCAGATTAAAATCATTTACTAGGATAGAAAGCAAGGCATCACTTCACTGTTTGGGGTTAAGAAACTTTTAAGTTTGATCTTGGGGAAAGGTCAGAAATGTCTTTTTAGAAACCAGTTTCATGTGATAGGATATTGTAGATGGAGGTGCAGAGATTAGCAAGTAGTACAAAGCTTCATTTTGGAATTATGAACAGTTTTGTTAATTTAAATGTATAATACATTGTTAGAATAGTTTCATAAAAAATGTGTGTGATTTTGTGTATGTGTGTGTGTATGGTGTGTGTGTATCTATGTAAAAGACACACACACGGGGGGGGGGGGGAAGAGGGAGGGAGAGACAGAGAGAAAAAGAGAGAGAGAGAGAGTATACCCAGAAACATTGCAGTTTCAAATTTAATTTTAATTCCATGTTGGTTCTCAATATGGGACATAATTTCATACATTATTTATTTTTGATTTAAATATTAAAGACGTTCACAGCTTTAATTTCATTCTTAACATATAATTCATACCTCAGTTTGAGAAATCTCCTCTTTAGGTAGGGAAGTGAATCTGTTTTAAGAAAGAGAGATGGATGGTTCAAAGCAATCAATTGCACAAATTGAGGTCTAAAGTTTGCTTTTTCTGTCTATTTGTTTATTAAATGACTTTGAGAGAATTCGTTTGACATGAAATCAGAGGAGGTTTCTGGGAAATGTATTATCTGTTTCATGGCTGTGCATAATGAGTTTCTGTGTGAGGGATTAGTTACCTCGGCTGTTGAATATTCCAAGGAAATTTGGATTAATTTAGCTTCCATCAGAACATCAACTGCATATTTTGACATTCTGAAGTTGGGTTTTCTGGTTCTATAGATAACCTCTACATGCTTTGTCTTACAGTAGTGCAATTTTACCTCTAGCTCATGTCACATGTTTTTCTATGAAAATACTCGTTATAAATGTATCTCAAAACCCAGGGCATGCTTTGCTGCTACTTCAGCCCACATCCATGTTTAAACCATCAAACATGTGCTAATGAGCCATTTATTTTCAATGTTAACTTTATCACTGGCATACAAAGAATAAAACAGCTGGAATTAGCAAATGGGCCTGTAAAGGGGAGATTACATTGAAATTGTATTTAGATACACCAACACTCCCTAAGGAATTTGACTAAAATTAACAACAGCAACAACAACAAGAAGAAGCAGCTACTCAGTATTGCAAAAAAATGCCAATGTTAGAAGAATTCTGTTTTGAACACTGTCCATCATTTGCTTTTCTTTCATGTAAACTAAGCTGTTGGCAACCAGAACACCTAATTTGTTAATTGATAGACCTTGTCTTGTGTCTTACTGCACCGAACACTTTATAGATGCACAAGAAAACTACATGAGCAACAACGATCCAGAGACTTCTCAAAGTGTTATGTTGCTAAAGCCATAGCTTCTCCCTCAAGAGGCCTTGCCCTAGTCACCTCTGCTCCAAACATCCTGCAACCAATAGGAAATTTCACTTCACAGTTTCAATAAACTCTATATTATGACACTTACTGACTGTAAGGTCCTTTGCATACTGAAGCTATTTCCATTCCTGTTCAAGCTAAAGGCTGCACTCTCTAGGAATTTTAGAGAATCCTTTTGATAGGCAGATGAAAATGCTTACAAACTTCTGGGTTATGAGTGGTACCCACATGAGGCTTATGATAGGTGAAATGAAAAGCTGGACCAGGGGTGTCATGTCTGTCTTTAACCTATTCAAGTTTATGCTTTCAGCATCTGTAGCTTTCTTGCAGAATTATCTACTACATGTTGGAAGTACAGGCCCCACCTTTTAGAAATTAGAGCCCCCAAATATAATATCTGGGAAACTATTTTCAGTGCCAGTTTTGGTCTTTAATTTATGCCAAGAACAGGGTCAACGATGGGACTTCAAGCCTAGGGAACTGGGTCACAGTTAGACAGTAGTTGGAGAAGGACTCTAGCTCCAAGCACCGCTTGGACTAAACTAACCTTTTATTAAATATGCTTCAGACAGTTGAAGATTTCCGGAAAGCATCTGAGAACATGTATTAGGAACTCCAGAGGATTGTAAAAGTCTACCAAAAAGCCAACCAAAAGAAGAGTGAATTTTGTTCATTGGGAATTCACCAGGCTAGTAGCTAAGGGCTCTCATATTTGAAACTCAGATCAGAAATACTGTCTGCTAGGTGTTAAGCCATTGGCACTCAAAGCTTAGAGGAATAAGTGTATAACTATAAGATTTTAGCTTTGAAAACCTATAGCTGTATGTCATAATTCTGTAGTTCTTAAGGTCTAGATTCATTAACATCTGACTTTAAAGTCTCAGAACAATAAGCCTCTGACTTGAGCCACATACTCTATCTTTGAAAGGTCAAAGCCCTGGTTATCAAGATAAGTGTAAGATTCTAGGACTTGGGAGCCAAGTGTGTGGCAATAGCACATGAGCCTCTGGGGTTCTGACAGAAAATAATGGCAGCTGAACTTTGTTTTTTTTTATTACTTTAATATGACCAAATGATCAGGAGTCTAGTTTACTCAAGCCCAACCAACAGTGTGACTGTGAATAATGGATTATAATGGTGGGACAGTCCCACTGTTATTTGGGCTTACATTCCACCTTACACAACTGTGGGAAAATCAATTAATGTGTGAGGTACAGTTATTTATTTTTATGTCATTTCTAGCAAAATAAAATAAATATTGGCATTTCTGAAGATATTAGAATAAACAAATTTACTTCATGCCTATGAACAGTTTCAATGCATTTATATCTGGCAGTCCTGTACAGACAGGTTCACAATCCATAAAAACTATAAGGTACATTTGATTCTACAGAAGTGGTCATTCTTAAAGCAGAATCGGGTTTTGTTTGTCCCGTCACAGACCAATGACTTCTGCTTAGTCTATACCTCACCTGAAACCTCTTGTCAAAGCATAGTGGGCCAACAGATCCTATGTGCAACTCATAAAGCTGCTCTGTCAATCTTGCACAGTTTAGAATAAAGACTTTTATAACATGAAAAACTGGCATGTATAAGGAGTATGAAATAGTCTTTGTTTTGCCATTCCAACCTTCTTTTTTTCTGCAAGTGATTTTCTAAAAGTATGTTTATGTACTAATAAAAAAGGGATAATAACAAGCACTACCTGGATATTGTGGTGATTAAATCATAAAATTTTCATAAAACATATGCAAGACTCTCTGGTATATAATAAAATTGCTGTTAATACCTGATCCAAATCATTAAGAAAAATAAATGTTCAGCAATAGGCACTCTGATGTGAGGAAAGATGCTATATTGTCTGCTAGGGTGCAATTGTATTTTCTCTAGTATTGTGTTTATGGTATACTTTAGAAAGAAGAATTTTACTTAATTCAAATATTCTAATATAATATTCAGTAAAGCATTACTCTGAGAAGTAAATAACAAGAACTTCAGAAAAAATGTCAAAACAGTGAAACTGTGAGATGCATTTAAATGTTTAGTTTGCTCGTAAAAAGAAACGTTTTTTAGAGTCAATAGTAACCAGATCCCTACAAGAAAGTATTCCACATAATTGCCTTTATATCATTTTATAATTTTAGACACAGCTAGTTTGTGGAAAAATGAAAGAAATAATTCAATAATTCTATTAGTAGAGCATTGTTGAACTTTGTCTTCATAGATATTCTTAACAAATATGGAAAAATTTTATTTATGTTCAGTATTTTATCCCAATTTTTTCTTAGGTCAGTTTTATAAAAAAGCTATTTTCTAATTTTTTAAATGGGAAACTTAAAATCCACAAATATTTAAGTCTTTTCTCCAAGTTTGATACTGATATCAAAAATGTGCAGAAAACCCAGAAATGGGCCGAGAAGACTCAGAGGTAAAGGTCCTTGCCCTGCAACTCTGGGGATGTATGCTTGATCTGTGCTCTGGATCTTTCATAGTAAAAGACAAGAATCTCTACATGTTCTTTCTAACCTCCACATGAACACCCATCCACATCTGCATGCGCGTGCAGGCATACACACACACACACACACACACACACACACACACACACACACACACACCTACTCTATTTCTCTCTCAACTGCAAAAACAATGGTAATAATAACAGGCTCATGAAAGAAAATAAAAGAATATCAAATTCTACATACTCTTTGAACTGGCTTAAGAAATCAGATTTAATAATTTCTATATAATTTAAAGTTATTTTTCAGTGAGCAGTCTATTATGTAATTGAGATTGGATTATCTTTGTTTCGAATAAAATATACCTAGAATCAGAGTACGGTATACTATATCAGTTCTTAGTCTAGGAATCATAATACTCTTGCATATTCAATGTCAACAGTATTTGTAATAGCTTAATGTGTCAAAATAAAAAGTCACCATTATGACCTTGAGTTTTTCCATACTGTATGTGCATGTTTCTTTGTTTATCCCTTCATGTGTTATGTGGAGGCCAGAGGTCAACTTCAGGTCTTCCTCTGCCACTCCCCCTTATTTGTTGAGACAAGATCTCTCTGAATGTGAGGCTAGAAAATCCATCTAAATTGGGTAGTCAGCATACTTCCAGGATCCTATTGTCATCACCACACAATGTTTGAATAACTGGGATGTATTGTTGAGCTTGGCTTGTCACCGAATACTGGGATTCAGACTTAGGTACTTTTGCTTGCCTGACAACCCTTTGATTACCAAGTCATGTTCCTAGTCCATGAAACTTTGTTTTTTAAAGAAAATAACCATGTTGCATGGAAAGATCTTTGGTGAAGGATGTGTTTTACACTAATTGTGAATATAAGGATAAGTATTTAGAATTCTGATAGTTATTATTCTGTTCAGGTAAAGATAGTTAAGTAGATCTTTTCCTAAGTTGCAAATTTATCACTAATTAATTTCCAGCAACAAGAATTATTTCCCTCCTGTTCCAGGGGCCATGCATTTTATTAGAGGGTAATTGGTTACTTCCACCACAAGAGCTCTGCTATTAATTCTTTAGGGATGTGTTGCCCTTCTGGTCATTGTTGTAGTTCATAGCTGTTCCAGCTGGGTAATACTATCAATAGCTTTTATCCTACAACAGCTTTCATAGTTCATTATAGTAATATTTTGTAGTTCATCAGATAAATCTATAGCCTATCTTCTGCATCTAAGCTTTAGAAAACATCATGGAAGATGGGCAGGAAATTGTAAAGCCAGAGGACCAGGAAGATTCCTGTGAGATTGTGGTTTCTGGACGGGCATCTGCACGCATGACACCTCAACAATTTGGTTGCCTAAATAAGATTTGAAAATGACAATAATGCTAGACATGATAATGTCTAAGGGGGGAATCTCAATAGTGCATTCCCTAGACAAAGAACTAAAGGCAATTAACAACTGTTGAGAGAGAGATAATTAGTCTTCTACAGGGACAAGCTGTATGACTGAGTATTCAGTACTAAGTGGTCAGAGTTGAAATCATATAATTACAAGTGAAAGTAAATGAACGGACTCAGCAAGTTGTATTTACATATGTATACATTTATATGAATATATAGTAAAAATAAACAATGAAAAGGTAGCCTTGAATTTGAGCAGAAATAAGGGATAGTTAGAGGGAGAGGACATATGAGGGATTGAGTAGAAAAAAGGGAAGAAAGAAATGTATGTAATTATGTTTTAATTTTTTAAAATAGCTTTAAAATAAGTATGGTCAAGCAGTAGGGATAAAGGTTTGTAACTCACCTGGGGTTCTGAACTATCCCCAAGTATATAAGTGAACTTTATTGTACAACTTCCTGGAGAAAGCTCAAGCTCATTAATTTACCAAAGATAGAAGAAACATTTTTAGCAGAAGTTTCCCTCTGTTAAGATGATTATTTAACGATAATGTCAAAGATTCTAGATTTTACAAACAGATAATTAAAGTAGGTGATGCTGACTCATTAGTCATAGTTCTCTGGTGATTAGATTTTAGAAGCAGTCCTAGAGAGTCTTGTTCTAATAAATTAAGAACATGAAAAGGTGAATTACATAAAGTTTTATTTCACTAGTTTACATGTGATTAACCTTTAAAGGAACAAGATATCATCTCAAGAACTTCATTTAAGTGGCCAGGCATTCATGCTTTAGTCAAAGGCATTTCTTGGCTTCCTATTGATTATATTCTACATGCTTATTATGTTATATATCATATATGTTATATATGAAATTATATTACTTATAAGTATATGTATAATATATATATCAGTAATTTAAAAAACGAGTCATAGATTTTGAGAGACAGTAAGGTGTGGTACATGGGAAGAAGTGGAGGGAGGAAATATTGTAATTATATTTTATTTTAAAAAATTATGAATAAAATTCACAAGAAAACCTCAAATTAAACTAACACATTAAGGATATTAGTGAGGCTGCTGAATAAAATTATAGGACAATCAATTTAATTTAAATTTCTGATAAATAAATCAAATTAAAATCTATTAGTGTTATTGGTTATTGTATATTATGGAGTAAATTTTACTATTGTGCCTGATTCATTCATTGAAGTCCTGAATGGAATATTTCAGGATGCAACAATCTCTAATGGCTGAGTTTTTAAATGAGTAACTTAAAATCAAATCAGTAGGGTTATCCTTACTCAACATGATTGATGTCCTTAATTAGAAAAGAATTTAAGGGAAAGAAACCTATACAGAAGAAAACTTATTTGAAGACACTGGAAAGACATGATCTGTAAGGTAAATCTGTAACAAAGATATGGCATAATTAATTTGCTAATCTATAATCCCAATTATGAGCTGTAGCGGATTGATTAAAGAAAAAAAAACAAATGCTAATACTAAAGTTTGCAAATCAATATTTTTCTGGTTCTATGTATATACTAGTGTGTAATATTGATTTTTAGAAACAAATAGAGAGCAGAAGAAAACTGAAAGAAAAACTTTTTATTTTTTCTACTTCTAGAAATTAACCATTTTAATGTTCCTGCTAATTTATTTCTAATCTTTCTGTACTGTTTTTGTAACAAAAATTTAAATTTCTTTTAAAATTTTATGTAGATGAATAGTCAGGTTATATTTAGCAATATATGCATATACACATATGTGTGTATATATGCATGCAACAGCAGTTAATTGAAAAAGAGGCCATGAATTTGAAAATAGCAAGTAGGAGTATATGGGAGCATTTAGAGGATGGAAAGAGATAGGAAAAATGATGTGATTATACCACAATCTCAAAAATAAAAGAAAAATATTTTTAATTTTAAGTGTGCATATAGACAGTGTCATTATATTACTTTATATATTCCAACAAATATGGGCTATTTTTAATATTGCAGTGTTCTGATATGGTACAGGTTACCACAAGAAAAGAATCAGAGAGTGTATGGTGTATCTGGGTGTCTTCTGGAGGCTCTTTTCTAATAAAGCTATATGACCGTAAGGCCCCACTCTGATAAGCTTTCTAGTCCTTATAGCATCCAGAGTCCCCATCTCTAAACACAGTAGTCATATAAAGAATTTAGCCTCTAATAGTTCTTAATGGAGTTTGAATAGCATTATGGCCAACCCTGAAAGACACTCAAACTATATCCAATCCAGGGCAATTGCTTTGAGTATTTTTTAAAATAGATCTTACCATGTACATTACTGTAAAGGGGGAGGGGTGAAAATTTTGTAAACCAGGAAACACAGCTTTAAACAACATCTGTCTACAAATCTTTAACAAAACTCCCAGAATGCATGGCAAGTAATGCTAATTTGACTAGTAAGAAAGTATTCTAAATAACTGGGGCGAATATCTGTCCAAAACCTATGGCTGACTCTCAACCCAGCTGCCTACCTTTTCGGATTCTGTTGCTCTGAGATGATCATGTAGTTTTTCCCTCAGTCTATTTAATTTAATGAATTGTATTTATTGATCTATGTATATAGAGCCATCTCTCCACCGCTGAAATAAAACTGACTTGGGAGTGGTAGATAATCTTTCTGATAAGTCTTGAAATTGGAAAGAAATTATTAATAAGCCAAAATTTACTTATAGAATTGTACTTATTTTTGATAATTTTATTCATGTGTGTTGCATGAATTCTAATTGATATTATTACATAAAAACCTGGAGTCAGATATTAGAGGGTGAAATCAGAATGATCAGAGAAGCAGAGCAACCAGCCATTAGTTCTCACCTTTACAAAATCCTCAGAGCCAAGGGAGCAAGATCCTGTCTCTACAAATCAAATCCTCAGACTGAATGCTCCCTATGAAACCTCACACTGAACTTTGAGTTCCTGCCTCCTCCCACCTTATATTCTTTTCTAGCCCATCCAAATTAGTTCCTGTCTCTACCTCCCTAGTGCTGGGATTAATATTGTGAGCCGTTACTTCTTGGCCTTGCTTCTCTTTTAAACTGATTCAATCTTGTGTAGCCCAGTGTGGTATTGAACTCACAGATATCCATCTGCCTCTGCCTCTGGAGCACTGGGATTGAAGATGTTTGGCATCACTATCTGGCCTCTATGGCTAACTAATGTGATAAGATCTGCACTCTGATCTATAGGCAAGCTTTATTTGTTGAAACACAAACAAACTACCACCACACATGTATACTATATTTGCTTGAGTCGAACAACTATAGGTATGCTAAGGTGAACAGGGGAAAGCCCAGAAGTCTTCAGCCCTACACAAAGAGCATCAGTCAATTAAGGAATGCTGAGAATGGCAATGGTTTTCCCTAGGTAATAGGCCACCAATTGGATATCCTATGCCAAATGGCCAGCTCTTACAACATATATCTAACTAATATCTCATTGGCTTAGAAAGGTATATTTATGTATTTAAAAATATGTGTGTATGTATGTATGCGTGTATTTAACAACAATGATAAACAGACCATGAATTTGAGAGTAAGAAGTATTATATGGGAGTGTATAAAAGTGTAATCAATTATAGTTGCAAAAAATAGAAAAAAAATATTTTTTTAAGAGCCCAGTGTCAAAAATAAATAGTTTACCTCTTTCAGTGTGGTTGCTCGGTGAAATCTTATAGACCCACAGATATTGCAAACTATTGCCTTTGCTCTGGATTAGACTCCAGAGTGGATGACAAGGCCCTGGCTCTATTGTACAAGACAGACGGTATGTGAATCACAGAATATGGAGAAATCAAGCTGGTACTCATCTAGAAGCTTCATCACTACTAGCTAGTTTTCACTGTGCCTAGAAAGACTGTGCATGCTACTGGAGAAGACAGCAATCATCAGTCTTATTTAGTTGTGAACCCTGGAAACTACTGTAGCTACTAATCTGTCTAGACATGCCAACCAGGGAAATAGAATAAACATTGTGGGAATAACTGACCATTCTCTGACTGAGTTTAAGGCCTGCTGTACAAGATAAAACCTTTTCTTGGCGTTTTTATCAGAGCCAGAAGTCTGTGGCAAAGTAGACTATCGGTCCTAGCAGAGAACTTAACACTATTACTCTGATAAACGTACATGGTATTAAAATGATTTCTAATGACTTATCCTTATACCCATAGATTAGTACATCTCTCAGTTTTCATTAGAGAAGCTTTGCAGTAGGTGGTGATTACCACAGAGACATGCTACTGTTCGAGGTGTAGACAGTAAGAAATGCTCAGCTCTGAATGTAATGTCTATATCAAACCTCTCCTCTTAAGATCCAAGACTAATTTCAGTATAAGTGGAATAAAGATAGAAAGATTCAGAAGTGCTTTGTGACTACAAGCAAAGAGAATTTTCAGAATATGGGAGGGCGACTGCACAAGGAAGTTCACAGTGGTTATGAGAGTTCACAGTGGTTATGGCAGTTCACAGTGGTTATGAAGCTGCATGAGCTCAAGCCAGGCAAAGTCTCAGTATAGAGGTAAGAGGTGGGATGAAGGTCTAGTCCTAGATGTGAAGTTCTTGGCACATTCCTGCTGTTAGACGTCGGTTCAATTTTCTCTAAGAGTACAGTCTGTGGTGAGCTGACCAAATTCTATATGTCCAAGAGTATATGGAGACACAAAACAGACTTTTTAGGCTTACAAAAACATGAAGACAATAATTTGGGTGTACTGTTTAGAAGGAGAATTGTATGTAGGAAGAGGTAGGACAGAAGCGAATATATTCAAATACATTGTATGACATTTTTAAAGAATTAAACTAAATATTTGAAATTATGAACAGCAAACAAAAATATAAAGGCAAAATAAAATGTTCATAAATAGCTATTATTCATTGCATGATTAATTATAGCATGCATAATTTTACTGAATAATTATCTGGCTTTTGTTTTTTCCACTTATTAATAGTGGAACAAAAAGTATGAGCAAGCAAATATTTGTATATGTTTTGGTGATGGAATTCTTGAAAAAAATTGCAAAATTTTATGTCAAAATGGATAAACATATAATGTACTAGATATGGTACCCAATTACCAACAGAAAGCAAAATTTATTCTGTATTATTACATAGAAGTAGCGTACCAAGATGCCTATTCACACTCTCCTGTGTCACTTTATATTAACTGTATTACTTTACCATAGACATTATGTAAACATTCTCAGAAATGTTGCTAATTTGTAAATGATGGTTTTTAAACTATGCTTTAATTGTATGAGGTGTCATAATAAAGCTTAGTTACCACCCTATCTCCTCTCTAACCCTTCTCTTTTGAATATCTAATTTATTTATATTATTTATATCTACCATGCTGATATTCCGCAAGCCTCAGAATGGAATTCTTCACGATGTTAAAATATTTCATGATATAGTCTCTAGAACACTTTATAGTCACATGATGTCTTCAAACTTAACTACCTCTTCAGATTTCATGCAATCTTATTTTTGCCTATACGGAATAACTTAATTCCCTGCATGTCATTTCATGATTACACTGAATATATGTCCTCTTGCACACTCTTTTGGATTCATCATCTCTAATTTCATAAATTGAACTTCTTGTCATTATTCTGTTACAGATATTTACTATAGTTTTTGGACATGTGTATGTATGACTCTGGCAACACTTATCCGGATAGTTGCTATTATTAAATTTCTTCCTATAAATTGCAATTGTGATATATTTCTTCAAGGCTAATTCAGGGAAATTATATATATATATAATATTATTCTACAGATGAAATAAAAGGTAGAATTAAGGATAAGGAAGAAATAATGAAAAAATTATAACTTTTATTTTAGAAATATTCATAGTAAACAAAAGCAAAATATTAAATCTGGTATCAACAAATAGATTTAAGTCATATGGCACATTGAGAAATCTTCTAGTTCATTACACACATAACTTCAGGGCAATAAAGTGCCCAGAATGAAGATGCTGTTAGTCATGCTTCTTTAAAATATTGTTTTCATCATGTGTCTTGCGAAGAAACAAATTTTAGTGTTTTTTTCCTTTGTTTACCAAAGGAATAATTTGCTTTGTCTCATTTTAATATCCCTGATAATTAGGTCTTGTATAATGTGTCTAATTTGATTTCTCACACAGATCTATTAATCTACTCTTTCCACCTCTCTCATTACCTGTTGAAACTTCCATGCATTTCATGAGCAATTTTTTAAATATTATCACTCATTGTAGAACTTCTTTCATTTCCATTTGTTTTCCAACATTCTAAATGTCAGATCTTTTCAGATTCCTTCTAAACCTTAACACTTAGACAAAGCCATTTTCTGACTAGTCAAGCCCTCATTAACTCCTTTTTAACATATTGATAAATTTATTAATATTTACTTAGGTTTTTATTTAGAGAAAGCTCATTTAAGCTTATCTGTTCCTCCCACATTATCATCCTGCCTTCTGAATAGATGACTCTACAGGATTTTGCCACAATACCAACTTTATACACTACATGTATGCTTCATAATGAATTAATCATTTATCTTGGTTCTTGATAAACAATATCAGCAATATCAACAGATAAACAGAGTTGATACTCTATTCAATATACAAATTTGTATATACTATATTCATTCAAAATGTGATAAAAATGAAATATAAAGAGAAAAACAATAGGGGAAAGATTAATATTAACATCTAAATTAATTTTAGTGACAGATAAACTTTTTAGGGTTACAGAATTCTGTTTATTTCTGTTTGTTGTCATTATTACTATTGCTACTTTAGACAAGTGTCTCTATTTGTGATAATCTGGTCATAAACTCACTTTGTCTCCTACACTGGCTGGAACTCATGCTATTTACTCCACTTCCTATTTGCTAGGATTACAGCCATGACCATTGTGCCCAGGCTTTATGTTTTCAGCCATACTTGTTTTTGAACTTAGGGAAACGAAAAGCACTTCTGTCTCTGTCATATTGAGGGACGATCATAAATATATTGAAAGTCGCCACAAGTGATAAATACTCATTTGTACACTTTTACATCCCAAGCATAACAGAACATATTTCTATTTCAACTTACTTCAAAGTTTAAAGTTCTTTTAAAACTGCGTTTTAGATATTTGTGCTAATGCACCATTGAAAAGGTTACCTTCTGCAGAGTTAAATGTGTGAAATGTACCCTGTGAAAGAGAAGTTTCCCAAAGGAATCCATAATGAGGAACTAGATATTAAAAGGGAAAGCACACTCTTTCTCTCAAAGGATTGGGTTTTGTCATTGGAAATGAAGACTACACATCTTAGTTTAATTTGGATCAATAAAGATACTCAGAGAATGATAAAGGTGGTATTTGTGAAGACAAAGGCTTTTGCTGGCAAATTAATGACAGGAATTCTTAATGATTTTCCCAGTGAAAGTCTAATTTGGAAAAAGGAAACCACAGTTTAAAATTATAAAAATAACATAAATGAAGAAATGTAAGCTAATATAATTAACTAAGTAGGCATTTGGTGCCAATACTAGTCCAGAATGAAAAAAAAATGAATAGATAGAAAAAGATGTTAACTATAAATTATACCAAAGATATATTAGTAAAATAAGAATATTTTATATTACTATACATCATTAACATATAGCTTTAGATGATTTAAGAGATGTATTATTATTATTATTTTGGTTTTTCGAGACAGGGTTTCTCTGTGGCTTTGGAGCCTGTCCTGGAACTAGCTCTGTAGACCAGGCTGGTCTTGAACTCACAGAGATCTGCCTGCCTCTGCCTCCCGAGTGCTGGGATTAAAGGCGTGTGCCACCATCGCCCGGCTAAGAGATGTATTTTTATAACCTAGACAGTAATGGTTTTTACTGGATGAAGGTCCTATGATGACCATTAATGTAGTCACCAGTCTGATTCTAGGGAAGGGCAATTTAGGTACCCGCTCCACTATTGCTTTGATTCATAACTGGGATTATCTTTGTGCGTTGTAAGAGCCTGCCTGTTTGTTCCTGGCTTCCAGGAGCCAAAATAATCACACAGAAACAGTATTAATTATAACACCACTTGGCTTATTTGCTTATTCATATTTCTAGTTCACTCTTATCTCTTAAATTAACCCATTTCTATTATTTTATATTTTACAACGAGGCTCGTGGCCTACTGGTAAGGTTCCAGTTGGTGGTTTGCATCTTTCTCCTCTGGGGACTCCATGGCATCTCTCTGACTCTGCCTTCTTTTCTCCCAGCATTCATTTTAGTTTTCCCCAACTAGCTCCATTCTGCCCTGCTATAGGCTCAAAGCAGCTTCTTTTTAAAATGCTTTTATTGCATTGTAAATAATACCATTCAAAATTTCCACTTCCTCTCCTCCAGCCCTCCCGCTCTCCCACTCATCTTCCTTACTCCCACTCCAGTCCTAAGAGAGGGCAGGGTACCCTGCCATGTAGGAAGTCCAAGGCCCTCCCCTCTCCATCCAGGCCTAGGAGGATGTGCATCCAAACAGACAAGGATCCCAAAAAACCAGTACATGCAGTAGAAAGAAATTCCAGTGCCATTATCATTGGCTTCTCAGTCAGCCACATTGAGAGAGTCCGGTTTCATCACATGCTCTTTCATTCAGTCCCAGTCCAGCTCCCATTAGATCAGGCACACTGTCTCAGTGGGTGGATCAAAGCAGCTTCTTTATTTATTAACCAATAAAAGCAACACGTATACAGAAGGACCTCCCACACCACTTGTGGGTTTCTGGGAATTTAACTAGTAAAGGCAGATGCAGAGATCCACAGCTAAGAACTGGATTGAACTCTTGGAGTCCAGAAATAGAGAGGGAAGGATTTTTATTATGAGCAAAGGGGCCAAGACCATTATAGAGATACCCACAGAAACAACTAATAGTTGTTTCTATAATAGTGGGAGGGAGCTCTCTAACCCAGGACTGACAGCTGAGGAACCAACCAGCATAAGACTGAGTGAGGCCCTCTGAATGTGGGTGACAGTTGTACGATATGTGCAGTTTGTGGGTCCACTAGCAGTGGAACCAGTATTTATCCACATTTTGGCTCTGTGGAACCCATACCCTATGATACAGAGGGGAGGGCCTTGGTCCTGCTTCAATTGATGTGACAGACTTTGTTGACTCTCCATGGGAGGCCTCAACCTCTCTGAGGAGTATATTGGGGGTGGAGAAGGGAGAGGCGGGAAGAGTGGGAGGACAGAAGGTTGAGGGCATTGGAACTGGTATATAAATTAAGATTGTTTTAAAAATAGAAAAGTCTTTATCATTAAAAATTTGTAGATTTATTCAATTATGCCTAAAATTCACTCATGATTAACATGATATCCAGATATTAATAAGAGAATAAGAAGGTTTTTTTATAATAAAATAAATGATGAAATTAATCTGAGAAATGTCAGATAGGCATTCAGGAAAGTATTAACAATTCTGAAAGTGCTGATTTTTAATTGTGTTTGTATCTGGATATGGATAATAGAAGTTTAGTCTATGTCATTAGAGAATTAAAGACCTTTTCTAAATCATAAACACCTTTAAATGTATTTTTAAGATCGGAAAATTTTAGGATAGAATAAAGCACAGTTTTTTTTCACACTAATATCACAAACATTAAAATTCAGCAATTAAAAAATAAATATCTCAAGAGTGGGCAGAAATCTAAAACATACTCTCTAAAAAAGAAACAAAATTGGATAAAATTCCATGAAAATAAATTTGATATCATCTGTAATGTAATTCATGATGGAAAGTCTGCCAATTCCTTAAGAATAGCTAGCTCCAATAGAATGAACATAATTATATAAGTATGAGTAAACATATGAAAATTTTAGTACATTTTTACATCATTAGCAGTTATATAATATGGTACAACCATATCAAAAGACAGTCTCTGAGTTCCTTGAATGTTAAACCATTTGACTGAGCCACTTTATTTTTAAAAATTTACAAAAATTGCAGATATATATGTTCTAGCCAAAATTTTCTCAGAAATATTAATAATATTGTTATTATTATTCATAATATCCAGAAAGTTGAGAAGCTAATGAGCAAGCCAAGCCCTAACACCCATTATTTTGGGCTTCACAATTGCATATGCAATATGGTCAGCTGTTTCAAATTACCTGCCATCTTGAATTCCCTGTTACAGTGGACTGTCCCCCTTAACTGCTAGCTAAAGGAAACACTCTCTGTTACAACTGCATTTGAGGAATGTTTATCATAAAAGCAGAAAAAGAAAGTAAGACAAAAATTGTTCCAAGGAACCTGGTCAGGCTGTGATAGCCCCAAAATTGTGGTCCTTTAGCTGTTAGAACATATTTCTAGGAGGAAAGCAGAAAAGTTTGAAATACAGGATTTATCTCTACTGCATGTACTGTTTTTTGGAAACCATTTTTTTGGATGGATACCTTTCTCAGCCTAGATATAGTAGGGAAGGCCTTGCACCTTCCCCAAAGCAATGTCCCTTACCCTCTCTGAGAATTTTATGGGGGTGGGTGGGAAGGTATGTGGAAGAAATGGGAGGAGAGGAGGGAGTGAGAACTTGGATTGGTATTTTTAATGAAAAAGGATAGCTTGTTTTCTTTTTAAATAAATAAAATCTGTTAAATACTCTAACAAAATCTTTGGATATTTTGATGAGATCTTGGGCATGGGGGCATGCTGAGGCAAACACAGACTCTGGAGGTCTGGTTTCTGAGATATAAAAGCTGAAAAGGACTCAATCAGGAGCCAGTCATTTAATAATTTGCTCTATTTTCTAGTTTTATTCTGTCTGTGTCTTGTGAACTTGGATAAATATGAATTCAAAAGCCATAGACTACCTTGTTTGATAAAAATAAAATTTCAAGACTAAAACAGTATTCAAACTAACATTTATTAAATGGCCATAACTGCTGTAGTGATCAGGTCCACTAAAGAATAATGCCACTGTGATAATAACAAAGGTGTCCTGCGGGCAAGATTTCCATCACTGGAAGCTCCAACTTGCAAGCTCTGAAAGTCTAAAGGACTCATGCCATTTCTAGTATGAGTGTAGGAGGAGGGCCAGGCTGCTCATTCATTCCAGTGACCCCAGCTAGCTTAGCCCCAAAATAATCACACAGAAACTGTAGTAATTAAATTACTGCTTGGTCCATTAGCTCTAACTTCTTATTGTCTAACTCTTACATCTTAGTTTAACCCATTTCTATTAATCTGTATATTACCACGTAGCCGTGGCTTACCAGCAAAGATTCAACATGTCTTACTCTGGCGGCTCCATGGTGTCTCTCTCTAACTCCACCCTTCTTTCTCCCAGCATTCAGTTCTGTCTTCCCCACCTACCTAAGTTTTATTCTAACAACTGGCCAGGCAGTTTCTTTATTTATTAATGTTAATTACAGCACACAGAGGGGACTCCCACATCAGTATGAGTACTTAGCTAATCCAGCTACCAGGCCTGCTGCCTGTTGCTTCTAATATTAATCACAGACAACCCTTTGGAACCCTAAGCCCATATTAAATCATTTTTATGTAAGTTCATTGGTCGTGATATTTTATCACAGCAATAGAAACGATACTATTACAGAAGTCAGCATAAGTGACCCGGCGATTGCTCTTAAGATTCTGACAATGCAATTTTTTTTATTTACTTTTGTTTGTTTTTAAGAATTTGGAAGACTTTGAGGCTTTTAAATAGAAAAGTAGTTGAACTCTATAAGCAAAACATAATAGCCATCCTAGTAGAAACTTGGAAAGCAATGGTGCTGAGAAGTATGCAGACTGTGAAGGAACTGACCAAGAGTTTTCAAAGTAGAACATTACTAATAACTATGCAAGAGATTGTTCTTTTCATATCTAGGCAAAAAAATTAAGTGTAATGGACTGATTTACTTGAAAGAGTTCAAAATAGCGTAATATTGAATCTGCCACATTATTATTAGTAATCACTCTTGTGCAGGTCTGCAATGACAAGGAGAAAATTAGAGATATGGAAAATGTATAGTTTGGAGAAAAAAGAGGCACTGAAAAGTTTAATGTTGTGCATAAAGACATAAGTAGGTTAAGGAGAGTCCTGATCTGCATTAGTATAGAAAGAATGGTGCCACTGAGGCAAGACCTCATCCTGAGAAAGTTTAACTTTGTCAAAATGATAATATGGATTATGTTTTCCCCTTCTGGAAGGCAACTTCATTCAACGGTGCAGCAGATGATTCTAGGATAGCATGGTCAATTCCCAGATGGTAGCCAACCTTGGTAGTGTTATTCACATTATGCTAGCTTTAGAGTCATCAAGGATGCATCAATGAAAGAGTCGTGGAATCTATGACTTATACCAGAGAATGTACAGCCAGGTAGTCCCTGCAAGGCTTCATTGAGGGAAGGCAAGAGGCCAAATGTGGACATTTTATCATGCTGGAAAATTAATCCTGGGTTTCAATGGAAACCCCAACAGATTAGAGATGATATTCATATCTTGGGCATTTGACTAATTGGTGACCAAGTAAGTAGTATTTTTTAAAAGAAGGTAGGGGCATGGTCCTGTTGGAGAAGGTATTGAAGTGAAAACAGGACACACTTTGAAAGTATAAATACTGAGCTCCATTTGTAGTTCACTATCTCTCTTTCATCTTCCAGGTCAATATGAGTCCTCAGCTGTTGCTTCTGCTGCTGTCTTGCCTGCCACCTGCTACCTGTGTTCCACTTAAGATTATATCTAGCCACCCACAACCATAAGCTGAAATAAAGTCTTCTCTAATTTGCCTTGGTCATGAATTTTCTGTCCTTTTATTGCTGAGGTTTCTAAGGAGTTTGCCATGTTGGAATTACAAGGTTCAATTAGATAATATTTTTATAAGTAGTTAATTTTTAATAGCCTCTTATCACATAGACTGCCTTACTGCTACAGAATTGGGATCCTTTAAGTTTAGAATAGCACTCACAAATTTTTAAGTTTAATTATGTATAGTCTCTTCCTTTACTTTTGGTGGATAATAATCTACTGTAGTATCTTAATTTTTAAATTATATATTCATCAAGATAAAATAAGCAAATAAAACCTATTTATATGTTTTTATTGACGAGACAAGGTGGGTCTGCTTACGGTAGAATACATTACTTAACATAAGGATGTACAAAGAATCTAGACAATAAATTGCCCACAAATAATTGATATTCAAGTATATAGCTAAAGTCTATTTGAATATCTTAGTTTTTCTTATTTACAGACTATCTTAGTCAATGTTCTGTTTCTGTGAAGAGATACCATGACCATGGCAGCTCTTAGAGATGAAAACAAATAATTAGGGCTGGCTTGCTTTCAAAGGTGTAGTGCATTATATTCCTGTTGAGAATCATGATGAAATCATAGGCAGGCATGACATTGGGTAGGTAGAGTTCTACATCTGGATTAGTAGACAACAAGAAGAGCAAGTAAATCACTTCTGTAACTTCAAAACCCACAAAGAGTGACACAATTGCTCCAAAAATGTCGTATGACCTAATAGTGGCACTACTTTGTAGCCATCACCCATATGTCAGTAAATGAAACAAGAGTTTATTACTTTAAATACATTTATAATAAGGCATAAATCAATTTTCATTTGTATTTGCTTAGCATTGATCTAGTGTATTGTTTTAGCTATTCTGTAATTTCAACTATTTTACCTGTCCCAAATGATGCTGTTAATCCTAAAGGTTCTCTAGTCTTAGACTTACATAAAATTTTGGCTTTCAGAACAGAATAGACAAAATATACTTAGATGAATAATGGATAAATGTAGTGTAAACCTCTGATTTGTTTTGAGAAGTCATACTATACATCACCATTAACTCAAACCAAACATCATTATAAATGTACAGGGCATTTGATGATTTCAGAACCTGTTGATTTCTAATTCTAGAATTCTTATAATATTACAACTTGGGTGGGGAAGTCATTGTTAAGTTTCTCTTCGCAGTGAATGGTAGTAAATACAGAGACAGATATATTAGCAGCTTTGAAGGGCCTGCTCTCAAGGCTACAGCCAGGGTTCGATGATGAAGTGTACAACAAAACAACACTGAAGTTAAAAACTCACATACACAATCTGAGGGTCATGCTCTTTATTGTTGGTGGCTCTATTTCTATCTGTGCTGCTTCTAGATCTTCTTTGTTTCAACTCTTCCTTACTTTCTTGTTCACATGACCTAAATACATCTTTTTACAGGAGGCTTGGGTAATAAAAAAAAAAGTTACAAGAATTACATTTCATTGGTCACAGCAAATTCCTTGAGTAAATGATAAGTAGCAGAGACATTCACTATGGCAATGCTTAGGCGAGGACATAGTGTTTGACACCTATGTGGGCAGTGGCGTTGAAAATGTCTCAATCCTAAAATTATATTATCTTATCCTGTTTGTAACCTTTGAACATAAAAAAAAAAAGTTGCAACCTTGGCTGCAAGGCCAGATCATCATTTGTAGTCCTGGCTAATTTTGAAACTTTACCACCTGTAGCTGGACATGAGACTAATTTTCACTAAACTTGGTTAATTGATTAATTGTTATTTGGGACCTAAACAATAGACAGTTAGTTAGATCAACTTTGAGTTTTGTATCATAAACTGAGATTAGAAATTTATGTAGAATGTTAATTGCTAAGGAATTTAGAAGGGAGTGGCTTTTGGCATGTATTATGAGCCAAGTTTAATTAGAGAAATTGGCATAGTATTTTAGGAGCCTTTGTGGTAATAACCTTGGTTGGACATCTGTGACTCTGACCGTGTGCATATCCCTAAAGTGTTTAACTTCTGATCTGTTTACAGACACATTTAGTCTCATTTGAACTTGTTCTGAGGTGGAAATGAGCTAATTGTGTGTAATCTGAGTAAAAGGAAAAAAGCAAGGCTTTTCAGTGTCTTATAGCCCTCTTGGGATAATAGACCTAGTTATGAAGTATATCCTAGTATATTTTCTATATATCCAGCCTAATGAGAAGTCATCTTATTGCCCATCCATGGATAAATGTCCATTTATGAAACAGATGAGTTATGTAAAATACAGAAATCGCATTTTTATATTCTTATATAGATTGAAAAAGAAAGAAGAAAATATCGAATAATAAATCATTGGGGTTAATTCAATGGAAACTTTATCATAGTAAGGTATGTATACTAAAATGTATTTAGGTTATAAATAAGTTCCTCAGTCCTTGCAACTCCTTATCTATGTAAAACCCAATTGCATTTTGCTTTTCCGTACCTTTATACCTGTTTTTACAATTTTCTTACTGTATTTATTTTGAATCTACATCCTCAGTTGAATAGGTGTAAAGTGTTTTCCGAATGCTATCTTTATAATCAATCGTCTTTTGACTAATGAAACATAAGACAGAAAGCAACAGCAAAAACTGGATGCAAAAATTACTTGTGTGAAATAACTCCCTGTGTTTGAAGGCCTTAAGTTCAATTATCTTTGAAGAAGTCTGAATGCTAAAAGATTTGTCATGGTATGAAGATTTTCTTTTGACATCCACTACTATTAACAGTAGCACATTTAGGATTATTAAAATTCTGAAGAAATGTTGGGCATATTATGTATTCCTCAATCTCAAAAAAAATCAGTTAAATAATAGTCTTCCAAAGGAGCAATCTTCATCAGCCTGGCAGTAGAAAGAAAAACAATGTTACTTCAGATATGTATTTTAATTTCTATCTATGCTTACTTTGAAAATCTCAAGGAGAATGGTAATAATCATAAGGCTCAATCTTTCACACAGTGGCTTCCTTTCTAAGTTTAATGTGACAACTTTGTTCTTCACTGTGATTATTTATTCCTTATACTAAAGTCTTGCTGGAATGTAAAGTATAAATAATAAATACCCACATTATAGTGAGAGAACTGGAATTATGTTACATTGATTTTAATAATAGTAGGATAAGTATATATTCTCATTTTTTGTAGTTCTTGGTCCTTAAAATACTTTTTCTACCTACAATCTATTTTTTACTGCTTACTGGAAAATTATACATATTTATATAAAAACTGACCAGAATGATTTTGAAAAAATGTTACATCACTCAGCCAAACTACAAAAAAAAACACCACTTTCACCACTAATCAAGGATCATAAACCACAAATATTATTTTGCTCTTTTTCACGTATGTTGACATTTGTTTAGGTGTTTCTTCTCACCACTTGTGTGACATACAGTCACTCAATCATATTTTGCTCACTACCAGTTCAGAAGCAAAAGGAGTCATTGATCGATCAGTACACCCATTTGCAAGGCAACAGTCATCTCCTTGGCTATCTCTGTTTGCAAACAAGCACATAATGAAATATATTAAGTACATGGAAGGAGGGGGTTTAGTAGTTGTGCACATATGAGGACCCAAATGCAGTCATTTGTCCATCACATAGGAATATTTAAATCTCCATAAAGATCTGTTTCTTGTAGTTCCAACCAACCAGACATAAGATTAGGGCATATGGGAACTCAAAGGTTTTTTTAGAGGGTACAACCACCAGATAAAGATTAGTGCCAATGTAAACAAAACAACAACAACAAAAAAAAAAAAAAAACAAAAAAAGGCCACTCCATGACTTAGTTGTAGCTTTCTTTGCACAATTTGAGAATATTCCACAAGGTGTGTTCTCTGAGTAGTGAGGGGTCTTCATCAGATATATTGGATGAATGAGATTCCCCCATCAGCTAATATATTTTAAAGTTTGGTCACCAAAGACTGGGGCTCTTTGATAGAATTAGACAGAATAGAAATGGTAGCAAAGTTGAAAGAAGTATGTCCCTTAGGGCAGCTTTGAGCTTTCAAAGGTCCTCTGTCTTTGTGGATCAGGTTGTAGTTTTTAGCTACTGATTTGGAGCCATGATTGTCCCATGCTTGCTGCCATGATGATACTAGAGTGACTCTCTGAAACTGTATGAAAACTCCAGTTAAATGATTTTTTTTATGAGTTGTCTGAGTTATGATGCGCTTTCACAGCAATAGAACAACCATTAAAGCACCAGATAATGAGTAACGCTCTAATCCAGAACTCCCCAGACATTAATTTGTGAGAAATCTCTCTCTCTCCTCTGTCTTTCTCTCTCTCTCTCTCTCTCTCTCTCTCTCTCTCTCTCTCTCTCTCTCTCTCTCTCTCTTTCTCTCTCTCTCTCTGTATGTGTCTGTCTGTCTCTAACACACACACACATACACACACACTCACACACACATGCATCTCCATACATAGGAAGAACAATTCAATGTTCATGTAAAAAAGAGTTGATGCCCAGTTAAACACCTCACTAAGATTTTACTAATCACAAATATCAATTTAAAATTTCTATGTGAACAATTCTGGGTCAGAGTTCTTGGAGAAGAGCCATATTTAGAATTCTCTGTACAACACTCAGAAATTGCTTTTCTTGATCTTAAACTCTTCATTTTTATTAGCCATCCCCTCTGCCATGTCACTGCCTGCCAAGTTACCACCAAATTCCCTTTTTGAATTTCCAATATTCACCCCTTTATTTCTATTTTATCCATATCTTTGTATCTTTTCCATTAATGATCCTTCTCTATTTGGCCCATTTCTAACCCTTTAAGTTTCACATGCTAAAAGCAGAAAATAACTACTTTGAGACAGGATTCACACAAGAGAGAGAAAAGGTGATTTTTTTTCTTTTTTTGGTCATGTATTACTGCAATGAGTAAGCTTCTTTTCCAGTTTGTTTATGACTTTAATCAAAGCAGTATCTGTCTCCAAAGTAAGAACAAACATGTAATAATGTACTTTCCCTAGTCTTATTCATTTGTATATAAATATCATGATTTTATTTTTTGTAGCTGTGTAATAGTTCATTGATCATATTTTAATCAATTTACCTGTTAAAGAACAGCTAGGTTATTATCATTCCTTAGCTATTTCAAACAAGGCAGCAATGGTCATGAATGTACAAGTATCTCTGTCACTGGAGGGATATAAATTGCTTTGAGTATATTATCAGAGGTACACAGTTATTTGTATTGTAGTTCTCTATTTTAAGCTTATGACAAGCCTTTAGTTTTAGTTTCAAAGCATTTGTACTAATTTTCATACCCTTCAACTAATATAAGAGTTTCCCCTTTGCTATGTATGCAACATTATTTAATGTCATCTCTATTACTGACGATGGCCATTTTGACTGGGATGAGATAGAATTATAAAAGTTTAAATATGTAATTCTGTAGTGATTAAAAATGTTTAATACTCTATAAAACTTTTATTTTAATTAGTTTTTCATATTCGGTTCCATATCTTATTTTGTAGCTTTTTTTGTGGGCTTTCTTGATGCTCACCTTTTATTCTTTGTAGATCCTGTACCTTAACAGTCATCTATTTATGAGTAATGAAGGTTTTTTTTTCTATTATTTGGATACATCTTTAGTAGATCAAGAGTGTCCTCCATATCACAAAAGCCTTTTGGCTTCATCAAATATCATTTGTCCATCATTGAGCCTATTAATAATTCTACCAGAGTTCTATTTAGAAAAATTGCTACTTGTTCCTACTTTTTGAAATGTTGTTTTACCTCAAAAAGTATTAGGAACTGGGCCTTATATGCAAGTACCTGATTTATTTCTTATTGAGTTTTGGGCAATGTTATAGATAAATAAGGATCTGTTTAATTTTCATGAATGATGAAATTTAGGTTTCCATGACTATTAATTGAAGATGTGTTCTATTCTCTAAATCATATTTTTGGCATTTTTTTTCTAAAAAAAAATCAGATAATTGGGGAAGTATGAACTTATCTCTCAGTCCTGTACTTCTCTTCATTGACCAATGTGTCTGTCATGTCAACTGAATCTTGTTTTAATCATTTTTGTTCTGTAGTATAATTTGAGATCAGATATTGTACATTTTAGGAATTAATACATCTATTTGGCATCTTTTGTGCATCACTATAAATTTGAAGATGATTAGCTTTTCTATGTCTTTTAAGAATGACCTAGGATCCTGAATAAGATTTCAGTTAAACTGTAAATTGCTTTTTATAAAATGGCCATTTTCACCCAATCTGTTCCTCTAATATATAGGCACGAGAAGGGTTTTCATCTTCTATTTTCTACCTCATTATTATTAGAAGGCTTTTACTAAAAAGTATGTTTTTACTAGTATGTTTTTACTCTACATGTCTCTCTTCTTTTGCCTATTTTTTGTTTATCAAAATGCATTTTATTTTGTCTGTATTAATGCTGGTATTTTTCCTTGTTTTTTTTCCTATATGTTTGTCATTAGTATATAAGAAGTCTCCACATTTTTTCTTGTGTGTGTGTGTGTGTGTGTATGTGCACGCATGCACGCATGTGTGATCTTTAGGGTCTCTTGTGTCTATGCAGATGTGGTTACTTTGACATTTTTTCTTATTTAATTCTTTTTAATTTTTAGTCTTGTTGCACGAGCTAAGACTTCAAACACTATATTGATGTGAAGACAGAGGACACCTTGTGCTGTTCTGGATCTTCATGGAAATACTAGGAATTTTCTAGTATCCTGATATTAATTACAATTTGTCATACCTGCCCATTATTATGTTGTGGTATGTGCCTCCTTCTCTAGTTTTTCTCTTACTTTTATCATTATGGAATGGTAAATTTGTGTGGTGGTGTTAAAGACATGGACCCAAGTAATCAGGACAGAGAATTGAAAAAAAAAAAAAAAACTCAAAAGGAACTGTAGGAATTCATAGAAATATTTCAAAAGCTACTAAAGGTGAAATGTTGTACTTAACATGGATTTGATATAAATTCATTAATTGACAATTATATAGCTTATCACTTAAACATTTCCATGCTATCTTCAATGTTTCTTTTTACTCGGAAGAAAACAAGGAAAATAAAATGAATATTTTATATTTTCTCACCAATTATTATGATGAATTCTTTGTTATATAAATATTTTAACATGAAGCAATAATGCTGCTGCTCTGTAAATGGGATGATCAGATATTCTTAGACACCTTAAGTCATCTGTGACAGCTCAGACTTCAATGAAGCAGCTTTATAATTATATGCAATTTCATTACTTTTCACTCAAAGTTTTGAGGAAAACTCTTTTTGCTGATTCTTGGCAAACCTAAGATGTATGATGTAGATGTTAGCCTCATACTTAAACAGAAAGATTTAATGCAGAGGAGAGCCAGACTTGTGACTCTTCTCATTTCTGCAGCACAACAATGCTCCAGACTAGATGTTGCAGGGGCATTTTCGGTTTAAGTTATTATAAATATGTTTTAAGTTGGGCTCTATTAACATGTTTGCTTGTTTGTTTGTTTGTTTAAGACAGAATCTCTGTGTACCCCTTGCTTAGCTTTAAATTTGCTCTGCCTTATGGCCTCAAATTCACAGTGATGAAGTTGTCTTTGTCTCCTATGTGCTCGAAAAAAAAATAAATATGCCAGCACAACTAGCTATTAGTTGTGTCTTTATTTCATCCTTGTAACAAGCAGGTGCTAAGACTGTTTCCTTTCCTTTCAGAAGGATTGAAACTGGCATCTAAAGATGCCAGCCAGCAGGAGAGCCTGGTTTTTGTGTAAATGACTAATCTTTAAACCTTGTCAAAGTGATTTGAGTCTCTGCATTGCAGTGTCATTGTTTTTAGAATATCAGTTATTGATATTTTGCATACTCTATTTTAAATGGAAAAACTAAGGCCTATATATAAATATTTTTAGAAATAATCAATGTCTTAAGGCTTCATGTGTGCTTTTTCTATTTGCTATTATATAGTATTATGTGTACCAGAATCATGCTTATATTTGCATATATATTGCATGTTCTCCAATAATTTTTATCAGCTTTGTGATTTCCTCAAAATGACTTAATAATTTCCTTGAAGATAGGGACATAATATTTAGAATGTCTGCACATTTGAAATATTTGTCCACTTTACTGTTTTGTCACCTTAATTATGAAAGCCTAATTCATGCATATCTGTGTGTAGTGACAGTTAATTGTATTTTAATAAATAAAGACTGCCTGAAGATCTGAGAGTGTAACAGTCCTACTGGTCAGCCTTACAGACCAGATTATGGGAACAAACACCTTTAATCCCAGTAACCACCCTAGTTGTCATAGAAATATGATGGTGCACTCCTTCAATCCCAGTGGTGCATGCCTTTAATACCACCCTAGAGAGGAATATAAAATAGGGGGAGACAGCTCTAAGAGACAGTCTCATTCTGAGATTCCTGAAGCAGCATCACTTTTTCAGACTGAGGTTGAGGTAAGAGCCAGTGGTTGACTGTTGTGCTTTTCAGATCTTCAGATTGAACCCCAATTTCTCTATCAGAGGTTTTTTTTTTTTTAAATTGTGCTTCATCTGTATATTATCCATGGAAAGAATGACCCAGAATTGAAACAATTTACTCTCTGATCACTGACATTTTAAGACTTTATGCTATCATTGTATGCAAACTTGTGTGATCTATGGATGTGGCAGAAAATTTACCTAAAACAGACACAGACATCAAAACAACATGTCTTTACTCATTATGACGTCCTTCTTATATTATTCTATAATGTTACTTAGAAAAGATAATTTATTTTAACCCATTTTATTTGCTTTTGGGTTAAAAATTGTGGAATTGTGTATTATTAACAGTCATATTATTTATTTAAATTTATGATGTGTATTGAATATAAAAACGTCAAACACATGCTGCACAAATACTCTATGGTAAGCTATAACTCAAGTCAAATTTTTATTTTTACTTACTTTTTTTTGTTTATACAGGGCCTTTACTGATTTCACAGACTGATCTCATGCTTTCTGGATAAAAGCAGGTCCTGAATTTATGGTCTTCCCTAGTCTATTGTAGGCATGTCTAGTTGTGCATGGTTGTACTTTCAAAATGATAAACGTCTGTTCACCAAAACTCTGTTATTCTAAACATTTTACATGCATGAGATACTATTCTAGTTATTTATTATGTAATGCTATTTATAAGTCAATAGATGTCTGCATAGTTCAAACTAAAAGGTACGAACTGGTACAGAGGCTTTAGATGAATAGCTAATTTCATGGAAACAGCCTGTTATAACTCTGTAAAATAAGAAAAAATCACGTTCAGCGAGTCCAGTTTTATCCCATGCTTTTTCAGACCCAGGCCAGCTGGCCTTGGTGAGTTCCCGATAGAACATCCCCATTGTCTCAGTGTGTGGGTGCACCCCTTGCTATCCTGAGTTCCTTGCTCATGCTTCTGCTCCTGATTTGGACCTTGAGATTTCAGTCCAGTGCTCCAATGAACATAGCGGACAATGAGGACTACTGAGAACTCAAGAACAATGGCAATGGGTTTTTGATCCTACTGCACATACTGGCTTTGGGGGAGCCTAGGCAGTTTGGATGCTCACCTTACTAGACCTGGATGGAGGTGGGTGGTCCTTGGACTTCCCACAGGACAGGGAACCTTGATTGCTCTTTGGGCTGACCAGGGTGGGGGATTTGATTGGGGGAAGGGGAGGGAAATGGGAGGCTGTGGCGGGGAGGAGGCAGAAATCTTAAATAAATAAAGAAAAAATATCACGTTAAAGGGAAAAATCAAGCCATCTCAAACATTTTCTGACACAAAAAGTTGCCTTTGATAATATTAATAATTATTTTATCAGAAAGTTTACCTTTTATTATATTTTAGGCATTAGTAAATAGACTAACTTTTCAGTGTGAATTCCACAACATATTGAAATTAAAGCTTCTTTTTAGTTCTGGGCCTATCACAAAACATTTATAAGTGGACATTTTAGCAATTCATAGCATCAAAAGAATTGCTGAAAAACAACTAAAAAAAAAGAAACTGTAATCTAGTGACTTCCAATTTACTAGCTTGCTAACCATGCCTACTCTCTTTTGTCTGAAGTTTTATCATTTTAAAGAGCTTACATATATAATATTAATACCAATGAGTTTTTGTTCATTTGAAATTAGCATATATAGATTTTGTTTGCCTTAACTTTATCTAGGAGTTTTCATTTTTACTCATGTTTTGGGATTGGACCAAGAAAATATTGCACACCAGTTCTCTCTGGTTGAAATGCACAAACTACTTGTTGAGTAAATTCTAAATTAATACCATTCAAATGTATACATGTTTTCAATGTGAGAATGTGTAGAATAGTAGTAACAAGGTATAGTTGAATCAGGTTTGGAGTAGAAAGATGGGACAGAACATTATATAAGCCCAGTTTAACAGTCACATGCGGGTAACTAAAGTTCATCTAAAAAGTAGCTAAACCACAAATAATCCAATAAAAAATGGGGTGCAGTCCTAAAGAGAGAACTCTCAACAGAGGATTTTGAAATGGCTGAAAGACACTAAAGGAAATGCTCAACATCCTTAGCCATCAGAGACATGCAGTCAAAACAACTCTGAGATTCTATCTAACACCTGTAATAATGGCCAAGATAAAAAAAAATAGCAATGACAACTTATGTTGGAGAGAATGTAGGGTAAAGTGAACATTACTGCATTGCTGGTGAAAGTGCAAAATGGTATAGTCCCTTTGTATATCACTATGTAAATTTCTTAGAAAATTAGGAAACAACCTTTCTAAAGACCCAGCAATACCACTTTTGGGTATATACCCAAAGGATGTTCAATTGTACCAAAAGGACATATGCTCAACCATGTTCATAGGAGCATTGTTTGTCATAGACAGAATCTGGAAACAACCTGAAAGCCCTTGACCAAAGAATGGATAAGGTAAATGTGGTACATTTACACAATGGAGTACTATACAGCAGAAAAAAATAACGACATCTTGAAATTTGTGGGAAAATGGATGGATATAGAAAACATCATATTTCGTGAGGTAACCCAGACCCAGAAAGACAAAAATTATATGTGCTTACTCATAAGTAGCTTTTAGACATAAAGCAAAGAAACCAGCCTACAATTCACAATCCCAGAGAACCTAGACAGCAATAAAGACCCTAAAAGAGACTTGCATGGATCTAACCAATATGGGAAATAGAAAAAGACAAGAACTCCTGAGTAAATTGGGAGCATGGGAACCATGGAGGGGAGCGGAAGTGAAGGAGAGAGGTAGAGAAGGGAGCAGAGAAAGATGTATAGGTCAATAAAATCAGTTTTGTTTTGTTTTTTAAAAAGTAGCTAAGCCCTATCTCTACAGTCTCCATTTGGAACCCGAATGTCATAGCAGTACACTGTCCTTTATCTACTTCTTGTGTGACTTAATTTAATGCTTGTGTGGACGTTGTTGTTTATTGAAATAAACATCTTAGTTTCTAAAAAAATAAAATAAAATCTGTTACTGAGGAAAAGAGAGAGGTCAAGATTAGCATTCCTACTCATGGTTTCTTTTTGAAAAGTATGGCCAGTGCATTACAATTAGTCATAAAAAAACTAATTTATAGGCCTCAGGCAATTTCTGGAAACCATGAAGATTCATGGAAAAGGGGTCTACTATCTCTCAGTCTAGAAAATAAAGACAAATGAGAGAGTTTTCTCCCTGTACTTGTATGAGTTCTGGCAAATGTAATTGCTTTCAAATCAGAAATACATTTTATAAAAATAGTAAGCTCTGCTTGACAGTGTAGTAGCATTTAGGTCAATAGTAAGCCTAAAAAATATAATTAGACAGTATAATGAAAGTGCAGATGGCTTTTACATAATTCTGACCGTGTATATTTGAGCTTTGCAATTTCCCTCTTGCAAGCTATTTCCCAAAACAGTTTGTGTGAACTTGTACTAACATTTCCTATGCAGTAGTCTCTCTTCGTTTTCCACCCCTTTTTTTCTCCCCTGAGTAACTGGGATAAAAACATGCATGTGGTTTTCCTTGAGTAGTTATCCAAGAAGACAACAGAGTATTATTGATGACTTCAGATGTTGCCAGTGAAATCTAAAGTAGGCCATTTTTCTAACCATAAAATTATCGATTTTGCCGAAAAGCAATAGAAATGCTTGGGAATTCTGAAGCATAAAGAAAATGAATAAATTTTTATAACTGCCAAAATTAATTATTTTTCTTCCTCTTACCTCTTTCTCCTTCCTTCTTCTAATCTCTCTTCATAATTTGAGTAATTTTCTTTGTTCTATGAAGTGCTGTTCTAGAGGGAGCCTAAACATTAATTGTGGAAGAATAAAAAATGAAGTTAGAAATTTGACTCCACTAAAAATCCTTAGAAGCCATCTACAAGCTTACGTTCTACAAAAATGACATCCAAGATGTTGAGAAGTGAAAGTGCATAGTACCTTACCATGATCCAGAAAGCTCAGGATCTGAGGTTGATTGGAGAACATAATCTGAGGTGAGGACCAGTCACTCTCCGGAATTATGGCTCCTTTTAACTCATTCTATCACTATATTTAAGTCATATCTCTCAATGACTGTGAATTGAGAACATCAACCTTAAGTTTTCTATATAACTGCACAAGTTAAACTGCACTATGACATTTTAAACATCCACTAAAGAAAACATGTTTGTGTATAAAATGAACACAGAGCCCACACAGAAACTATTTGTATTTTCCCCCACTCTCCTACCAAGTGGTGCTATTTTTCTTGTAGAAGCACTGTTTTGCCATTGTTAGACTGGTATGCTTCAAATTTAATAATTTTTGTCTTTAGCATTTTAATTTCTTTAGTAATTCTGCTACTTATAGATATCTTACACTGGTTATAAAATGAAGGATCTTAAGTGATTGATTTATTAATCTTTGCAAATCAGTGACATTGTTGGGTACAGAAAAAAAACAATTGACTTTTTTGTGAGCACTGTGATATTAAAATTGACTATTCTTTGGGGGAAATTTTAAGGCATGTTATCAGTTGATCAGTTTGCTACTTTTCTGTCAAATATTGCACAAGTTTAGGCTGTGCTGAGGAAGTAGAAATTAATAAAGTGATGAAGGGATGATTTATTTGCAGTTCAGTATTTTAAAGTAGGGTTTACTTAAGAAAAGCTTTCCTCAGTGGTCAGACAAGAGAATAAATAGAAAAATATACAGGTGGCTGATTGGTACTTCACAAGAAATGAGAAAAAAAATGGAGGTGAGTGGGGCCTGGAGTCTGTGGAATGGATTTTTTTCTGTTATGATTGGATGGGATCACTACACCAGATGTGCTTCCTTCAGGGTTCTGTTGAGCTGTCAGCCTGGGCTTACATGGTGTTAGTCATTACCGTTTATGTCACTGACATCTATGCTCCTTCAAGCCTGGTCACAAATGAAAGCATGCTGAGTGAAGGATTCCTGACGGTGCCTGGATAGGAATTCCCTCTTGCTCTTCCTCTCTGGAGAGATGTAATTGTCCAAACAAATAAGTTCTTAATTATGTTTGTGGCTATTCTTAATAATTTTGTCTATTTTGTCACTGATCCAGCTCTTCTTAAGCAGAATACATAAAACATTATTAGCTAACAGAGTGCTCATTGCTCTACAAGTAGTTAGCACTGTGCGGTTTCCATTCCCTTCTGAGTTTCTAGTGCCACCGTCCCATTCCAGCCCACCACATGTACTACATTGAACCCGAAGGAATCCTGCAGCTTCTTAGAGACTATCAATACCCATGAATTTTATCCGTGGTGGGTGGTGGCTGATTTACCATATAAAAAGTCTTGTATACATCATCAAAGATAAATGTGTGATGCTGAATTTCATGGTAGCGATGCCGCAGAATGATAACTGCTGACGATGCCATTGCACAGTTGAACATATGACAGTGTCAGATGGGAGAAACACATGCAGAATTTCAGAGACAGAAGGGTTCTAACCATGGATACTCATTTGTTTCATATAATATATTTGTACTGTAAGATGAAAATTTTTAATTACCTAAAATGAGCAAGAAATAATTCTATTTCATTTTTTTCTCACTACCAGTCTTTACAATGCAAAGATGACAATGAAAAATTGGAGATGTATTTTAAATTTGTTAAGTGTATATTGTAAAAAGTCATTTTAATTCCATTTTAATAGGTATCATAATAAAATTACAAATCTGTCTTTTTAACACAAGGCACATAGCATTTCTGAGTTTATAAACAAAAAGAAAATTAACTTTATACACAGAAAAAATGTTTTAAGCTCAGGAATTAAATTTCTAAAAATCCAAGCTGCAACACACCAGACACGGCCTCTGATAGTCAAATTTCCTTTCACTAGTCATGAAGAGTTAGGTTTGTCATTTCTGGAATGTGTTACAGTTGACTGCTGTGTTCCTCGGGTAAGAGGAATGACCCAATGCTATCACTGTGCATGACCTGTACTGTCTAGAACAGTGGTTCTCACTCAACCTTTCTAATGCTGCAACCCTTTAACACAGTTTCTCATGTTATGTTCCCCAACCATAAAATTATTTTTGTTATTACTTTATAATTGTAATTATGTTACTGTTATAAATTGTAAGTCAAATATTTCTGTGTTTTGATGTTCTTGGGAGACCCCTAGGAAGGGTCAATTTACTCCAGTGAGGGTCGGACCCATAGGCTGAGAACAGTTCTATAGTAAAAGGGAGGATATTCTCCAGTGTATATTAGTGCATACCATTCTACTTTATAAAATTAAAATAACAGTAATTATTCTGGAGAATATTTTTTTGAATTATCTATTTGTAGAAATGGGACAAGACACTGTTTTTACCAGGTAAATTTTCTCTTCGTTGTCAGTAGGTTATAGGCAGAATAATTATACATATTTGGACATTTCCAAAAATGTTTTTATTCTATTTATTTTCTATGCATATAAGTGTGCAACCTACTTCCCTCAATGAAGAGATTTTCTAAATGTTGTTTGTGATTTTTGTATTTAATTGCAAAGTCTTATGGTCTCTTTTTATGCTGCTTTGTACATTGTCCCTCGGGCCCTCTAAAGCAGAAAATATATTTCGCTTATAAACAGTAATGGTTACTTTTTGAGTTGCTATAACTGAGCTGCTGATACAACCGTGAGGGGAAAGGGTTTAACTGGGCTCATAGTTACATGATTCTGTATAGCATGGCTGAAGAAAGCATATGGGAATGAGAGCAACTCCATGGTTTGCATTCATCTAGATGAATCAGGAAACAGAAGGTTGAAGTTGCCATCAATAGCTGCTTATGTTCTATGTCCCACCACAGTGACCCAGTAACCCCTGCAGGGTTCTAGTACTTAAAGGGTCCACAGCCTGCTAATATAACATGAGCAACTAGTGAACACGAGGGTAAGTTTTATATTCAAACCACAATGTAGTTAATATTCAAGCCCCCCGATGTCTCTCATGTACAAAGTCAACAAAATGCAAGTGTTCCAAGTGTTTAATAAGAAGATCCAAACTAATTTTTCTTATTCTTGTCTAGATTCTTCCTTACATCACTGGAACTGATCTGTGAAACTTTACTGGTAGTACTTCATGCTGTCTTGGCTTGTCCTAATCTTTTCACATAGAATTCATTCTCTTAAAAGTATTGGAAAAACTTAAATCTGTCCTTGAAAGACAATAAGTTATTTTTTTTTTCTATGTGTAAGTGTGTAAGTTGAGTTTTTTTTTTTTTCTGGGTTACCTAACCTAGGTTAAACTTGTTCTTCTAAGATCTTCTCCTTTCACCAGCAGAGAAAAATCAGTCTCTCATTAATGTCTTTGAGACTAATCTTTGCATACTGAGAGAGTTCAAACTCCTAATGACCTCTGTTGTATAAATAATGGCTCAAATTGTTTCTTTCTCACTGCAAGCATTCTTTCTGGTTTTGGTGAATTAAGATTTAACTAATATAGTTCAAGATGTTGAAATACATTCCCTTTTATCAGAGTGAATCACTTTGAAAAACATATATACCCGGACTTTTAAGCAAACAAAATAAAAACAAAAAGCTACTAGATGATAAGATATTGAAGATACAGTTTTCTCATGAAGGAACAATTCCTCCTATTTCTTTTACATTCATTTTTTACAGTACCCCAACTAAGAGCTAAGTTTAGGGGTTTATATGTGTGCATCATCCCCTAGACTATCAATTGCATAATAATAAACATGTTTAATTCCGTTCTGAGCTGAAAATCCGCAGAGTGCCTGACTCATTGTTTGCACTAAACTGTCTTTTTAGTAATTAATGAATAAATACACAAGCAAAAAACTTAGATTTGGAAATTGAGATGCTTGATTCTCTCAAAGGAAAACCACATCACTGTGTCCAAATTGTGGCACAACAATGTCCAAATTTTAAATTTCTTCTTCTTCTTCTTCTTCTTCTTCTTCTTATTATTATTATTATTATTATTATTATTATTATTATTATTATAATGCTGAAGCTGAAGGTGGAAGAATCGCTTTAATTATTAGTCACATTTTTCCGAAGTTCATTTTCTACTAATGGACTTCAAAACACTTTTTTTCTGTAAATTGTTTTTCTTCTAATTATTCAGGAAAACTTCTGAGAATTTTGTTATTGTTGTTTTGATGAACAAAATTTCAGTTCCCATCTGATTTCTGACAGTTCTGTATCAATGTCATGTCCCTTCTGGTTGCATATGCCTGCAAAACTCGCTGAAAGTGCCTGTTTTGCTTTTCTGCCTAAATCCAGGTTCACAGAATGCTTGCTAGGAAGACTACTATTAGTGAAGACTACATTGATGGACTGAGAATTTCTTCAGTCAGAGTTGTAGGAACAGGCCCTTGAAACATGCCAGAAGCATATTCCACCACATCTCATCTGATTGATAAGCATCTTAAATTCTCAGGGATGTTGGCATTTGGCACGCTAAATGACAACATTATGCTGTTCAACTTATAATACAATCGAAGGTTTTAGAAAATAGACAACCAATAATGTGCTCTCAACAAGGAGACTCTATGAGAAACTCTTCTTAGGAATTCACTCATTGATTGATTATTATTAATTCTTTTTCGAAATAAAAAGAAAACTACAACAATGTGAAAATAAAGTAAAGAAAAAGAAAAAGAAAGTTACTACTTGTTTAAAGTTACTACTTGTTTACATCTTGATTCTGCAACATAACTTACATAATTTTCTTTCTTTTTTTTTTCTTTTTTTGTGAGATAGTTTCACTGTGTCACTCTAGTTGTCCTGGAATTTACTCTGTAGACACAAGGTTGGCTTTGAGTGCACAAAGATTAAACTGCCTTTTCTTCCAGAATGCCAATATATGTATATGTTATATATATATATATACATACATTACCATTTACCTTGTTTTAATGTTTCTTGACAAATATATATATATGTATATTAACAATATACATATTACCATTTAACTTGTTTTAATGTTTCTTGACAAATGGTGAAAATACTAAAGTACAGACAAGGAATAATCATAATGTTGTGGCCAATATTATAAATATGGAATTATAAATTTAAAACACTTTCTGGTTTAAAAAATAAATGTGGTTGTCAATGCAGCTCTGCAGGTCTATCTAGTAGGACCGGTCTCTACGTTCCTGACAGTGCTCGCCTTTATTCATTTTCCCGGGTTCTCCACATCTGCCTCTTCTTCCTCCCATCTGTTCCATCAATGGTCCAGGAGGACACCCAAGACGACCTCGTCTTCCTCCACCAAAGCCACCTCAGTCCATGCCACGACTACCTTAGAAGCCATCTCTGCCTCCACCTCTGCCACCTCTGAACATTCCTCCAGGACCACCACAGAACCTCCTCTTCCTCCCCGCATATCACCAGGGCCGCCTCGGCCATGATCACCAGCTGGAGATGGAAAGGGTAGCGGGAGGAAGCCTCAGACTTGGGGGGCCTTACACTGGTTACATTCTGTTCTCCAGGCGAAGTTCTGGTTTCCACAGCCCGGATTCGGACACTGCCAATCTCTGGCTTGGTGCTGGACATTTCCTCCTCCAGAGGGGTTCCCTCGGGAGCCCCGGGGTCTTCATTGGGGAAAGCCTCCTCTGTCCCCTCCATGGGCCCTCCAGGACCTCCACGAAGTGTTGGTGGCATCCCTCTGCCCTCACAAAGTGGCATGCCACCCCACATGCTGTTCATTGGAGGCTTCTTTCGGAAGAGAAACTTTAAGTTTGCTTTCTTGAAAATCTTTTCCATCAAACCATTCCACAGTGGCCTTGGCAGTTGGCAGATCTTCATAGGACACTGTGACATCACCTTTAGGCTTTTCTGTCTCCTTATCCAAGGAGATGCGGATCATAGGTTGCCCAGTTCTCTTGTTCATCTTGACAACCCCACACCGCTTAAAGAAGTCTGCAAGATCATCCAGAGTCACATTTTCATTTAAACCTAGAACACATTGCACTGTTGTCAGAATCATCATCAGGATCTATAGGAAGGCCTAGATCAAGATCTGGTCCTTCGTCCATGGGTCCACCAGACTTATTGAAGCCACCTCGCTCTCCAGCGCTGCCCATTCCACCGCGCCCTCCGCCCCGCCCACCTCTGCTCATGCCTCCATGATTAAATCCCCTTCCTCTCCTCTCCTGGTTATCAGGGCCACTCATGCTTCGGTTCTCTCCTGATCCGGAAAATCCTCCAGGCTCCTGCCCATGAACACCCATGCTACTGGGTTGGTCCTGTCGGGATGTACTCTGCTGCTCGTAGCTGCTGCTCTGTCGGCTATATTGACTTGGAGCCTGGCTGTAGGATCCAGTCTGAGGGGGGTAACTAGTGGGAGGCTGCTGCCCATAGCTGCTTTGTTGACCATAGCTACTCTGCTGTCCATAGTTGCTTGATTGCCCATAGAATTTCTGCTGAGAGTAACTGCTCAGATCGTACTAGTTGGCTGTGAAGAGGAGTAGCTGGTAGGAGGATAGAATGGAGGTGAGGTGACTGGATGGGGTAGTTCCCAAGTACCTGGGGATAACTGTAGTTACTCTGTCATATCCTAAGCTGGGCTGGTTATAACCCCCTGTGCTAGACTGAGGTTGAATAGTCTTAGCGGGTTCGTTATCATCCTGTGGTCTTGTATGTGCAGTGGCGGCTGACTGAGGGCAGTAGGCTGGGTAGGCAAGCTGGGTGCGACATGGAGACTGAGCTACATAAGAGGTCTTGGTTGTGGTCACTGTAGTAGTGGTGGTGTCATAAGCACCAGTGACATATCCTTGGACAGGCTGGCTGTATGCCTGGGGGCAGTTGGAGTGGTATCACCAGGGGGAGGCTGTCCATAAGAAGTTGCATATACAGTCTGCCCGAAGGTGGCAGTGCTCTGAGCCTGGGTATAGCTGACATCAGTAGGCTGTCCATAGGTTCCATAGTTTTGTTGCCCATACGCCTGGGTGGTCTGTGCATATTCTTGAGTTGGCTGGGCGGTGTAAGCGCTGTAGTCCTGTAATCCATGGACGCCATTTTCTCGCCTTCGTCCTCGTTCTCTCAATGTCCGTTTCCCTCGCGCGGTCCTCCTAGGTGCCCCAGAATGGCCAATATTAAAGGTATGTGCAGTCACAGTCCCTGCTCTTTTAAATGTCATTTAATCATTTTAAACTCCATGGGTATTTTGACTATGTATAAGTCTCTATAACACGTGTTTCTGCTGTCTGTGGAGACCATAACAGGACTTTGAGTCCCCTGTCACTAGAGTTATCGATGTTTATGAGCAACCAATTGTGTAGGAAGAATGGAATATGGGTCCTCTGGAAGAATAGCCAATGCAATTAGCCACTGAGCTACTTTTTCTGCACCCTAAATATTTTAAAGATTTACTTAATGCTTTTGGACCTAAAATTCCTTTATAAAATATTACTGAGAGTAGTTTTCTTGTGAGAAGAGAAATTGGTAGTAAAGAACTAAGAAAATGTGGTTTAAATTGAACACAGTGATAAAAACCAGAAGCATTTCAATTTGAAAACCAACCAAAGCACCATAATGAGACCCTGTCTGCAAACACATACTTATACACACAAACATTCTGAACATTCTGAATACACACACACAAACACACACACACACACTCTCTGCATTTACACATGCAAACACACACATTGTCTGCTTACATAGAAACACAAACATATTATCTGTGTACAAACACGTCTGTTTAGTCACACACACTGCCTGCATACACACATACACACACATTGACAACATACACACAAACATACACACTGTCTGCCTGCTTTGTACACTATCTGCATACACACACATGGCTGCATACACGCATACACATGCTGACTAAACACACACATTACATGCATACACTGTATACACACATATGCAGTCTGCATGCTCACACTCACTGGCTGCATAAACAAAATGCTGGCTGCATACACATACACACACGCATACACATGCACACATGGAGTAGTATAAGAGAATAAAAGAAAAATAAAATCCATAGGTCACTGAAACAAAAGGAGAACAAAGAGATTAACATCTTTTAAAGAGAATAAAGGCCATAATAAGAAGAAACGAAAAGTCCAGATAACAGTGCAGAACATATTGAAATAAGTGTCAGCTAGACAGATGCTAATGTAAAGTGCTTTCTACCTAAAGGAATGTGCTTTAACTTTAGAGAACATTACAGTCAGCTAGGTTGCTTCTTAAGAAAAGCAACCAATATGGTTGTTAGTACATTTGCAGACCACTCTTTACTTTACTATAATCAGGCCTTAGTGATATGGAAATCACCATATCAGAAAGTACCACTATATGTGTTTTAAATCTCTATTTTAATGGTAAAATTTGCTTTTAGGTGTTTGAGTCAAAAGGTTAAAGGAAATAGATTATAATTTCTTTCACTTCTCATTCTGTGCTCCATTTCTTCATTCAATCTCCTGAATAACCAATTGTTACATGGTGTTTGGAAACTGTTTAAGCAAACAATTCTTTTATTAGTCTGAAAAATGGAATTACAGACGAATAACTGACTCATTGCATGTGAACTGTATTTTATGGTGATATACAATGAAATATAGAATATTGTTATACTTTATGAAAAGAGTATTTGAGTATTAAATAAGACAATGTGATACCAGGCCAGGGAAAAGAATACCTAAATGATTTTCCTGAATGTCAAAAAGGTAGATAAATTGGCTAGCTATCTGTATTAAGTTAAGCATTGTCTCCATAAACCCCCACACTCCCAATTTTCTCAGGAGATCTTGCCTATTTCCCCTTTCCAGGGGTATCTATATATGTTTCTTTTAGGGTTCCTGTTGAAGGATCTGAGGGCCTCTTCTCACAGCGCGGCTCTTGGCTGCCTGGCTAGTTTATGCTCCAAAATAACAATACACAAACTGTATTCATTTAAACACTGCCTGGCCCATTTCTATTAATGTGTGTGTCACCGAGGTGCACTTACCAGAAAGATTCTAGCCTATGTCCATCCTGGGTCGGAGCTTCATCGCATCTGCCCCCAAGAGTTGAGCTATGGCATCTGAGCTCACTTCCTCTTCCTCCCAGCATTCTGTTCTGTTTACTCCACATAGAACTCCACCTGTGTTCTAACCTATCAGGGCCAAGCAGTTTCTTTATTAGCCAATGACCTTTCTCCATCAGGTTCCCCTTGATACTTCTCTGAGTTCATAAACTATAGGCTCATTATCCTTTGCTTTACAGCTAGTATACACTTATGAGTGAATGTATACCATGCCCATTGGTCTGACTCAGAATGATTTTTTTCTAATTCTATCTATTTTCTTGCAAATTTCAAGATGTCATTTTTTTTTTCTGCTGAGTAGTATGTCATTGTGTAAATAGACCACATTTTCTTTATCTATTCTTCAGTTGAGGGGCAACTAGGCTGTTTCCAGGTTCCGGCTATTTCAAATAATGCTGCTTCCTTGCTCTCCTCTCTGTCCTTCTTTTTTCTCAACTATCCCATTCTCTCCAGTTCTCCTCCTTCTCCCCTTTTTCCCTCTTTCCCTTCCACACCTCTACCACCTTCATGCACCCTATTTTGCCAGGTGTTCTTGTCTATTTCCCCATTCCAGTGGATCTATGCATGATTTTCTTAGGGTTCATCTTGCTACTTAGCTTCTCTAGGATCATGAACTATAGGCTCAGTGTCCTTTGATTTATAGGTAGTATCCACTTATGAGTGAATACATATTATGCTCATCTTTTGGGGTCTGGGTTATCTCACTCAGGATGATTTTCTATAATTCCATCCATTTGCATGCAAATTTCAAGATGTCATTTTTTTAAAACCCCCGAATAGTACTCTAATGTGTAAAGGTGCCACATTTTCTTTATCTATTCTTTGGTTGAGGGGCATCTAGGTTGTTTTCAGGTTCTGACTATTGCAAATAATGCTGTTATGATATAGTTCATATTTTGATTGAGTGAGCCATTATAGGGCTAGCAAGAAACCTGGCACTAGTGAAGTTCCCAGTAATCCACAAGGATGATCCTGACTAAGACCCTGAGCAATAGAGGAGAGGGTGCCCGAATTTTTCCCAGTTTTATGAGAAACCACCATACTGATTTCCAAAATGGTTGTACAAGTTTGCATTGTCACCAGTATGAGGGACTGTTTTCTTTACTCCGCACTCTCTCCAGCATATGCTATCATTGTTTGTTTGTTTGTTTATCTTAGCCATTCTAACTAGTGTAAGTTGGTATCTGAGAGTTGTTTTGTATTTCCCAGATGGCTAGGAAAGTTGAACATTTCCTTTAGTGTCTTGTGTCCATTTGAGGTTTTTCTGTTGAGAATTTTCTCTTTAGATCTGTAACCAACCTATTTTTTTAATTGGATTATTTGGAACTTTGATGTCTAATTTCTTGAGTTCTTTATGTATTTTGAAGATCAGTCCTCTGTCTGATGTGGATGAAGATCTTTTCCCATTCAGGAAGTTGCCTTTTTGTCTTATTGACTGTGTCCTTTGCTTTACAGAAGCTTCTCAATTTCAGGAGGCACTGATTATTTATTGTTGCACTCAGTGTCTGTGCTACTGGTGTTATATTTAGGATGTCATCTCCTGTGCTCATGCATTGAAGGCTACTTCTCACTTTCTCTTCTATCAGGTTCAGTATAGTCAGTTTTATATTGAGGTCTTTACTCCATTTGGACTTGAGTTTATGCATGGGGATAGATATGGATCTATTTACATTCTTCTACATGTTGACATCCAGTTATGCCATCTCATTTTGTTGAAGAGGCTTTTTCTTTTCCATTGTATAATTTTAGCTTCTTTGCCAAAAATTGGGTGTTCATATTTGTGTGGATTAATTAGTATCCATGTCTTTGATTTGATTCAATTGGTCAACGTGTCTGTTTTTATACCAATACCAAGCTGATTTTATTACTGTAGTTCTATGATAGAGTGTGATGTCAGAGATGGTACTTCTCTGGAAGTTCCTTCATTGTACAGGATTGTTTTGGCTATCCTGTTTTGTTTTGTTTTGTTTTATATGAAGTTGAATATTGTTCTTTCAAGTTCTGTGAAGAACTGTATTAGGATGTTGATGGGAATTGCATTAAATCTGTAGATTGCTTTTGGTGGGATTATCATTTTTAATTTTTATTCTACCTATCCAAGAGCATGGGAGATCTTTCCATTTTCTGATTTCTTTTTCAATTTCTTTCTTCAAAACTTAAAGTTCTTGTCAAACAGGTCTTTCACTTTTTTGGTTAGTCTTACCCCCCCAATATATTTTATTGTATTTGTGGCTATTGTGAATTAATTATTTAATATTTCTCTGATATCATTCTCAACTCCTTTATCAATTGTATATAGGAGGGCTATAGATATTTTTGAGTTGATTTTGTATCCTGCCACATTACTGAAGGTGTTTATTATTTGTAGGATATTGGGTCTCCTAGAACTGGAATTACAGACAATTGCAAGCTGCCATCTGGTTAGTGGGAATTGAGGGAATCAACTTTCCTTCGGACCTCTGCATGTGAGAAGAAAAAGAAATACACCTATTGGCAAAACTGAATGAAGTGTAGAAATGTTGGACTCAGATGAACTCCTGTCCTAATCAAAAATTCATTGCCTATGTCTTACCCAATCAGAAGCTAACCACTTGAGGAGGTTTGGTTTTGTAGGTGACAGGGGTCTGTCAAGTGCCATTCTTATCTCCCAAAGAGAACTGAAAAGAGAAGAACAAGGGCTTGAAACTGAAGCTGGAGGTTAGCAGGAGACTTCCACAAAGAAATGGTAGTATATTAGACATCTGACTCAGGACCTCTGCTCTCAAGTGCTGAGCAATTTTTAGGCTATATGACCTTTGCATAAACGCTGGCAAGGGAAAATTTTTTTAATGCATTCAAGCTAGTTACCCTTTAATTATGTATTTCTTTTTGTGATTTCCTAGAACAAAAAATTTAAATCTTTGAACAGGGGCAGATTGAACTTGAATGGGAACTACATTTATTTTAGAAGATTTGGTTAGCTAAACAAGTATTTTATTAGAATATTATTTAATAATTTAATGTAAGTTAAGTAGTAGAAAGAAAAACACTACATTATAGGTATGTGAGAATTCCAAAATGTCTTTACATCTGACATGAATTATTAGTATATTTGTGTTCATACTCTAAGCATTATGTGTGTGCCATATTTACACATGCATTCTTTGATTTTTACCCTATTCAAACACCAGGGTAGAATTTGCATCTACCTCCTTTGCTCAATTTGAGTCTTTTTAAAGTAGCTAAGCAAAGATTTAAGAATAAAAATAGCATCCTGTGAAATAGCTGAATCCAAAATAGAATTGGTGTGAAACCAAGAGATGAAAATAGGAATTTCATAACCTCTCAAATCTAAAACGCTTTAAACATCTTTTCGTGAGTTTGACAAAATCATGTCTGTCTTACTGACTTAAGGCTACCTTTTCAGGATGATTTTTTAGGCTCCATGAACAAATAACACAAACAGACATGAGAAAACCTGTTTTAATTTTATATTTGTATAAGTTTCCTGAGTTATTATTTGATACTGTTGTCTCCAGTTTGCACTCTATAAATGTAATTTCGCAGATGAACTGTGATGTGAGAGCATGCACTTGTGTGTTAGAGACTGATTATAATTTTGTGGGCTTCATCTCATATTCTCACCAATAAAATCTCCCCTCAAATGCAATGTACAATAAAATGTAGTCTCATATCTCTAATTTCAAAAGTTGCCAGGACTCCACTTCCTTAATCAGAGGCATGAGACAGCATCTGTATTATGATAGCTGAATGTAAGGCACATGAAAAGCAACAAAATCAAAGGTTGTATTTAAAATCAAATGTGTAATGAATTGAGGGTGGTTATCTCAGCACTTAGCAATAACACATCACACTGCTGCATGCCGTGTGGTTCATAACCCACAGTATGCACACACTGTTCCAGGCATGCTTTCCTGCCATGGAACAATAATGAACACTGCTTGAAATGCCTGGCCTCAGGTTGGAGGCTATTGTATATTAGGAGTTGAGGTGTTTATACTTCACATGCAAAGTATTTGCTCTTGTGCGAACATAATGTTTTAATTACAGAAACCAAAAATGTTATTGTCTTCTATCATTATTCCTCGTCATGCATGTTCCAATAAAACTAGTATACCTTTGGCTTGTAGTATGATGGGTTTTAAAGATTTCCATTTGGTTTTCTAACTTCAGTCTCTGAAAAAGATTAATTTTGAATTAATGCAGTATTTTTGCTATTTATTTTGCTATTTGTGTTAGCTGTGTATTTACTTGAAGTGGCATTGACTATTATAAGTTTTAACAAATCATTCAATTCTGATAGACTTTGAAGACACTCTACATTCTACAGTACCAAATAAGTCAAATTTCCTTATGTAAAAATATGTAATCATGTCTATTTCATTTAGAAACAAATTGCTTTCATCATTAAAAATGATAAAATCATGTGCATACCAAAGACTTAAAATACATTTTTTTAGATTTTATCAGTAAACATCTGATTTGTGTATTTAATTTTGCATAATTCTCTACATAAGGAGACTTGTAAAAATATCTTTCAGAAGAAAGGGGGATTTAGTGGAAGCGTTTATGGAATCACTTAGCTGAAATAGTTACTTCAAGACAAATACAACTTTATTTTTGTTGCTTTATAAGGTTATAGGGCCCATCCAACTCCCTATTCTAAGGGTCAGCAAAAGCACTTTTACTATGCAGAAGATACTTTCCCCAAAACTTTTCCTGTTGAAGTATGTTGCTAGAATAGAGGTAAAATTCACAGAAGAGAAAAATAAAAAGATTAACACTCATCAATCTCATGCTGGAACACAAAGATGTGTGTGTATGTGTTCACTCAGATATCTTTAATCTATGAGTAATGTCTCTGATCAAATCACTAAAATGTCCGAGAGTTATCCTTAGAAAGTTCTGCATGATTTTCTACTTTTTTATCAGAAAGAATGTACCTTAAGATCTTTAATCCTCAAAATTATATTTCATGTAAATCATCTATATCATTTTGGAGATAACTGAATCAGAGAGTGAAGATATCTAGGAATTGCATAAGTAAAATGACAGAAGAGTGCCATGAGTCAAGATTTTTATATTTTTATTTCCCTCTGATACGACCTATAATCAGAGACAGGGTTATGACAAGAAACTGTCAGAGCCATTAAGATATTGCTGCGTTGCGTTTACCCCATTTACCCTATGAGAGCAAGGATGACACACATGACACTTGATACAGAACACTCACCAGGAAATCCAATATGATTAATTCTCATTGTGCTTTAAGTAGCTCATTTTGTGTGTGCGCGCGTGTGCGTGTGCGTGTGCGTGTGCGTGTGTGTGTGTGTGTGTAGAATTAAGACCAGGAAGTAGGGAGGTGAAGATGTATATGAAGAGGTCACTCTGGTGAGATGAAATATATTTTCTTGAAGCAGTTAAAAAATAACAAGTGCACAAAGAAATGTTGAGCAATAGAAGCCAGGAGGTAGAGTAAACACTATCTGGTTACATACACCATTTGGTACAATTGAACTAAGTGCTTGAGTTTGGTGGTGTTGAACATTTGTTACTGGCATTTTCTTATGTTCCATGATAGTTCCTTCTCTTACTTTTGGTATGATCATTAACACATCCAATACTAAGTAGCTGTTACTTTATACTTTCAAATCAAGGAGTAGCTTATATGATGGACTTAGATGAAAAATAAGTATTTTTTTAAATTCACATTCATAATTTTCTTCTACTATAATCATGACAATTCTAGTTTCATATACATTATAAATGGCTTTCACTGTATACCAGCTAATTTTGCTTTGGCAAACAAGTTGTTTCAACGGTTGATTTTGACCCGCCACGTAGAAAATACTATGAGTATACATTCATTTTTTTAAATAGAAGGCTTTATATATTCCTCAAAGTGTAGTAAATTTAAGCTCAGTCTGCTTCAGATATAATTAAATATGTGATTTATTTGCCATCTGGATACTTGTCAAATACATGTGAGATACACACAAGAAAATGATTTTTTGTGAGTTTTTTAGTCACAAAACTGAGTCGTGTATTTTGAATACTGCTTTCTAACAAGTCTTTTTAGTGTATGTACATAACCAGATATGCAGATGAAGAGTTTATATTATGCCATACTATGCTGAGTCTAATGCAAGAAGTTTCCTTCTTCAACTTTATCCGTTTTACACAGAAAAAAAATGTTAAGTTTCAGCTAGGTGTTCTACAATATGACAAAGAGGGGTCAAACTACCAAGATTTCAAATAGTCATATTACTTAATTACAAGTTGATGAGAAACAGAAAAAAATGAGAGCAACTAGTCTGCCTATTTTGTTTTGTATCAGATAACACATTACATGTGTCTTGTTCTGCTGACTTGAACTTATCAAGACTTGAGTGTACCTTTTAAATTTTTTCCCCAAAGCTCTGTTACACAACAGATGGGATGTCTAACAGTCTTTTCTATTTAAAACATGCAAGTTCTAATCAACAGGAGGGTTTTAGGATGTTAAACCAGCCAGCCATAAGAAATGTGTCATGCAGTTTCCTGTCATTCTAATTAATTAGATAGCATTATTTGTTGTCCCCAATGAACCTAAATGAGCTGAATGCTGGGATAATAGCTTCATTCTTATCAAGAGTTCATTTTTATATTATTCACTTGGATTAGAGAAAAGGAAATCTTCAAAGATGACATAATTTATGAGCTGATTTTATCAGTATATTTATATAACATGTTTATATTTCTCATGATCATATAAATATTTTATCATTTAAGATACTTTTACTTGGAAATTAAATTTCATCTAATCCATTGTATACATCATTTAAAACTAAGTCATGATATCTTTAAGGAAAGATTTTAATATTTTCTTTTCCTTGTATTTTTCAACTTATTGCGTAATCAATTTTTTTTAGTATTCTATGAAGCCTCCCATAAAATACCGTTGTTTAGAAATAACCTATTATAATAAATATCCAGGAATGATTCTAAAAGTGAAACATAACTTACAGAGCTTTTCCTTTCGTTATTAAGAATCAAATGAGCAGAAAATTAGAAATGAAATGGAAATGAGGAAAGTGGTTAAGAAGTCATGGAACTAAAGTGTTCAGTGTTTGTCTGAAGGACATAGTTTCAGGGTGTAAGACAGAAACATTTAGATTATAAAAGACAGCTTAGTAAGGGCAAGTAGTAACTAAGCAGAGGGGAAAATCCTACTTTTCATCCGAAACCTTGTAAGTGTGGTTAGACAGCAGGACCTTGCAATATTTACCTGTCACTGTCATTTACTGACAATCAACAGAAATATTAATTAAAAGTCATATCACCTTTATAGCACGTTTAGTGTCCATCACTCATCGCCAGCATTGACTTGCTCACAGATCCAAAAGAGAGCAGTAACAGAAATAGTTTATTTTCTTTAGTGTGCTTATCTTTCACATCTGTTACAAATTGATTTAAATACTCATTCAATTTGGTTGTGTGACACTCATATGTTAGATGTCCAAACACATAGATGATTTTATTCAAAAATAAAATATTCTTATATAAATGAGAGTATACTTATTCATTTTAATGTATGATAGCTAATAATAAATTAGATCTATTGTAATTTAATGTAGCTTCTTAGAACATTTTAGCCCTAGCTAGCTAATATATCAGTATATAAGTAGTTTCTATAAACCATATTTTTGTATGGAGGAGGGTCTCCTTGTAAGTCCCTGCCACCCAGCTACTTTAGCCCCGAAATAACCACACAGAAATTAAAACTCTGCTTGGCTCATTAGCTCTAACTTCTTATTGGCTCATTCTTATATTAATTTAACCCATTTCTATTAATCTGTATATCGTCACCTGGTAGTTGTTTACCAGGTAAAATTCCCAGCATCTGTCTCTGGTGGATCCATGGCATCTCTCTGATTCTTTCCTTCTCCCAGCATTCAGTTCTGTGTTCCCTGCCTACCTAAGTCCTGCCCTATCAATAGATCAAGGCCGTTTCTTTATTCATTAACCAAGAAAAGCAACACACAAGGGCTCCCACATCACCATCAAGTTTTTGTATCAAACATATTTAATGGTATGGTCGTTGAATACTGCTTACCATAAGCATGATGAGCCTGAAGACTGGTGCTGTGGGTTGATACTCTTGGTAAAGATTTGTCACTTGTGTTGATTTAACTGAAGGCTGATTGGCAAGTAGCCAGACAGGAGGTGTAAGTGGGGCAAAGCGATTAGGAGAATTCTGGGAAGAGGAAATGCAGAGATGCAGTCATAAGCTAGCACAGAGGAAGTAAGATGAGAATGCCTTATTGAGAAAAGGTACCAAGGCACGTGATTGAACAGAGATAAGACTTATGGGTCAATTTAAGTTGTAAGAGTGAGTTAGTAATATGCCTGAGCAATAGCCCAAACAATTTATAATTAATATAATTAATTATTATTATAATTAAACCTTTGTGTGTTTATTTGGGACTCTATGACTGCAAGACCAGGTGTGATAGAAACTTCCATCAATATATTGGTTCCAACATTTTGACTTTTCTGTTTTATAATCCTAAGATTAAACATTTTTTTCTCTTTCTGTATTCTCACTTATAAAACTAGTATAATGCTGTTGTTTTTAAGAGATTATCTTTGACTCCCTAGTATACCTCTACCATAATGAAAGCAACATATAAACTGTCTGGGAGAAAGATAGTGTGAACAAGTATCCAGAGTATGACCATTTCTTTAAGTAGTCATTGAAGGGAATAAATTTGCTTTTGTTTTGATGTAATTCAGTTCTAATGATCTTTCCTTTCAGCTCCAAATCCCAAAATTGAATGTTGTATTTTAGTACACTTTAGTGTACTTAAACAATACCAAGATCATCACTTCATCTATTGAGTCCCGAGAAAGACTGGTTGTCTGTTATACTGCTGAGCAAATCAGCCATCAGACTCTTTGAGAAAAGCACATATATTTCCAAAAGTTAAAAAGGAAGGAATGTGTCAAGGGTAAGAGTAAATTAATCTGCATTTTAATCAATCTATTAGATTTATGTAATCATTCAAGTATGATGTAACTATACTAGTAAATTCAAATTAATTCAGAAAATTCACAATTAATGAGATCTACTGCCTTGTCATTTTTAGCACATGAAATGCATTTCTATTAAATCTCTACATTTATTACTTTTCTTTACAGAATCATCAAAAAATTACTCCTGGAATTTTTTTCCTCCATTTTATTCTGTATCTCCTATATTTAGGGTAAATAATTTCTATGCTCTATTAAATCCAGAGCAACCATACCAAATATCCTGTGATTGACTCCCCTCACTGTGATAAGAATCTCACATTTTAAAGCACAGAGGTTTACCATCAGAAACCTGTTGTATTCAATTCCATTGCCACATCTGTGACACACAGTGAAACCTAATTTGATTATCTGGTCAATCATCTCATGGCTGGGAATTTGTTAATTGTTTAGAGGAACCTTAATGCTAATTCTTCCTAAAATTTCTGGATTTCTTAATGAGTCATGGTAAATGCTCTTGAATTTATTGCAACTAAACTCTGCAAGCTGCAAGAGTGTGTTGTTTTCAATCTATATTCAGTTCTTTTTTTCCAGGATGATTTTCCCTTCCATGTATTCCATGTATCAGTATTGATATAACTGACTTATTTATGTCAGATAAATCATCTTATCCTGGCAGACAATTCTGTTTCTTCCATTGGTCTTCTGTTTTTTTTTTTTTTTAATTCCTTGTTTATCTGCCTTTTGTGTTTGCTTATTTACTTATGAACACAACTTCTTACTGTCCAGGCCTAGTTTTCACTGTCACAGAATGGCTTCGAACTTACAGAAGTCTTCTTGCCTCGGCCAAGAATACTGGGATTACAGGCATACATAACCATATCTGGGCTTGTTCATTGGTCTTAAATAAACCAAGCTAGTCTTTGTGTTAAGAAGAACATAGAATTAAAATAGTAACACTAAGAACAAGGGGCACATTAAAGTTGATAAACTCGATAATTATTTTCTACTTGTTGCTTAGGACAAGGTTACCCAAAATCCAACAACCTTGCAACAAAATTAAACAAAACCTAACTAAAGAAACAAACAAATGAAAAAAAAAAATAAACATGCACTTTTGTGTAGCTTGATACCAATCAATTTTATGTGGTTATAGATAAATATCAAGTTCACATTATATAATTACAGATAATGAGAATTTTGAGTAATTCTTTATTTGGAAGAATTAACTGTGTTTTCTTATGGTGCAATAAAGAGAAACTGTTTTGTAGGTATGCTGAAAAGTCAATGAATGCTTTTACCCCTGGCATAGCTTGTGGCTTAGGAATTTTCTGGGTTCAGCCTGGTTCAAATGCTAATATCCACTGCTGACTTACTGTTGCGAGCGGTCAATCTCAAACCTCCATTTCTTCATTTCCTTTGTTGTTTTAAAAAATCACTGAAAGTCCATGCTCTGGTGCCTGGACGAGGAGTGTGTCTGTCTATGAGGATTAAGTCACCCTAATAATAGGTAGAGGTGAGATGGAAGGTCGTGTTTTACTGGAGGTATCAGCAGTAGGGTTGGAATACACAGAATCATTATACATTAGTTTCAACAGAGGCATAAAGCATATACGCAGAACAAATGGCATAGCCCGAGCAGTTACATAAATCATGCTGATCTAACAAGCCTCAAACAAGGGAGAGGCAGGCCCTCAACTTGTCTCTAAAGACTTTCTCTGTCTTTTGGTTGAGCCATCTTTTCCAGGAAGAGTTGACACAGGCTTCACAATAACATTAATCTCCAATTGCTAGGTAGGAGAGGTGAATTCAGTGAAGACATTAATTGTGTTCCTGGGGAGCTGAAGGATGAGCAACTGTGCCTATGCAGCAGCGCTGACTGAACAAGACATAAGGAAGATAAACAATCTAGGGTACATTCCTCCCGACAAACACATTTTCATCAAGTCGCTGCAGCCACAGGGGCCCAAAGGAAGAGCTGGAAAGAAAAACACAACTGACAAAATAAAACCTATTCACAATTACAGTGTTTGTTGAGACAAAGTAATTACAGAGCTATCAGGCCCAATTACAAAGCACACAGAGTCAATTGTCATAAAGCATTTAGAAAGCTGAGAACAGACGCTGTCTGGCCAGCATCCTTCCTTTCACCACATCCCTGCTCAGGGGTCTCTTTCGTCTTGTTGGCAAAAGTCAGACAAGGCCCTCCGTAATTGTGTTGTTTGTTCACTGTGACCTTAAACATTTGCCAGGGGGAATGGATTTGTTCATTGGATCTTCTTTTCTTACCCAGAAATATAAGATTTTTGCCTACTTCTCATTTTAGTGGTTTTCTTATTGATTTGTAACTCAGTTCATTTTCTTTTCTTAAAATATACCTATGGGGTTAATGTAAAGTTGCTTAATATTTTTTTTCTTTGACAATGGCTTACACCGGCGTGGATATGAAATGTTTCCCGTGGGCCACAAGCTTGAATTCTTGGTTCCATGCTGTTGTCACTGGTTTGGGAGGCATGGATTTTGGCACATGCCATCTTCTTGGTAGATTTATGACCAAAGGAATGGGAGTAGATCCTGTCTTTTTCCATGCCACAGATTTCTGCTTCTGATCCATTAATAGGTAAAGAGCCCCAAGGTCTTCAATCCATCATGCTAGCACTACCAGGATGAACACCAGCTAAAACTGGATGATAAAATAAATCCTTCCTTCTCATCAATATTTGGTTACAGGGATAAAAAAGATATACGTACATCTGATAAAATGTATAATTATATACAGGGAAGATGTAGATACAGGGAAGATGGGAGGATTGGGGAAGGGGAAACTATGGTTGAGATGTATATGAAAGAAGTCTATTTTCAATAAAAATTTTGAATTATTATGAACATTAATTTAAAAGTGATATTAAAATAATAATTTCAAACAAGTTCAACCTTATCTCCTTGTGTCTTCAGTCTCCCTGTGACCCTCCATTTTATAATATGATTTATCTGATTTATCTTAGGATGGAAGGTTTATACATTTTATTTAACATCTCTGTTTCTATTTCCATTTTTAAATAGCACTGTTCTTTTTTCTTGACCTCAGAGTTCATCTTTTATTTTATTTTATTTTTATATGGCATTTGATCATGAGGCATCTGCCATTCTGTGTCTGACTTCCTTCATTTGCATATTAGTTTTTTTATTCATTCAAGTTCACATAAATGGTCCAATTGCTCTCCTTTAACAATAGTAGAAACCCTCCATTTTTATATATATATATATATATATATATATATATATGAAAACCATAAATATATGTGTCTATACTGAAAGGGTATAAAATATATCCATTAAATCACTATTCACAATGAAAGTTTTCCATAATATAGTTATTATCCTTGTAATGAAAATGGCACTGTATACATCTCTCTATGTCACTAAATATTTCTTTTGAATGCAGAGCTAGAAACGGGGTTGCTAGGCTATATGGTATGAATTCCTTAAACATTTGACAGGTCCTAAATTTATATTTCAAATGTCATGTTTAACTGCAACATTCATCATTTATCAACTCATGGTTTCCTTTAAAGTGGGTTTGCTGTAAAATTTAAAAGGTTTGAAAATAAATTTTGTCATTCTTTATCATTGTAATTTCTAAAATTTCAGCTTTGTCTTATAACACATGACACTGGAGGTGGGAAGCTTAGATATGGTTTGATGTCAGTTATAGTCAATCCATATTTTAAGAGATCAAAGGATGAAAATGTCACTGAGTTCACATTTACTCATTTGATTTTCATTCACAGTCCTCATTTTGCTTTTTCAGAAGACAATGTGAGTATGCGAGCAGAGAAATATCCCCACAGTAGGTATATCAGAACATAAAGAGGAGCATGTAAATGCTTAAGAGAGGATAGCCACAGTAGTATAGAAGTTGGAAACGTTTCATCAGCATATAAAAATTGATGATTTTCAAATTAGGGAATAGGCAAAGAAAGCACCAGTGCAGACATTGAGTTTTCTCATTAGAGAGAAAGGACAAGCAATTTAGGTATGTCTATAGCATATTGGAAAGAAACACGCATTTAAGAATAAATAAAAGGTGTGTTATTTAAGTGATCTTTTAAGCAGGGGCTTAAACAAAACTCTATTGTGAAATTTGAGTATAGAAACAAAATGCTCATGGGAAATTCAGAAAATAGAATGTGTAACATGAGAAAAAGCAACATCATCTAAGTCTACAGAGTATCCTTTGTAAGGTTAGTTATCAACAAACACAGTTAGGTGAGCACTCATGTTAAAAATTATTGTCAGTGTTCACCATCCATGTATTGTATGTAAGATCATGCAGTACTTGTAATCAGCCTTCTAACACTTCTTCCATGAATATGATTTCTGTGTTGTATTTTGAAAACCTCTGAACAGGAAAGAAAAGTCTCTTATTTAAGATTTTATCCATTCAGGTATTCAAATATCTATACATATACAATCTGTCTAAATAGGGTCCCACTTGAAAATAGATCCAGGATTCTGCTGCCTACGTGGGTCTCAGTTTGAAGCAACAGAATTAAGAGTGAGATCATCTTAGCGATTTTGTCCTAATAAGGTTTTTTTTTATTTCTCTTTGAATAAAATTACACTGACAGAGGTAAGTTTTAAACATACTTTGGACCCTTTTCACTATTGATTGGTTTTACATTGATATCTTAGTTAACTTTCTTAATTTTTATTATTGTATAAAACACGTTACTATTAGTACTGTGTGAATAGTAATGACATCAATTCATGGAAATTTTCCAAATAGAAAGGGATTATTAAAATTGAAAATAAATTTGGGCTTTTATTTGGAGGTTCATGTTATCTTTTCAAGAAGTGTAAAAATACTAATATGTTTTTTACTGGGCACAACTTTCATTTTTAGTTATAAATTGCTATTTACCAGGGTTTATAAGTAGCTGTGAATCGTTACTAATGGACTACCCTTATTTTCTTCACATTTGGTTTTCTCTCTTCCTTTTCTTTTTCTCTATTTTTATTTTCTGCACTTCTGTTTCGTTCTTCTCAAGTTCTGAAGCATTCAGTAAGGGGAATGTTCTGTCTTGGTATAACTAGCCCCACAGGAGTGCTTCAGAGGTAGAAACACACACATGCATGCTCTCTCTCTCATATTTACACGGTTTTCTGAAGGACAACAGGCAAAGTTATACAAGTAGTGAAAATCTACTTAAGTTCCTTGCTCCTTACATATTGCAATATATCTTACTGAAGACTGCTAAAGAATGTTACAGAAGTTTCTAAGTCCCTACTAAGACTTGGTTCAATTCTTATTTATTATGATTGTTTTATTCCTTGAGAATTTTATGCATATGTAAAATGCACAGTGATTATATCTACCATTTCCCCTTTCAATTTCCCCATATCTCTCAATTTGTTCCCCTTCCAGCTTTGTGAAGCCTTCTTTGTTGTCAATGTCTCCTTCTTATTCTGTTGTGATAATCAATGAAGTCTTATTAGTGTTGCCTATATATGCGTTATTGTGGAGTCATCCACTGGGGCATGAGAATTCACAAACTTACCTGCAGTCAAACCTCCCAAAACAGAATGCTTCTCCCTACTTAGCAAACGTCTGCTCTCAATAACTCTTCATTAAGGATTGGGGCCTGAACAATACATCTCCAATCTACACCAGCATTGTAGTCAGATGGATCTTATGCGGGTAGTGTGCAGTTGTGACCTCAGCTGATGTGAGTTCATGACTGTTATAAGATGTCACATCAAGAATATGTCACCTCACAGTGCTCTTCCCCATCTTCCCGTCCTCTGGTTCTTTCATTCTTTCCTCCTCAGTGGTATTCCCTTAACTATACTTATGATATGCCTTTTAGAAAATAGTCTTTGAAGTTTAGTTTTTTGTTTTTTTTTTTTTTTTTTTTTTTTTTTTTTTTTTTTTTTTTTTTNTTTTTTTTTTTTTTTTTTTTTTTTTTTTTTTTTTTTTCTTTTGCTTTTGTTCCTGTCCTGGAACTAGCTCTTATAGACCAGGCTGGCCTTGAACTCACAGAGATCCACCTGCCTCTGCCTCCTGCTGGGATTAAAGGCATGTGCCACCACCGCCCAGCATGAAGTTCAGTTTTTTTAGTATATAATTTGTTCCTTTCTGCTAAAAATAAGTAGAGAGTACAGACGTGGATCATAAGATTTAAAAAAAATAATACAGTAATAAAAATATACAGGACCCAGGACAGTAATTTTAATAAAGTAATTCTGGAAATGATTTGAGGTTTGTATTACATTTTTTTAGGACTCCCTAGAAATTCTCACTATTATCTCTGAGAAGATATTAATATTTTACAAATAATGTATGAGTTAATTAAATTTCAATTCATTTAGCAGATCCTTTCAAAGATGGCAGTGTGCTGTATTGTGTTCTCTATGTAGAAATCATAATTTAATAACCAATTTATATTTTCCTTCTCTTGCAACTTTTCCTATTACCACACTCCTACTCCACAAGAACTAACATTCAAGACCCAATGGAAAATTGATCGTCAAATAAATTTTCCTGTATTTTAAATCAGTTTGCTTTTCAAATTGAACAGTGCAGGTTTTATTTTTATGGCTCGATTTCATTAATTTTTGAAGAACAGTGAAAGAAAATATAATGCAAAATTACAAGCATGAAGAACAGGAACTATTTTTACAGAGTTTAAAAAAATAGATTATTAAAAAAACCATGATGTATATTTTTAATTGGTGAAACATCCCAGAATAATCAATAGTAGTTGGTTTATTATGTATGTATATATATATATATGTATATATATAAATATGTGTAACAACCGTTTGTTTGAACAGATTCATCAATATTATCACTTTAGTGTTATCCTAATGTCTATTAATCAACGTAAGTGGTTGTCCAGCACAAGGGGGAAAGATCAATCATAGGTGTTTTCACATAGCTCAAAGTGAGAAAGTGATAAATAAAACTGTATATGGTACTTTAATTGAGTTCACCATTAAATTATATGAACCCATAACCTAAGTGGGTGATTGATAGAAATGGAGACAGTGAGTGGTCATGAAACTTATACAAGCTGATTAGGCAGCTAGCTTCTTGACTGGCCCTCGTGTATGTTTACCTGGTCTCAGTGTATCATGGTTTTCAGTGAGCTATTGAGCTAGTATGATAGAGAAATCCTTACTTTTCATGATATGTCTCAAGTGATTACTTATAAGAGTGACACATTGTAGTGGAAGTCGCTTCTTTTACGTCATATTGTATTAAGTCTACTGAGAATGTATTTAATAAATTTAAAAGCCTTTTATTTACTCTTTAAGAAAAGTTACAGTATCAATTATTGATTACAATTGCAACTTTACCTCTGAAAATATTTTAATTGTGGCACTTTAATAAAATGTATTAAATATAATGTTTTTTAAAGCATTGCTTAAAGCTTATTATATTATTAGTACATTTAAAGTACTTATCCACTCATATCATACAAACCACATTTAGCAAGTTTCATCTTTCTAAAGTAGAAGATAAAATTCAAGAGCTTATTTGAAAATGTGTTATGACATAAAATTATAAATAAAATGAAAATATGCAATATTAAATGACTTTAGAATTTAATTCACATTTTTCCTTTTTAAGATTATATACCATGATTGTATATGCCATGATTGTTTATACCATGATTGTAATATGATATTTTACTGAATTCATTTAGACTAAATCTGGAAAAGGGAAGTTGATAATGATGGGTCTTGGGCCTCTTACCAATAATTTGTAGGAAACATAGAGTGAAAGGAAATGCCACCGTTTATCAAAGTTGAGGTGCATAGGAGCTTGGAGGTGCTCCACATCTCAGCCGTGGCCACACTCAAGAAGGATACACAAGACATGAGGGAAGGCTAGTGGCCTTCTTTAAACCATTGTCATAACAGCCACATCATATTAGTTTCTATAACATAACTTCTCTGACCTTGCTTCCTTGGATGAATGAAACTCAGGCTGACAGAAGGCTGCCAGCTGTGCTTCACCAGTGGCCAGCTCTTCTTGTTAGGTCACTCTTGGGATTGTGTCCACACCATTTTGTAAGCTTGTCTTGTGCTGATTTGAACGAGATGTTCCCATAATTCTAGAGCATTTTAATACTTGGATTTTTCCTGGTGATTCTTTAGGAAAATTAAGAGGTATGTTGGAGTAGGCATATCTCTAGAATTGGGCTTAGTCTTTCTAATGCTACTTGCATTTCCCAATGTACACCCACTGCCTCCTGTCTGAGGGTCAAGATTGGAGTTTTCAAATGCTGCAACAGACAACGGCTCCATTCTGCCTGCACTACATCGTCATGGGCTATTGTCCTTCTGGAACCATAAACTCCAAATAAACCCTTCCTTTTAAAGTTGCTTTGGTCATGAGGATTTATCACAGCAATATCAAAATAATTAATGCATGGATCAATTGAACTTTGAATGAAGGGAAAAATGTATGAAATTTATTTATCCTTACCCAGTATTTTTTGTTATTTACTTTCGAGTCTATAATTACATTTTCCCTGTCTTTTCCTCCCTTTTATTTATCACATTTTCCTTCTCCACTCCCCTGCAATTTTATAACCAGCTTTTTATTAATTACTGCATGCATATTTATGTTTGTATATATGTATATATTTTTAAATATAACCTGTTGAGTCTATATATTGTTACTTATGTGCATGTTTTTACATCTGACAGACACTGAACAACAAATAGGTGTGCCCGTACACTGGAAGGATCACCTCCCAACCTCCCATCTGTACTCTGCTTCCTGTAGTCATTTTTAAAGTGTTGCGCAGGTTTTTCCTCATACAGTTAAGTCTGTTCATTGATATCACCTTGTTCAGCTCATGTTTGAGCTGTTATGTTTGATAGTTTATAAGTATAGCCTCTGAGGTTACACAAATTTTATAAACAATAATTTGAGATAAAGTAAAATTAGAGAGATGTAAAGCTATATTAGTTCATTAACATTCATTCACAAAAAAACATGCACTAAATCTCACTGTTTGTCAAGACCTATTATCAATTGGAATTCTTAGACGGGAAACAGACTGTTTTATTGAGGTTTAGGTTGCATTGAGTAAGATTTGGGTTCTAGAATGGCTGTGATTTTGAATTAACTGTTATATTCTAGTGGTAAAATCATTGGTTACTTTTACTTTGAATTATTAGGGGGCTAACAAAACTCAAATATTAAAACAGATTCTGGGGAGGAAAGTATGATGAAGGAAAGATCTAAACACTGTAGCCAATTGATATTAGGAACGTGGAGTAAGGAGGATAAAAGAAGGATTCAATTATTTTTGTAATGATACCATGCATCTGTAAATCCACACATTCCAGGGATTAGAGAAGCCAATGGATACTTTGAGAGTGGTGTGTTCCCCTTAGCCTAATGAAGGAACTGCTTAAACTTGGATCATTTCAAACTCCTTTGTTGGTTTTGAGTTGTTATTTATTTCTCTTATGTTACAGTTTGATTTTCATCCAGGGCCAGTGCTGTAACTCAAGGTCCCTATACATTCTTTGTTGATCAGGGTGTGTCTCCAGTCTGGAACCACATAACAATGTCTAGCCAGCCAGAAACATAAAGAGTCTGCCTGTCTTTGTCTCCTGAGTGCTGTCATCACAAGTGTGGGTACCACACCAGCTTTTCATGTGAGTGATGTGAACTAAGCTCAGGTCATCACAAGTGTGTGTACCACACCAGCTTTTCATGTGAGTGATGTGAATTAAGCTCAGGTCTTCAAGGTTCCAAGGAAGGCTGGCTTGTGACTGACTGAAGAATTTCCACAGGCCAATATTCTTACTTTAAAGTACTTAGAAAAAAAAAATGAGCTATAGATTGAGTTTTTGAAAAACATCAAATGAATGAGTTGAGTAAACTAATGATTGCACATTATTTCATGCAGTGGGGTGTTTATCCAAAACACAATTTTAAAGGATAATGGTTTAGTACTTATGCCAGTATGTAGAAGCTAAACTTTTCATCTTTAGAATTTTGAGAGGAATTTATCAACCTAGACTTTAAAGAATGACAATGACTATTTTGAAATAGCATATATATATATCAAAATAGTATATATATATATGCATGTGTATATCTCCAGAATTCCCAGGTTACTTCAATTAGTTTATACTTAAAAAATAAAATGATTCAAAATACAGATGTTGGTTAGGAGAAAGGGAAATTTAGATGACAAGTTCAGAAATCAGAAGGCAAGGAAGCTGGGTATAAAGCTTGTTCACTAGCATACATTCTGAACAATTGTGAGGACTTGAGCTCTGATTCTCAATATCTGTAAAAATGTCATTTGGAAGGACATATTCTTATAATCGCAGAGCTAGGGTGTTCCTTAGCAAGTGTTAGCCTGTCTGTCTGAGTCACTGAACTCCAGGTTTATTAAGGTCTCAGTCAAAAAAAATCAAATTGAAGAGTAGTTGAGGAAGAAACCTGATCCATCTCTGGCTGCCACAAGTGGATACATGCACCTTTTTACATATGTGCCCAACACAGACACACAAAGACAAAAATAGATAAGAATGTCTGAAGTAAGCCAGCATTCCTGAAAGGCTTACCCTGGAGAAGATGGGTTTCAAGTCAGTAAAGGGTTGGACTGCAGCAGAGGGTGTGTTAGGACTATTAATATCCATGGTAAGCAGGGTGGATTTTAGACAATGTAAGGAGGAAAATATTCTGTAAAAGATGAATTAACATTTGAATGACTGATGGTTACAACTGACACCGAATCTAACTGTTCTCCAATTTATTTATCCCTTCTCTGGCAAGTGTCTATATTTTCTTAGACTTCATTCCCTCATCCTTAACACAGATATCACACTTACCTCTTTACTAAGTTATGCGGACTAGTTAACATGAATAGAATTATATAAAATGTGAATAAATTGTAGTTTACAATATTGTCACTTGCTGTTTTCTTTATCCAAAGAAAATCTTATTTCTACTGAATGAATAATAATGAACATTTATTTTGTGAAGGTCAAGACTGTATTGAAAGCATTTGAAGTGCTTCTTGAACAGCTGAAAGAGAGGTTAAAATATTTAATTCTGTTTCTGGTTTTGAAACATAATTACTTGTTCTATTTATCTTTCCTCATAATATTCGAGGTCAAGGCAATGGGAAGCACCACATAAAATCAATAATGCGTTTTGGAATCTTTATATATTCATTACAGACAAGTCAAAAGCTTTTTTTTTTTATCGGATCCTGCAGATCTAGAGACTGATTTATCCCAGAACTCCATTAGTAAATAACTGGAAAGTCTACTTAAACCACACATGCAGCCCATATGTTAACAAAGAAGAACCATAATGGCTTGCTGTCTGAAAAATTTACCTCTTAAATTTTGAAAGAAATTTATTGGGCATGTGAAGAGTAATAGTTACTTTAGATTTTGTTTCAAACTAACAAGATCTAAGATAAGTAGGAATTGAATAAATAAATTTGGTTTTCCAATAGAATGTGTTAAAGTATGATCATCAAAGATATATGGGAAGAGATAATAAGCAAACAACTGGGCTACTGACCTAAAGGTTACATGGCTGTCTTTAGTTCTGTTTTTCATGCCCCACTGTAGACTTTGATATTATGTTTTTATGAAAAAATGATTCTACCTCACATAATTTGTATATTAATAGACACACATTTATAGTAAACATTTATTTTAACAAGTAAGGTTTTTAATTAGATGAATGATAGTACTGAATGTAGAAAATTGAATATATACATTCAATTGAGGTATCTTTAGTGTAAGAAAAGATTGCAACCAAAAGAGACTAGCTAAGAAAACAAAAATGATTTATTAGCTACCTCAAGCAGATATCTGTAATGAGGGAATTTTAGTATAGAAAATACAGAGTGAATAAATTTTAAAATTATAAGTATATTTGTATGCCTGACAGTGGTGGTTTATGCCTTTAATCCCAGCATTCGGGAGGCAGAGGCAGGAAGATCTCTGTGAGTTTGAGGCCAGCCTGGTCTACAAGAGTTAGTCCAGGACAGGGACCAAAGTGACAGAAACCCTGTCTTGAAACACCAAAAAAAAGAAAAGAAAAAAAATAAGTATATTTGTTAACAGAAAAACACAACACACAAACATACAGAGAGAGAGAGAGAGAGAGTTGAGAATTTCAGAAGATGGGCATAGTGATCATATTAAGAATTCTTAAAATTTAATCATTTTACTTTTCTCAGACATTTATTGTTGCCTGAGATTAAGTGCTTTATTTCTTGTTTTAGTTTGTTTTTGCTATGTAATATAAGTTCCACGAGAACAGAAGCCTCTCTTGTCTGTTCCAAGGCATGTTGACATTGCAGCACATTTTTAAGTCAGTTTACTAGATGTTGTAAATGTATAGGATATACTAACTGAATGTATAAATACACAATTTCAAGTATTTAGAATATAATCTGGGTGTAGTGGGCTCTTTCCTGAAATTAGTAGCCTACTTCCTTTCTCGGGATCAATTCCTTTTCCTTAATAAGCTATTCATTTCTGTTTAACTCGCCTTAAAGACACATCTCTTTATCTTCTTCTTGTGACTGTCTGAATCTTTATATAAACTATAATATTTTTCCTTAAACTCCAATAAAGAAATTATTTTTTGCATATAAATAAAAAGACAATCTTCTCTTAGGAAGAGCATACTAACTTGATATCTAATATCCAATGATCATTCCTGAAGACATACACATACAAGTAACATTGGATGAACTGAACAGAGTGACTATATTGATAACTTAAATAACAGGGACCATTAACTTAAAAATAAGCATTGAAGGAGGTACATGAGAGGATTTTGAAGGAGTACAAGAAAGGGTGAATGATGTAATTATATTCAAAAGTAGTTAAAAAAGATCACCTATGTATAAGTTCTAGCTGTGTGTATAGCACGATATTTATTAATATTGTTATTATATTTTACTTTTAAAAGATTTAGAATAAAAAGTTGAGGAAAATTTCAATAACTAAAGTGACACTTGAATTGATTAATAAATAGTGAAAAGGGAAAAGGGGCTATGGAGAGAAGGCTAGTGCAAGGGAGAGAATAAGATGAATTTAAGGCAAAATTCAATTGCTCAAATGAATTAGCAGTTAAGGTAAGATAGACACTCTGAGCACAAATGATCAGTATCGGCATAATATTAGTGCTAAACTGCACTTGGGAGGGATTTTTAAAATATAAGCAAAGTAATGAAGACTGCTTCTAGTGAAGCACGCAACTCCCAATTTCTAATTCCTTGAAGAAATTCTTTCTACTGTTGGTATCAACCAACCAGGATATAGCAAATAATTAAACCAATCAACAAAGTATCAAGCAACCATATGCAACCTATTCCCAGCTATGGGAGCAGGTCAATATATTGGTGCAAAAATATGAGGGTTATTTAAATAATTAAATCAGGAGGTAAATGAGATCCACCATGTGGAATTTTATTGTGTACAGAAGGAGTTAGACATCCAACACCCCTGACTTTTACAATCTTTTTACTTCCTTGTCCACATTGATGCCTGAGCTTTGAGGGCAGGGTTTTGATGATTATATCACAATTAAGATGAAATGTTTCAAAGTCCCTACCTCTTTCACATTGTAAGGGGGAATCTTTGTGTTAATTTCAATCTGCTGTAAGAAAAGGCTTCTGTGATGTGGGGTAAGGAAACCAGAGACTTATCTATAAGGTAGGACCCATATCCAGGAATATGTTGACTAGTACAAATTGATTACAATGGTAATTTTAGGGACTTTTTGTTTTTCAATGTTTTGTCACTTTTTGTCATATTGGCCTTTTAATTGTTTTAATTTTTGTGTTTTATATTTCTTGTTTTTAAATTTTCTTTTTATTTATTGATTTTTCAGAAAAAAAGAAAAGAAAAAAAAGAACATAAGATTGTGTAGGTACAGAATTGGAGAGTTCTAAAAAGAGTTGGAGTAGGGGGATACATGATGAAAATGTATTGTCTGAAATTTGTTTAATGAAGAAAGAGAAAAACACATGTGAAACAAATGAGAAGTATTTGAATGACTGGGATTAGGAAATGACTCGGTTCATAATGCACCTGCCTTAACAACTTGAATCTGATTTAGGATCCCAAGCACATATATATAGGCTGGCCTCCAGGTCCTGTAGCAGCGACCACATTGCTATGGAGTAGTGCAGTGGGTCAGAAATAGGTGGATCTCTGAGTTCGTTCACAAACCAGACTAGTCAGTAATTTATCCCTAGGTAAAAGGAGAGACGTTTTCTCAAATAACTTTTGGAGAAATGATGTAAAAAGAGAACAAATGATCGTCCCTATCCTCTATAGGGATAAACATGTATGTGCAATCCCAACCATATACACAGGCATGCATACCCATGACCAATCTCATGCAAACTACACAGAGTCACATGCATATACTCAGAAGAGAAAGTCAATATTGCAAAGAAATATGAAACCCAGATGATTACTAATGCATTTGGCCTAATATATCATGGAAAACCTTTCATTTTAAAAATCCCTGGTGCTTTAGCAAACTGTAATTACTCTTTTCATTTGTTACACATTGACATTCTTTTTCTTTTGCTGATGTTCACTATTCTTATGCAGATGAAAGCTAATCACCACATACCCTAGCCTAACCCACCGTGTGTGTATTTGATATTCACCTTTTTATCATAGAGTACTGAGAGAAGGAAGAATTCTTGATGAGAGTGAAAAGATGGTTAATTTATGGTAATAAAAAGTAAGTGAATGTACTCTTTGCAATCACACAAATTTATATGCAAGATAAATTCAAGGGTCTAAAAAATATATTTGAGCTTTATCTAAAAATTGATTGCAAATATTTAAGGAACAATGTACTGCTGCCTATAATTAAGGACAAATTCCCCAGAGACAAAAGTTTCCAAGTCAAAATTGAGGATGAAGTGCGAGGAGCTGACTTGTTCAGAACAGAAGGTCGTCTCAAGAAGGACAAGGGAATTTATACAGTCCAAGACCTTCTGCTGTTAGAGAAAGCTGTCATTATAACATAGCAGAGTCACACAACCTTGAAATCCCCAAAGACCTTCCTCATATCAAGGGTTAGCAAGTGTCCTCATTATTTTCCAGCTCAAAAATGACTCAAAATATAATATGAGGAACTGAAGGAAAAGAAAGGAGCACTGAATAAATCATAAAATCAGTGACAAGGGTTCTTCTCTGAAATTCCTTTACTCCCCATCCTTCTCTCTTAAAAATGTGGGGAAATTGAGCAAAAATGCTTGCTTTCTATTAAACACACACACATGCGTATCAAATATTTCTACCTGTGCTATTATATGATCAACCTTTCCTTTTATAGTCATCTGCTATAATTTAAAAGTTTTACATACTTTATTTTTCTCCTTTTTAAAGCATTTCCCAGAAAATAGTCATATGTCTAGACCATGATTAATACCTACCTCATCCCTTCTGAGAAGCATCACAAATCTTGTTTTACTCAAGATGTCTGGTTTAGTGCATGGAAGAGAGTACATCCTTGTTTGATAATGGACCTGTTTTATTGGTCTTAAAAATAATTTTAAATTAGAATTCTATTAGTTAATTTGTTTCAGTCTTTAAGTTTTTATTTAATTTTTGTTTCTTTTTGTATCAGGTTAAAAGTGATTCTACCAATTAGGCCATCTTACTATGCTCTCAGTGTTATTATTTTTACTTCTTTTAAGAACTTAAATCTATGCCATTTAACAGAATCAATTTCTACAATTCACCAGTGAATTCCATTGCATTTTTTTCTGGAGGTATGACCATGATATCTACTATAAACTTTTGCATGTTTAATTCAACTGAGTACTTGTGAAATTGAAATTGGGAACACTAAAACAAGTCTGAATGTTGTATCCTGAAGTACTGAGAATTAAGTGATTAATCTCAAGTGCCATCGAAATTTAATGATAATGTTGGGACTGCAAACACTATGATCATAAAGGCTGACATATAGACCAGTAGCATTATTTTAAAAAGCACACCTTTTGTTTAATTATCTGTAATCTATTATAAAATATAAATGGAAAGTGAAGTTTTAATGAGGACTAGTAAGTGATGCAAAGAATTTGTTATCATATTTCACCTTCTTCTAATACCCTGCCAGTCATTTAACTCTTCTAATCTCAGGTGATTCTTAGATAAATGTAGCTTCATTTTCTGCATGTTCTGTAAAACAATTTCATTATCACCTTTAACCTTATAGTAACATAGACGCTAACAATTACAAATTGATTTCTGTGACTCTTGCGCATTTTCTGAGCCTTGTCTTGTGGGTTATTATATTTTATTTTTGAGATTATAATATGATTACAGTGACAAAACACTGCATGTTTGGGGATTGATTCTCTGACAGTCTTGGCCAACAACACAAAAGTGGACTTCTACTGTCTAGTATGGTTTTCTTTTGTTTTTGTTTGTTTTGCTTTTTTGTTTTGTTAGGTGGTCTTTGGTTCTTTCAGGGAACAGTTCCAGAGAATATCTGTAGACTTTCAGTGAGAGTCAGATGAAGAAATCAAGATTTCTAGAGATTCAGACAGACTTCTTTTAGTTCATTTCTGAATAGATGCATGCCTTGTGAGAAAGCAAATACTGGAGGTAGAATTTATTTCTAGGCTCCCAAATGATTTAATATAACAGTGTGGAGCCAAAGTTCTGCAGAGTTGCTCTGCAGTCTGAGCAACTGTAGGACATAAAGGAGTATTTGTCCTATGAATACTCTAGTTATGCCTATTATGAGGTGCATATGACTGACTTCATCATTTAAACTCACGTAGCTTCCTGATAAATGTATCACAGGGCATATCTTATGAGAAGGTAGAACTCAGAACTCAGGAAGGAAGAATTTGGGCATGAGATAGCACTCTGTTCTATATGCTGTGTGCTAAAGTGATAGTGTTTTCTCTCCACTCCAAGTTTGATTGAAATAAGGCAGAGACATGCAGGCTGGTTTAGTGCTATGCCTTCAGTGTCCAAAGAGTATTGAGTACATGTCATGCCCTCAGTTGACAATTATTCAAATAAATAAATAGATATGAGTAGTATGTGGAAGATCTTAAAATTTAGACATAGTGAGATCAAGTTTAAACGTTTAATGGTTCTAAGGAAATAAATGGACTGGTCAAGAATATTTTTGTCATTTTCTTTAGATATTTTCATGTAAAAGTTTCTTTCTTTTAATATGTTTTTGTATGAATATGTCTGTGTTTGTACATTTACATTTACACATGGTAAAACACATGCAGTCTAAACAAAAGCAACATAACTTTACATAGTTAGACAGTTATTTTGCAGTACAAACAAATACAACACATCTTTATATATTTAAATAAATATTGCATCCCCAAATCTTGTTTGTTTGTTTGTTATTTTCTAAAACATGGGTTCCCTGAATAGCCCTAGTTGTCCTGGAATTTCCTTTGTAGACCTGATGGCTCAAACTCACAGAGACTGCCTGCCTCTGCCTGCCTCTGCCTGCCTCTGCCTGCCTCTGCCTGCCTCTGCCTGCCTCTGCCTGCCTCTGCCTGCCTCTGCCTGCCTCTGCCTGCCAAGAACTGGGTTTAAAGTCCTAAGACGCCACTCCTCGTAAAAACAGAAATTTTTTAAAGAAGAAATTTAGAAAAAAAGTTATAATAAAAAAATCGGGTACTGTTTTACATAACTTTGTAGTTTTAGGTATGGCAAAATTCCTAGCAATCCTGACTGCAGGCATGAACTTGAGGAACTGAACCTTAGTATCAGGGTACATTCATATTTCATATTTAAACTGACTGAACAATGAACATTTTTAATTTGTTTTAAAATAAATAGATTAATTACTAAGAGATGAGAATAATACATTTTTTTGAAAATATGTCTTTGTATTTGTTTATGCCTGTTTTTCCTTTTTCAATTTGAATTTATCGATAATCTGAGTTTTATAACATGGAATAGTTTAAGTTACATTTTTTTCTAGCTGCCCATTTCATCCATTTGATTTAATATATCCAGATTTAATGTCATTTTCTTATATTCATAAAATAATCCTTGTATTTTGCCGTGCACCGCACCCCCGTGTCTGTGCTCTGTATGCTAGAACCCAGTTAGCGAGCTTTGGGAAAAGGGCTGGAGGTTGAGAATACAGACAGATGCAGATACAGACCGACACACAGACCTTTTAACACTGATACCCAAGCCCCCCCTTTTATGAACACCATGTAGACTTAAATACACTGCAGTCAATGGCCAACAGGTGATAATCCCACCTCTAATCCTCTAAACTAGACACAGCTTCTAATAACATTAATTAGAAGGTTCTAGGAGGGAAGAGCAGCTGAATGCCAGGACTCAATTAGTCCCAACAGTGTTTTTCTTTTGTTTTTACTTATACGCTCAGGAAAAGCATTATCACTCTGTAAGTAAAGCACAAAAGTATATAAACTTTTCAAATGTATTTTACAAAATATTCATTTACTATTACAATAAGAAAGTTGTGTAGAAAGAAATTTCAATTTTTAGACAATTTAGAAAAAATCTAATTTTTTTTCATGTTGGTTTTTTGATGTGGGAGTGTCATATATCAATCTGTTGATTTCATTGGTTAAGCAATAAAGAAACTGCTTGGCTGGCCCTGATAGGTTAAAATATAGGTGGGAGGAGTAAACAGAATAGGATGCTGGGAGGAAGAGGAAGTGAGCTCAGACTCTGCTCTGCTCCCGGAGAGATTCCACATCTCTGCTCTCTGGAGCAGAGATGCCAGGCTCTGCTCTCTCAGGCAACACCGACCCAGGATGGACATAGGCTAGAATCTTCCTGGTAAGCGCACCTTGGGGTGCTTACACACACATTATTAGAAATGGGCTAAATTAATATGTGAGAATTAGCCTAGAAGAGGCTAAATAGAAATGGGCAAAGCAGTCTTTAAATGAATACAGTTTGTGTGTTGTTATTTTGGGCATAAGCTAGCAGGCGGCTGGGGTGCTGGGGACGCAGCCCTGCCGCTCTTATTTCAACAGTTTTTGCTTATAAGAGTATGTCATTTAGATTACTGATGCTTGAAATGGTAATATGGATTTTTCTCTGATCAAAAAACATGCTAATATTTATTTGTTCAGTCAGTTGGAATCAAATCCTGTTTAGAAGTGCTCTCCTGTAGAGTGCAAAACATTCTTGGTCCCTCTCACATGATACCACTGTTTTATCTTACGAAAAATTAAGCAAAGGTTCATACTTTCAAAAGTCAGAAATTTAGTCCATTACCCCAGCTTTGACATCAGGATCAAAACAAACAGAGAAGGTATAATTGTAAATAGGTGAGACAGTGTGCCTGAAGCAGGTTTAAAATTCCGCTTAAAATAACTCTTTAGTTTGTAATTTATGAATTTCTGTAGATGATATTATGTAAAACTTTCATTTGATCTTTATAGAATTGTATCATTATCAAATAATTCTAATCTGACACAACAGTCATTCCCTAGACAGTTTTGAAATAGTCCTTCTGTCATTTATTCAACTCTCAGACATTCATGGTCCTTATCCTCCTATAAATTACATATCTCTTCTTCCTGTGCATAAAACTGTATTTAATAATAACACAAACTGGATGAAAACTGAGCTTCACATTTATTCTTTCTTTAAAATATTTATGATTTTAGGTACCCAACTATGTATAAAATACAGTGGGTAATTTATGGGTAATCTTAACCTAGGCAATAGTACCCTATTATTTATTAAATAGTGACGTTGCTGTTGCTTGAAAACCATTCATTCTGGTTTCGTTTCTGTTACTATGATAAAATACTCTGACAAAAAGTAGCTTAGGGGAGAAAGGAGTTTATATTAATTCATAATTCCAGGTTATGGTCTGTCACAGGAAGGAAATCAAGGTGGCAGGAACTTAAAATAGCATCTCACATCACATGCACAGACAAGACAGAGAAAGCAACGAATGCTTTTGCAAATTTATTTGCTTCCTTACTTGGGATTTGTTTGATTTCTACTCTCTTGAACACTTCAGGACCCCTGGTCTTGTCTAGGGAATAGGACTGCCTACAGATGTTAGGTCTTACTACATTAATTAACTTACGATAATTCGTCCACAGATATGACCAAATGCTGATATGATGTGAACAATTGTGCACTGAGACATTACTTGGACAGCGTAGGTTGTTTCAACTTCACAAGTAAACTAATATGCATTCCATAAAAAATTGATAATAAAAGAGGCTATCAATTTGAAGGTAAGTAGGGAGGTTTATATGAATATCATATCAAAATTAATAAAATAAAATTACAGCTCTAATAAATCTCAATTATAAAAATGAAAAGAAAAAGACAATCATTTCATCTAACGTATAGGGTGAATACCTGTAATAGTCTAGATATAATAAAAAAGATTATTCTCTGTAATTGTAGTGGGCCTCATTTAGTGTTAGTAGACGTGAAGGCAGATTTAGCATGGGAAGAAAGCATTTGCCTCAAGACTGCAGCATCAAACATGGTCTAAGCTTTCAGTCTGAGAGCCAGTATCACCAGAGATGAAGAATCTGCTGACAAGGTACAGGGCAAAGCTACAGGGAAGACCTTGAGATTTATGCTTAATAATAAACTGTCTTCAGGGAAAATGACATACTTTCTAAGCAACATTCTTATCAGAAATCATATAATATTTGGATCATGTTATATCTGTTCCATTAAAGTTTGCATATTTCTGAGATAAAATTGTCAGTTCATGAGTAGACCTCTTAAAGCTATTGTGGTATTGTAAATAAGCCCTGCTATAATCATTCCTTAATCCCTTTGTGGTTGTTATTTATAATGTGTTTCTGCACATACTGCCTTTTGTTACCTTCCATCACTTGCTAGAGTATTTTGGATATCTTTAATAAATTACTTATATGAAAATTATTACATTCACTGATAATATCTCTCTATCTTAAGCTCTTCTTGGATAATATTTCTGATTTCCTTTACATGTTGTAGTCACTGTAAAAGTAGCAAGAAACTTTATTTTCTAGAGTAATTTTGTAAATAGAAATTACATATAATATCAATGTCACTTTCTCTTGGAAGAAAAATTGAGTCTATATTCCCTGCAGTGGTACTAGGTGTTTAGTTAATCTTAGTCAAAAAGTACTATGAATATCTATGACATGTCAGGACAATAAATAAGCACCATCAAAAAGGCTTAGATAATGAATTATTTATCAAATAAAGTAGATATTGCTAGTCAAAGTTAGATATTGTCACCTTTATGATGGAAAAGTGTGTTAATTTTCAATTTTTCCTCTTCAATCTTACTTACAAAAGCATGATCACACTATTAGGAATTTAGATTAAATTAACTTCATTATTAAGTTGTCATTTTTTACATGCTGTGATTTCCAGAAAGAAGGGATTTAAATTATGTGTTTACACAAACAAAAGAAAAATCACTAAAATGGATCCTCTGTTCACTTTGGTTGACACTTTGGTAATAAATCACCTCTCCAGGTGGAGCTGAAGTGTACAGAGACAATGGCTACTGACTTCTTTTTTAGCTTCCTGCCTCACCTTTGTGTACTTTTACTGATGCATTCTTGACCAAAGAGTATTGTTTTGAATGGAAGTACTCAGTAATTCGCACAAACGTGATTGTATTTTTCTGTTTTGTGTTCAGCCACCCATGTGAAGAGAATGCACCCGTATCACTGCATGCCTGTCCAATCTGCTCCTTCATTTCATGACCTACAACTGGTTATGAAGATTAAAGATGGGGAGTTTACCAGCTGCTGCTTCAGTAAACACTACATTTCCTCCAATGAAATGGGTGAAGACACTTCCGCCTATAACCTGACAAGAGTTGTTTTCGTTTGTTGGAGTGTTGGACAGGAATAAGAAGTGCAAGTCCAGCGAGCCAGACAAGAGCTAGCCAAACATGGAGGAAGCAGGAGAACAGAGTGAACAGAAAATAGACGAGATAAACAAACTTCAGGGCAACATGTCATTTAGTAGGAATGGATTCATTTAAGTTTTTAAAAAGCTAACTAGAAACAAGCCTAAGCTAAGGCTAAAGATTCATAATTAATAATTAGTCTTCTTGTCATGATTTAGGGGCTGGGAGTCAAGAAAGCCTGTTAAATTGGGCACCCAACACAGGGCACTTATTTCTAAGTAGGGGCAGAGAACACTGGGTAAAAAACCTGACATGGCTTCCTAATAGCCCAGTGTCCATAGTGTACAGAGGCACAGCTCCCACCTGTTAAGTAGAATCGGCAGGATAAAGTAGAAAACACCACCACAGTGTGAGCACCAACTTTCTAGGGCTGGGCCCCTTAAATGCAGTTCCCAGTTAAATGCAGCTCTTTGCCAGGCTTGCTGAAACTAAAGTTCAGCTCTCATGGACCACAGTGAAGCAGCACCAGCTCCCAGCACAAAGCCATGCGGGGAGGTTAAGGTTTGGTTCATTAGGTCAGAGAGGAACACAGGTGCAGGTACACCACACTGAAAAAAAAAAAACCCTATAAACCAATTACAGTGTTTTAAAAATATGTTTAGGCGATTGAGAGAGATAATAAAAAAGGTCTAGACAGTCATAGGAAAGAATAATAGTTTAAAAAGAATAATATTTTAAAAGAGAGAGCAAAGGAACTTAACGGAAAAAGCTACATAAAGGCGGGAAGTACACAAGGAGTATGGAACCCTTGATGTGTTGTGCAGACTGAATTTTGATAATTCTGATGAGCTAATGGCAATTAATGAAAGACATTGAACTTTAAAGGGGAATCCAGATTTATACCATTCTAGACACTTTAAAATGTTTTAACTGTAAAATGAAATTCAGAAAATGTCTTGCATTGTGGGAAGCATTATGTTATTGTTTCAATAGGAAAGAGCAGCAATGAATTCCTTCAAGGTTAATAGAAATAAAGCTTTATCCAGGAAGACCTCCTGAAAATCATGGCTAAGACATGAATAAATAAAGAAAAACTAAAAGATAGGTGATATATGTATATCCCTCTGCATGGGAACTGTACTGAGACTGAACAACAATGTTACAACTTTCCCAAGACTTGAAAATTGTCTCAACTCTCTCAGGTCTCCTAGGGATGCCCTCATCCCAAGACAACAAGAAGAGGTCTAAAGAATATAACACCCACATTCCCAAGAAGTGGGGTGGGTGGTTTTTGTTTGTTTGGTGAGTTATGGATGCTTGTCATCATTTGGGGGAGGGATATAGGAATAAATGATAAAAAGACAACGATTAGTCTTAAATATTTCACATTGGTATATATTTATATAGTATATTAAACATAACTTTAAATTTCTATCTATATACCAAAATCCACATCAATATTAATTTAGTTATTTTTGTTATACTGTATATATGTTTCAACCCTTTATTAACGTATTATTTCTATGAAGCTCTTTTAGAAATGTAATGTATAACTGAGAAATATAGATTAGTAGTCATGTACAATAATCAAACTTGTCATATTAGGTATGTTTTCAAGGCTATATATATATATATATATATCCCTCAAACATTTCAGAGACCTACAGAATACGGCATTTAAGATGTTTTAAAAGTGTAAAACTTTTCATAGCATTGAGACACATTTGCTCCTGGCAGCACAAATCTACTTCAGAGAAGATGGAGTGGAGCATCAAAGAACCTCCATGTGGAGTTTGCTTCCACTTTGTCTAACCTAACCATTTGGAAAAGGAACTGCCATTATCTCAACTGCTGACAGTATATTTTATAAACTGGACAAGCAGGACACAATGGAAAACAGACAGCCAAACTTTCTTAGGACAAGGAAGGATAGTCTTGCAAAATTTCTGCTTCATAGAAAAGTCTAGCAGATATTTTAGGCCTGTAGGCAGTATAAAAATTCCCCACCGATGCCAAGATCTGATCAGGCATTCAGATCTCTCTGTTGTCTCTATGGTAAGTGAGCCTTGGGGTACCACATAGATGAATAGAAATTGGTTAATTTAAGTTAAAACAAGCAAAAGAAAACATAGCCAGAAACAAGCTTAAGATAAGGCCGAGAATTCATGATTAGTAATAAGTCTCTGTGTCATAATTTGGGGACTGGTGATCTAAGAAAGACTGCCACAGAACAACAAAAAATCACCAAGAGCATGCTAACAAGACTTTTAAAGAAAAAGTTAACAAGCTATGATGAAAATTAATGTTGAATAGCCAAATAAATTTGGATAAGATAGTCAGAAATGGAGGACTTACATTATCCAGTTAAAATACACTATGCTTCCATAATTTTAGTCACAATTGGAGATCAATAAATTGAATGAATTAGTCCAATAAATTTAAATATCTTTGGTACAATTATTTTTGACGAAGCTAAACATATTTGACTAAATTTATAAATCATAGTGTTACAACTATTGGAGACCCACATGGAAAAATTATTACTAATTAATCGTTTGACTGTGTAAGCACTAGAAGTCAGCTTTATTTATTTATTTATTTTTTTAGTTCTTCGAGACAGGGTTTATTTGTAGCTTTGGAGCCTGTCCTGGAACTAGCTCTTGTAGACCAGGCCCAGGCTGGTCTTGAACTCCAGAGATCCTGCTGCCTCTGTCTCCCCCCGAGTGCTGGGGTTAAAGGCGTGTGTCACCACCGCCTGGCTCTGTCCAGTACATTTAAAACTTAGATCTTGTAATAGACATTTCTGAAATCTTTAGTGATGAATACATTATTAAAATGTTACAAATGGTATATTAAAAATGGGAATCAGCAAAAAAAATAAAATAAAAAAATGGGAATCAGCAAAAATTAGAAAAATTTATTTATTTATCTGTTTGTTATTTTCGAAACAAAGTATCACATAGTCCAGGATGACCTTGGATGTTCTACTCAGCACATGCTGATCTTGCACTTTTTAATCTTCCTGCCTTACCTCCCACTTGAGTGAGGCACTATGCCTACTTTACTTTTTGCAGTTTATTTTCTTCATTTAATGCAATGTTGAAGAACAAGCCCAGGGCCTGTGATTCTCTGTTTGTAATCTACTAAGTATGTTCTTTCCTGAGACTGCAATTTTATTTTTGGGTGAATGTTTACACATGTAACAACCTCAGAAACTGAGCTTTGTCCTCATCATTGCAGCTTTATTATACTGGATAAATCACTTCCTCAGTGCAAACTATATCAAAAGGTTATTAAGGGGGCATCTTCAGTTGGAAAAGTGATAGAGATTTAATACTAAAAGATATCACCAACTATAACTATTAATTTGGGAAACACAGACTATTTTCTTTGTTATGTTTCTCATTCGGTTTAACCTTTGGAACACACAGTTGCTTTAGAAAAGGCAATCAAACCTCAGAACCATGGGAATGTGCATTTTCAGGTAACAAGTGCTAGTTGGCAATTTGAACTTCACATTTACATGAGATGCAGACTTTGTGAACTGAGAAGACATCAAAGCAGACATGAAGTGTGTGTCAAGCCTCTAGCCCTCCCCTGCTGAGCAGGTTTCCAGGAGACCTCCAGATTCACTGCAGGCACCTCTTCTCCTAAGAAGAGGCTGCAGGTGCCATCTTGAGCTCATGAAAAAGAAATGCTGATGACTTTGGCATCCTTGAAAAATAATTCTAAAGAAGAGTGCTGCAGAAATTTCCCTCTACTTCCCAGTCTCTACAAATTTTGAAAGAGAAGAAAATAAACATCACAAACAAGTGTGCAATCAGTTTCTTAACATTTTTGGATTTAAGTATTTAGGATAGGGACTTGTTTTATGTTCCCAGATTTATATGAGATAATAATATTGATACTTGTCTATTCTTGGAATCTGGGAATTTTTGAATTTATATAATTCAGACTCTAAATAGTTCATGGTTGATCTGATTAAACACTCATAATTACCTCCTGACCTCTTGTTTCAGTCACTTTAAGCCAGGCATGCATCAAGGATGTGACTATACCACTCATCACTCTGCAGACTCTCGATGTCACAGTTCCTAAAAGAAATATTTGCCAAAACAAAATAACATTTAACCAAGATAACAAGGCAAAAGATTCAACTTTTTAAATTCAGAGATAAATTCTGTGCTTCAAAATCAGCTAAGCTAACATTCTTTCAAGAAAATATATTTATGTTACTTTGCAATAAAGAAATTTGAATTTGTCACTTTCTCAGTGCGTTGAAAATGTCCTCTACAACTGATCTGTTCCCTTTTATAATTTGCTTAAAATAATTTCATATTTGTCATCTCTGCTGGCCTATGACTCTTCTATCTTTACTCTTGCCATCATTGTGGAAAATACTCAGGTTTTTAATTGAAATATTTATCCATCTTACCTTCTAACATTTAAAATTAAATTTAGAATCTAAGCTTAGACGTTCATTTTCGTGAATGATTATTATGATTATCACAGTTGCATTTTTCCCTTACTTGTGAGATATTATCACAGATATCTTTGTCATGGGCTAGAGTTTTATGTGTTGACCTTTCTACTTTATTCTTTGTTTTCTTTTGTTTTTCATGCCTTCTGGGATAACTTTGGTTGTTATAATTCAGGGATACCTTTACTCCTCCATTGTTCCCCCAACTAGCTTCCTAATTCCCAGAAATTTTAACCTGAATTTGCATCTCTCTGTTGCGTCACGTTACTGCATTGCACTGCATCTATGTTCTGACATGGGCATAACTCTACGAGTGTTGCAGAATTATTCTGAAGCTGTGAATGTGGGCATAGAGTCCCCTGCTTGCTGAGCGTTGCACGCATCCTCAGTGAAATAAAGGTGCATTGACCCGACTGAGATTTGACTAGCTGTATTCTCCTTATGAAGACAGAGTTATTTTCCAAGATCACTTCAGTTGTAGGCTAAATTAAGTTTTCATAATTGGAAGATAAGAGTGCCAGTATTTTGCTGCAAGAGATTGTCTCCTCTAAAGATACAGTCGTGGTCTAAGGACAGAAGTTTACTGATAAACCAGGGGAAGAACCACTTTCCAGATCAGTCTTGTAAATCTCAAGAGCAAACAAAGAAACAAAAAAAATATCAAAGAGTGACTGTACCAATATCTTTGTCATATACAGTAGCTTACTCAGGAGAATAGTAACCATTAAAGAGAAGCCATTATCATAAAGTCACTATATTTATTCATGGTTCTTTAACTACTTGTATCACATGTTCATTCAGTCATGCCTTGCTTGTAAAGCCTGCGCTGTAATAGCATCGATCTCCGTGATTTCAGCTTCAAATTATTCCAATTATATAATTCTGATTTATTGGTTAAAGATCACTTTGGTCCATTAATCCATATTCTCTATTCTAAATATTTTTACAATTCAAAATTAAGTTTCTTGGAAGGCATTCAAAGACTTTTGAACAGATGAGTCCTGAATATGCCTACAATTCAAACAGTGATTGCTGGGAAATTTGTTTTCCAGTCTATTAAATTAAATTTAAGTATTAAAAACTTTTCTTCCTTGTCTGCCTGCAGGGAAATTCTTAGAACAAAATGTCCATGCGGAATTGACACATCCTCTTGCTCCTGTTTCCTGACAGGCTTGTGTCCATTCTTGATTTTGTGATTATTTATATGTGACAGTCCTTATTTTCTTTAAACAGTATCACATAAATGAGAAGGAGAAAATAAATTAATGATGACACTCTAGTAGGGAAACAGAATAGAAGATTATTGAGACAAAAGAAAGCATATTTGAATGCAGAAAAATGATTTAAAACGCAAAATTTGTAGGAGAGGTGATATCTGACTCCAGATGTCAACTTGAATGGGTTAAAATATTCACAGGTAGTGAATAAAACATTATTTCTTAATAAAGATGCTTTATTAACATTGATATTTTCAGTGAATGCACGAAGCAGCACCTTTTTTTATCAATGTGAACAGGTGCCAGCTATTTATTCAGGGGAAGGTCTTTATAACACATGTTCTCTAGCTCTTGGACCCTGAGGCTTGCATTATGCCTAAAACTTCTCAATATCCCATGGCCTTCAAACTTCAGTTTGTTACACAGCCAGCTCCTCTCATTTTGAAGCATTTATCTTGTACTGAAACCAGACTCCCCCGTCTGTAGCTGACATATGACCTCTTGTGGAAACTATTAAGCATTATAATCATGAATGCACCAGTTCCCAAAAGAATTATTCTCTTCTCTCATCTCTTGATCTATCATCTGTCTGTCTGTCTGTCTGTCTATCTATCTATCTATCTATCTATCTATCTATCTATCTATCTAATCTATCATCTATCTATCAATCTAACTATCTATCTATCCTTGATCTATCTATCCAACTTTGTATAACAAATCTTTGATATAATTTTCTTATACATTTTGTATAGTATATATACCATTGCCTCTATCATTGTAGAACTTTAACTTAACTGATGTTTAAGATTGAAATTTTTTTTTTAGATAAAGGCTATTCAGTGACTATGTATGTACATAAAGACACAAATAAAAATGTCACTAAGATGTCTTTAAATTCTCCTTTTAAATTACACAGTAAGTTTAAAAACTCCTTGTTGACCAGCAGTTGCTTTTTTAATTTTTTTTAAATTCGAGAAAAACGCTGTGGATTTTGAGTAATGTGAATTTTGGGACTAGTATATATGACATAGAGATCTATATAAATAATTCTGCTTTAAAAACTATAATGATTTAAATATGTCTAATTATTTGACTTGTGAGATAATTCATATATTTTATTGTGCATATTAATCATAATTTTTGCTTTGCTACCTCTTAAACTTGTAGTATGTTTGAGACTGCTGTCTTGAGCCCTGTTCTATGTGCTATTGGGAATATGATTGTCTTGATATTTGCATCACCCAAGACAGCACCTCAGGTAGACCTTGCTGTAGTGATGGATATGTTTTGTATCTTATTTAAACACAGTAGCTATTAGCAGCACAAGGCTATTGCAGTCTCTAAAAGTTATTAATTTTACTGTGAAATTGAATTTTCAATTTTGTTTGATTTTAATTAATTTAGTACTAAAAAGTCACTCACCACTAGTTGAGACTTAATGGTCAGTAACCATTTCATTTTCTAAAAAGCAGACATCTAGCAGACAGATACTCAAGTTGTAAATGTATTCAACAAAATTAAAATTAAAAACACATTTTTCAGTGTCTTCTTCCATTCTTGACCTTACAAGAGAAGTTATAGAACAAATAAGTGAATTCTTTAAGGAATTCTGGCTTTGATAAAGGGCACTAAGGGGACTTCACCTTGTGATCAACTCTCTGCATTTAATGACGAGTTATAAAATGATCTTATCATTCATAAACATACTCATAGATGGATATTCACACACACATCCACATGTGTGTGTATGTGTATGTGTGTATAGTTACTCATTGTTATATAATTATTTAGTTTAATACTATGGAAATCATTTTCTCCTTCTTAATCAGAGATAGGCTTATATTTTTTATGATTTTTTATTTTTCCTCCTTCAATTAAAGGAAAATATATCATACCATAATTATTCTACATTCTTGAATTACAGTTTCTATTCTGACTTATAGAAGCAACTTTGCACATGGCAAGAACATACTTCAGTACTGAGCAGCAACCCCAATTCTGAAAACCAATATTTAATACTAACATTGAAATCTTTTATATTCATAAATAAAGAGCATCAATTAATGTTCTGCAATTTATCTTTTACATGGCAAAAAAGAATTCATGACCATGTGTTCATGTAAAACAAGGTATTGGTCATAAGTCAAGTGTGGTTATAGCCAATAAAATGTCTTTTATTATATGAATTGGAAGAGGGCATTGTTATGTCCAGCATACATGTAACACATATTTTTATTTTAAAACAAGTCTTGAGTTCACATCAGAAGTACAAAGGAATTTGGTGAGTTTTGCATTTAAGATTTTAATGTCAGAATATTACATACTCAAAATGACTGAGACTTTTAAACAAAGTAAAATTTTATCTATTAAAAACCATTATTTATACTTCTTGATTTTGAGCTAGCCATTTGCGTGATTTGCCTGGGATATTCCACACTTTTAGTGTAGAAGTTGTAGCTTGTGTGTTTTTAATAAATGAGAGTACTATCGCTTTCTCTGATTACCAAAATTAATTCGGTGCATATAGATTAAACTTATCTGCATGTGACTTTACCTTTGAGGAAGACATCCCTGAATAATAATTCAATCATTATTTCATTGATAGTCAAGGACATAAATGGTGTTGATTAAAAATATCTCTTCTTGTGGACAGGAATGAAAGATTACACAGAATCATAAGTTGTGCAGCCATTCAATGAAGGAAGATATAAGATGAAGCAAAGAGGGAAGAAAAGTCAGAGAAGTCATCCAGGAAGACTCAGAATGCCTTATCTTTTCCACATTTTAAAGTGATTCCTTGGATTGCTTAAATTATATGGTGCTTAAAGATATCCTTGTTAAATATTCATGTTATAGGTGTTTTTAAGTAGAACTGTATGTGCAAAAAGCATTATTTAAGTTTATAACACAAACTAACTGAATATGGTATCCATTTATGCAATCATTCAGGAGTTGTAAGAACAATTAGATATAAACCTCATAACCAAAATGAATGCCCCCACTGCCTCTTTGTAGACTGAAATAGTTTCCACTAAAAAAATTATTGCACAAAATATTATACACTCCAGAAATATAAACAGAATATTTATTTTGAGAAAGTTCTCATGGTACAATGATTGACAAGTAGATCTTCAGGAAGAAATGTGGATCTAAATAGGCAGGAATTTTCAGAGGAGTTTGGGTGGGGGTTGGAAGAATATTTTGAGGGTTAATTCTAAGTAGCTAAGGAATGCAAGGCCAACATAGAAGTGTATGTGTCTCTCTCTGTGTGTATGCATATTTATGTGCTTTATATTTTTTTGTAGAAGGCATATATTAAATATGATATGTGATTCTTGCATACACTGTATATACTGTATGTCCTTTTGTATTATTATGCTATCTATTGTGAGTCCTATGATGTCTGGTGTGTGTGTATGAGAGAGAGTGTGTGTACTCACTTGAGTGAGAGATTCAGAGAAAGAGAGAAAGAGAGAGGGTGATGACAAAACAGAAACCAAGTTCTTCAGTAATCGTAGGTGACTAACTCAATGTGTTGTGTATGAAAAGGTTAATGACTATGAGAAATGTTATAATTTCTAGGTTCAAATAAGCAATACTCAGTACCTGTGCACCTGGACCATCAAGATAATGTACTTTAGGAGGAATTTAGAATTAAAGAGCTTATTGCTCAAGTCAAGAATGTTTAAAAATGTCTTTTTATCCTGAAATACTCTTTATCATCTCCAGCTTTAGCATTTGCTTCATTAATGTCAGGTTTCAAAATTTACCATTGGTGCTACCTTCTTCATTGTTGTTGCTTAGTTTCACTCTGCACATGTTACAGTTAAATATGGTATGAATATTCTTTACAAAATAATATGAAGTAAAATGTAAAGTGTGTGTATGTATATCTATTGTGTGTGTGCATGCACATGTATGTGTAGAGTCAGAAGCCAGATGAAAGGTTTTCACTGCTCAGTTACAATATAACTTGTTTATCTTGTTTATTTGAGACTTAGTACTCTCTGGAATTGGGCCAGCCATGTAAGGCTCAGATGAATGGCCAGCGGTGCCAGGGATCCAACTGTTTTGTCTTCACTTTAGCTGGGATTAGAAGATCATAGGACCAGACCTGTAAATGTGTCTTGGGGACTGCATTTAATTCTGCATGCTTGTCAGGAAAGTACTGAATCAACTGACTTTTACCAATAACTGCTTAGAGTGTTTATTCCAAATATGATTCATCATTATTGAAAAATATCACAAAAAAATTACTACCATAAAGGTGAAAATAAAAGGAAAACCACTGAAAAGCATTCTTATAGGGGATCCTTATGTTTCCCTTAGAATAATTTTTGTTTAGAATAACTGTGTTGTGTGTTTCATCATATTATATAGGGTATATTTTATCAACATTCAGGAATGTGTATGGAAAATCCACCTACTGTTCTCTAACTTGTAACAGTGTATTCCTTTAATATTTAGGTTGGAGTTCAGGTAATATTATTACCCTAATGAGGAGAAATAAACTAAAGCAATTTAGATAGAAGGAGACTATTTATTGGGTACACCTGTCGTACATCTTCTAAGCTAAAAGAACCAGAGCAAGCACCTAAGTGAGACGAAGTTAAGATTATTACTAATGGCCGAGCTAACTGAGATAGTAAATGTCAAATGTGAAATTCAAAAGAAAAAATGAAAATGTAAAGTATGCTTGTTCAAAATGAAAATAATTGAAAAGAAAATGAGGCCTGAAGATATAGCTCCACTGTCTCAGTTGTTGATTGCCTGACTAAAATTTATAAGATTCCAAGCCAGTGTCAAAAAAGAAAAAAAAATAAAGTATTATTTAGTGAACATTTTTAATCTTAAACAAGTACTTAAAGTTACTTTATTGTAAATAAACCTTAATAATTCATTTACTACAGAACTTAAAATATATTTTAGTATTCCAGTGTTTCTCTCACAAAAGGGAGTTTCTTACATATTGGACCCATTATTAGTTTCCCTTGGTTCAGCTTGTTTATCACAGTGTAACCTGCCCTCAGGAGATGGAGAAGGCACACCAAGACTGGCTCCATAGATTTCAACAATTTCAAAGTAGTTTTGAAGCCTGAGTCAGATTACGCAAACGTGTTGACATTTATAGGCATTGTTCACAGTAAGATACTGTCAAAGTATGAATGCCGGATTTTGGTCTTCCTTCGGCAACTACACATTATGAACCATTTCACTCAGAGAATGTCATACACACTTAGAAGGAAGATTGATAAAATACATCATGTGAAGCTAGCTCTCTTTGGACAGACAATGCTAAAATGTTGTCACTGCAAAGCAAAATAGTCTATTTAAATAAACCCAAACAAGTGTTTTCTTGAAGTTTAGTTTATAGAAAGAAAGCTAAATATTGAACCATATATTTATTATAAATATGATCAATAATCAGGCACTTTTTCTAATTGTAATAATAAGCTTCTCTATACGATTGCATGACAATCAAGGGAAAAAAAATACTGTCATACCTTCAGAGCAAATCATGAAACAAAGAAGGATTTAGCAATGTCAGATAGATCATGGACTAAAAGAGTAATTATTTGTTAATAATAATAATAATTCTATGCCTTACACATGAAATGAGTCAGTGGGTTTGTAATTTCAATTTTCAACAATGTTCATACACTAAAGAAAATTTGATATCAAAAAGGTAGGATATTAAAAATGAAATATTTAAATATACCTAATATAGATTGCTTTACTAATCAGTCATGAGATTAAGAGGACATTTAGCAGGAAAATTCTGTTGAAAGTCATACTCTTTTTGCTTTTCTAATTCCAGTTTAATATGTTTTTTGTTGTTCATATCTTTAATACTTTCATCCATGTCTTGAAAAAGCTCAAATTTATTCTTATAAGAAGATATATTATTTAATAATGTATAGCAAACCAGTAATGTCCTGTGTACATTCAATAACATTAGAAACAAAGATGTGTTTAGGAACATCACTGTCAAATTTAAACTGGATTTATTTTTTACTCATAAAAATAAAATATATTTTTATGCTACTGTTGCTTGAATGCTGACGGAAAATCACTTAGAAAAATTTTGAATGGTATTTTTAAACATTGTTAGATACCTCAAAACCATATCAATATCCAGCATGGCACAATAGCCACAATGGTGTTTTAGTGACACATATATCTTGATGGTAGCTAAGAGTGTTTTAATATCACTTATGACTGCCTCAACAAAAGCGATATCATGCCTTGTACTGGAAACTACCTAACTACTCAGTACTTCTAAAACCATGGTTATTGGTGAAGATCTACAACCAATAATTAACTAACATAAACCCTATAACCCATAAATGTCTGCTTTTTTTCCTACAGAGAAGTACAATCTTCATCCCTCACCAAGAAATCTTCTCCTTGCTGTAGCTATTCAAAGTTGAGTAGCCCAGTACCAAATGATAAAACTATAAAAGACTATGACACTTAAGGTTCAGGAAAGACTGAGGAACAAGAGGTAGAAAGTTTGTAAGAGCCTGAGGATCTGGGAGTTTGCTGTGAGATTATTTTTCCTACGATCACAAGCTATGGTAGTAAAGAATAACCAAGATATCCATCCAAATGTAAGTTGAACAAGAATAACAACAATGAACATGCCAAACTAAATGACGAAAAGTATATGTGACCTCAGCCCTACAGAAGGATCTATTGGCCATCAAAGAAAGCAGGGAGTTGCATGGTGGTAGTGGTACATATTTTAATCTCAGCACTGGGGAGGCAGAGGCAGGTGGATCTCTGTGAGTTCCAGGCCAGCTTGGTCTACAAGAGCTAGTTCCAGGACAGGCTCCAAAGCTACAGAGAAACGCTGTCTCAGAAAACAAAAACACAAACACAAAAAAAGAAAGAAAAAGGAAAAACATAAAGGAATTTCTGTGTGAGTATTTCGGGACCAAGCTAGCCAGGCAGCTAGCTAGCTAGAACATGTGGGCCCTCCCCTTGCAACAAAAACTTAACAAATGTTACATATAAAATATTAATCAAAGTCTTTATAGTTGTTTAACCTGGGAAATATCCCTTGGCCCTCTTTATTTTTTATTAATATGGAAGTAATTTTTCCTGCTATATAGATGTATTATGAACTTTAAATTTAATACTATGTGAAAATGTGTTCTGTCCAAGTGATTATATCTAGTATTAAGTGATATTAACTTTGTGGGACTCTTGGATATGATATTCTCAACATTTCAATCCACCTACCACTCTCTCTTTAAATTATAATTTATCAAAAATATATTTCCACTATGATACATGCCATTTATTTTTGAAATCATTAAGTTTTAATATTCAATTTTTATTTTGCTTAGTTTTTATAGATACTACTTTCTCTATCAATCAATAATTCTTTAGGAGGTTTTGGTGAAACTTGGTTTTAAAATTATAGCAATTCTATCATAACTTACTAAAAAAATCTATCTTTTTTGGATTAGGCTGTTGGTAGATCAAAGATCTTGCTCTACTTGGCTTTGAATTTCCTAAGTGATTGATGAAGTTACAATACCAAAAGTAGTGCAGTCTTATTTTTTCTTTTGTTTGTCTTATCGTATTTATTTTTAAGATAAATGTTTACTATACGTGAACTATTAAGGTTCCTACATCAACTTCTTAAATATTAGGATAGTAGTTATAGACCAGAATTCCTAGCTTACATTCTTATTTAATTACAATAATAACAAAATACTTCTATGAAATAATTATAGTAGAATATTCTTAGATCTTTTTTATGGCACCAAAGAATAACTTTGGAGTAAAATGGTAGAAGTTATGGGGAATAAAACAAATATTTTCTCTCCTCAGGCTTCAAATGCGCTGGTGTTAAAATGAATTCCAAGACAGAGAATATGATGAAATAGCAAATGTCCTAAATTAACTATTATCCTGCCCTCCCTTCAGAATTTTCCTGAATGCAGAAGCTTATCTTTGAGCATCCAACTGCTACCCATAATTCTAATGATGTGCAATAAATACTGTAAATTTTGAATCATATGGGATAGCAGTTAGAAAACATCAATGCTCATCTGTAATCTGTAGATGATATCAATAGGCAATGACAAACCAGCAATTATAGGAATCGTATATAGTATGCACACCCTGTTCTTCTGTTCTGTTTGCTGGGACAACTTGTGACTTCCGCTATAGATAACATTTGCTCTATGCTTAGCAGAGGAGAAAGAAATCCAATACGCCATGAAAGTGTATTGTAAAATCTGGTATTTTATGTGGATAAACTTAAAGTACAACATATTCCCCAAACCAACATGCATGCAAAACACTAAGAGTAATGGCTCTCTTTCATTTTGCTATTTGTTTTAGTAAAAATTGTCAGAGTTTCTGTAGTGATTCCTGTTTCACATTTGAAAGGGTCTCCATTCTCCATCAGATGAAGTAAAATGTGCATAGGAAGCAATGTGATCAACCATGTCATAATTGTAAAGACCTGCTCTCTATGACTTAGCAAATATGAGTTCTCACAGTCTCTGCTGAAAAGCTCTTGCAGTAGTAGCAGCATCAACTAATAATTCCCTTGGTCAAACAACGTCTTCAACACAATGAATTTCTTTATTGAGTTTTCAAGCAAAATTATGTGAGATTATTTTGATTTCAATATATTTATTTTTCATTTTTTTTGTGTGTGAAGTGAAATCACTGCTTTAGTATTATACACTATAATGTTGCATCTTAATTTTAATTTGCAGATTTGCTTCAATGCTATCTGAATACAAGACAATTTTCAGAGAAATGCACATATACACACTGAGTCTTTATGGTGACTGTTTCTGACAGGAACAACGCGAGATAAGCCTGCTCAGAACCAAAGGCCAGCCCTTTCATGACCTCAACTTTCATGACTTTACAAAATCCTTAACTCCAAGTTCCTCACTGTAAGGATCTGTGCCTGAGAAGGTGTTACAAACCCAGGTTGTCCATTAATAGAATATATTTCCTTAATGAAAATTATAAAGGCTTTTATGGAAAGTGGTAGGTGGTTAAAAATAACTCCTCTATGCAAAGTGAGAGATACAAGGGAAATGGCTACACCTTTTAATAAAGACATACACAGTGATTGTGTTAGTCTATTCTTTCTTTTATTAAAATAGGAATTTATAAGAATATTTCCTCCTGTATTCTGACTCTACACTGTTGCATCTGTGATGCCAGGATGTGGGAGGCTATAGCAAGATTACAAGTCTAAAACCACTACAAGAGACAGAGTGGGAGCCTACATCAAAAGACCAAAACATAGATATATTTTTAGAATTAATGTTTACAGAAAGCAGATGTGAAGAAGAAAAGAAAGATAAAAATATGCAAACTGGAAATTAAAGTTTTGAGTGCTAATTACATTAGATTGTTAGAGGTACTGCCCTATTCATATTCTCCCATGTCATGATAGACCAGTCTACTCTCAGCACAATGGTGAGCATGAGGTCTAAAGTTCTGATCTAACAGCAATGCTATGAAGGTGATAAACGAAAATTTAAATCAAGTTTCTCATCACTTTTTTCTCTATGTGTTCTTCTATGTATGCTTGGAGCCTTTCTTTCCTTTATATAAACAACATTCCTGAAATACTGCAGCATCTCCTTTAGATCCTGACAAATGGATGCAGACTGCTACCCATCACTTTCTCTCTGTGGTTCAGAGTACAATAGTAGACTCCAGGTTAGCAGTACCCTCAGTGGGAACATCACCTTAAATAGGTTATGTTATTATATCAATATGATATTTAGTCATTATCAACATTTGATTCTGCCAAAACTAGTTTTAGATTTTATGCTTGACTTACAATATATTTTAAATGAAGTTGGCTTCTTTAATAGAGCCCTGACAAGTCACACAGCATAGTACATTTCAATATCAGTGGCTATTCTTTTATTTCCATTTATTTTCCTCTAACATTCTGATGCATTATTTTCTCAAAACATCTGTAGAAAGATTTTGTAGAAGGAAAAAAAGCCTCTGTCACTGAATCTTATTTGCTAAAATGTCATTGAAGGAACATTTATTTATTCTGCAACCTGAGGTATTTCTTCATAACTCCAGATTCCTCTTGTGGAGCTTTATGTAAGTGTCTATGCTGGATTGCTGGATTTTTATTCAGATAGAGCATAACTTCTATTCATAATCAAAATCTGCTTCAAATACAACTCAAAGGAGAGAACCTGGTGCAGTGAATCTAGTTGTCATTTATTTCATTCTTAAAAATTATTCCAACGTCTTATTGATTCTCCCTTCACTATGCCTGGCTTGCACATTCAGACCATAAACAAAGTGAACTGATTGCTAATTAATTAATGAACAATACTTTCGTAATTCCAGGAGAAGAAGAAAGATAGAAGCTCAAAATTCAAACATATTTCACTACATGATTTTTCAATAAGAAAGCAATGTAGTTGGGGTTGTTAAAATTTACATTTGTTAACTGTTTAAATTAATTATTAGTTTCAATGAAAGCATTTTATTACAATTTGTTTTATTATATTCATTAACTATTTAAGTTAGTTATAGTTTTCATTTATAATATCTTGGTTACAATATATGTTGACCATATTCTTTCCCCTCCTCCAATATGTATGTGTGTGTGTGTGTGTGTGTGTGTGTGTATATATATATATATATATATGTGTGTGTGTGTGTGTGTGTATTTCAGTAACAAACAAAAACAATATCAATGAAAATCAAAAATCAAAATACAATAAAAAACACAACCAAACTGTACACACAAACAGAGACATGCACACAGGAAAAAGAAAAAAAACCCATGGGATCCATTTTCTATTGACGAACTACTTACTACTCCATAGCATGGGGCCTTCCCAGGAGTGCAAATGATATATCCGAATGACACCTCATAGAAAAAAAAAAAAAACTGGTTTACTCATTTCAAGTACTATTTTCAAATAGCTTCTTGATTAGATTTAGGACTTTGTGCCTAGCCCACTTTTACAGTAATGGGGTTTTGTGTGGTTCTGACCTGCAAAGAACTTCACATGTATCAGAGTATCTATAACTCATGCGTGTATCTATCTTGTGTCTGGAAGATATTTTTTGCTTGTAGTCATCCACCACTTCTGTCTCTTCTCTTACAATATCACTGTCTCCTCTTCTGTGCAGATACCTGTGCCTTGAGAAGAGGGGTTTGATACAGGCTTCTGATTTAGGGCTGAATGCTCTAAAGTGTCTCACTTGCTGCCCGTTCTCCAGTTGCAGGACTCTGTGTTAACAACTCTTTCCTGCAAGAAACAGATTTTCTGATGAAGGTTGAGAGATGATCTGATCTGAGTGCCAGTCTAGTGTGGTGCCTGGTAGACACTGGTTCTGTGGGCGAGCAATGTCAGTAATTAGCGGAGGTAGGTTAGCAAGAGAGGTTGATGGGCAGCTGGAAGAACTGGAGGGACCCTGAATCCCAATCAAGATGCTGTTTCCTAGAGAATCGTCTATTAACTGGGAATTAGAAATGTCAAATGGAAATAGGGATGGTACTCTAAGTGAAAATACTTGCCTAGCTGTCACAGAACTTTATGCAATTTCAGACACAGCAGCAGCAACAACAACAACAACAAAAACAACAAAGATGTATTTAGAAATATTAAATGTCAGGTATGTTTTTCTTTTTGTCCCATTTTTAACTTCTCTTATTTAAAGGTTGATCCTTTAGTAAGTGGATGCCGTGTGAGTGCTCATCATTTATGTGTTTGTACATGAGGATGCAGCTTTCTGTGCAACCTCCTAAGTATGTGTCTCCAAGAGTAGAAAACCCTTTACTAACAAAGGCTGGGCACAATAAAGGACTGAGTGGGTGACCTGAAGGTTAAATTCCTCAGCAGTAATCACTAAGCTCTTCTCCATTATCCTAGCAATAAAAAGATAAAAATGCTGACATCTGGTCCCTACTCGTCTAAAACCCTTTAAACTGTTTGGAAAAGGCTTTTATCCAAGAACAGAACAATATTTTAGGCTTCTGTCACTGAAAGATCTGGAAATTTTCTGTAGGATAAACTGTTCAAATACTTCAGAACAGATCAGGGCTGGAGAAAAATATTTCTATTTCATATTCATTTTCTTATTCTAGTAAAGTGCACATTTGCAGAAAATCACTTTTTACTGTTTTAAAAATTGCTTCAAAGAGAAGCATATGTGTTTTGTCAACATCATAATTCAAAATGGTAAGAGTCTTATAAAACAAGTATATTAATTAAACATAATAGACATAATAGTGTAAGTAATAATTGCTTTTCTTATGCAAGCAAACACCTTGAATAAATTAACCTGTTATTCTTATGTAGGAATTTTTTAAACTATTATAATAGAATAAATGAATTAAATATATATTCTCTCTTAGATAATATCAAGGGAATTTGAATAACAATGGAATTTTATAGATCACTTTCTAGTTGCATATAAAATCTTTTTAATCAACTTAATTATAAATATTTCCAGTAGCTTTATAATTTTTAGAATAACAAAATGGTAAATATATTTTATATAGAAAATCTATATAGATGATGGATATAGATTGGATTCATACATTCCCTTAATAATTCATTGAATAAATAATTACTAAGTTTTGATCAATAAGTGATTACACCACAATAGTATACTTGTTAGACACAAATATTAGTCTTTTCCTCAAAAAGGTTAAGCCAAGAGAGTTTTAAAACATGGTTTAATCTCACTACATATCAATTTATATTCTAAACAAATTTCCAAAAACTCTATTCATGGATTAATATATCCCCCCAGGATTATTGCAAATGTACAATGGGCCTCATATAAAAGGCTCATGTAAACTGCAGCAGTTACTACACTTATGTGTCACCATTGCTTTTAATATAATTGATTGTGTTTAGAAAGAGGGATCTGCTTTAAAGGAGTTGTAGTAACAGTGTAATGCAGAACAAGAAAGGCAAACATTCCCATTAAGGAGGGGAAGGCTGCTCCCTGAATCAAGCTTAGCCCCCAAGGACTTCTATTTACATTTAGCATCAGAAAGTGACCACCATTAGAACAATTACTCTAGAAAAAATGTTATCCAAATGTAATTTTGAATGAGCTAAAGAATTGCTGCCTATTTCATGTGGAAAGGCAGAATTAGATTTGAAATAATATTATGTTCCAAGGGTCAACAGAAGTCTTGCAAGTTCTGAGTAGGGAAATGCATACACATTTGCATGTCTTTATATAAATATGTTTCTTGTGTCCTTAAACACAGTTTGACACTGAGAAAATATGAGTTGTTTTTAACTATTTAGGAAGAGCTTCTGTCTACTTGATTGTAGCTCACAACCTGACAAGGCTTCAGAACATCAGTGGTGCTCTTGGATTAAGATAGTGTGGGACTTCATAACATCAGCGGTAATCTCAGATTAAAACAGAGTGCACAGGTTTTACTTGAGATAGTCAGGAGATTTAATATATTTATGAAATACATTTTAAAGGAAAGCAAATTAAGAAGTACATAAATTACAGGCTGTTTCTCTGATAGCAAAAAGAACAAATTGTTAGAATGCAAATAAGTCAATGAGAAACCACTTACATGTAAGTCTTTGATATTGTCTTCTTCAAGAATCAATAGAAGATTCTGGTGCTTTCATTTTTTGTTAATCAGTTCAAAGCAGTGCTCTGTAATCCTCTCACTAACTACACTGTGTAGTGTGTACTAGTAGGTACTAGGTTTCCCTGTTTTTCAACATATTTAGTTACTGTGGTATCCTTACAATCAACTTCTTCTTGTTCTCCCTGTTCTTGTTCTCATTCCCATTATCCTTCTTTTTACTCTTCTTCTACTTCTTTATTTTTCTCTTTCAATGTATCCTGACCACAGCCTCCCTTGCTTCCAGTTCTTAGCCCACTTTCCTCTCCCACAGATCTACTGATCCTCCATTTCCCTTCAGAAAAGAGCAGGGCTCCCAGTGATATTAACTTAACATGACCGACATGATAAAATACAGTAAGAATAAACACATACCCTCATATCAATGATGCACAAGGCAACCCAGTGAGAAGAAAAGATTCCTATATTCAAGGACAGAGACCCCACACAAACCATTAAGGGACTCACAAAACCACCAATCTAAACAAGCACAGTATGTATGCAGAGTGCAAATTCAGTTTCTTAACCACAGTTGTTACTTCCTTATGAGCCAAGTATTTTGTAATATTTCTTAGTTTATCTCTTTTATTTTGGGGGCATCTTTCTGCCCTATACTTCTTCATTAGTGTTTGGAGCTTCCAGCTCAGAGTCCCATTCTCAGCACTCTGAGCAGCATCTCCACTGGAGCCTCCCTCTCCAAACCCCATCCTCAGACTAAGCAGTGGCCTTTAGCATGAATAATGAAATCCGGGAAACAGAAATTGGGATTCAAGATGAATCTCAGAAGAGGAAAGTAACAAACTACTAGAGAGGACTTTTACCTCTAGCAAATCTTCAGACTGAAAAGAAGTGAGAATCTGTCACCATGAATTCTCAGAATTGTCTCTTCAGTGAGTTCCTGTCTCTTGCCATTTATATTCTTTTCTCCACCAGCTATATAGCTCCTATCTCCACTTCCCTAGTTCTGGGATTAAAGATTGTGTGTTTCCCAAACACTGGAATTAAAGCAGTGAGTCATCACCACCTGGATCTCTTTCTGGACCAATCTTGTGTAGTCCAGGGTAGCCTTGAATTCACAGATGACACTCTGCCTCTATCTCTGGAGTCCTGGGATTAAAGGTATGTGCACCACTCCTTGGCCTCCAGTGGCTTAACTTTGCATTCTGATCTTCAGGCAAGTTTTACTTATTTAAATACAAATAAAGTATCACTACAATGGCCTCTTGCCCTGGAGCTGCCCTCTTCGAAGCCTGCCAGTGAGAAAGCCTGCCAAGAGTTGCTCAGGACCACATTGTAGGTTACTCAAGACCTGGTGGCCATATTTGCCATTTGATATCCTTTATTCCCTCGTGAGTGTCACCCAGGAGTGAATTGCTCAGATTAAACCTGGCTTTATTATTTAGTTTGATTGGCTTATTACTTTGATTGCGGCAGATTTTCATTAACTGAGATTCAAAACTTACCTGAGAGATGTTTCTTCCTTTTTTCCTCCCTCCATCTCTCTCTCCCTCCTTCCCTTTCTTCCTGCCAGTCTTCTTGTTTTCATTACTCCTTTTTTCTCCCTTCTATTTGTCCTTCCCTTCCTCTTAGGAGAGCCTGCTTGTTATTATTCCTGCCACCCAGATCCCCAAAATAATCACAAAGAAATCTGTATTAAATGTAATACTGTTTGCTTAAGTGTATTTTTTGCTAATTCTTACATCTTTAATTCATCTGTGTATTGCCACATGGCTGTGGCTTTCTGGCAAGGTTTCAGCGTGTCTGTCTCCTATGAGCAGCTATATGGCTTTCCACTGAATCTGCCTACTTTTTCCCAGCATTCAGTTTAGTTCCCCACCTAGCTCTATTCTGCCCTATCACAGGCCAAAGTAACTTGTTTATTCATTAACCAATAATAGCAACACATTTTTAGAAGGACTTCCCTCACCCTTTCCCCTTATATGTCTAAATAAAAAAGGAAGTATCTAAATTTAACAGAGTAAAATTACATGTAACAAAACTGGTGTCAAGCAAGAATGATAATTACAATATTTATAACTGCTTTATCTTTTACCATAGGTAAAGAAAACTATAACTATCTATTCTTCAACTACATCAAGGACTCCAGAAGGATATAATATTCCCTAAGTAAAGAGGAAGTGCATTGTAAGCAACTTCTAAAACTCTAGAATTGACAGAGACATCTTGTTGCCTACAGTAACCAAATTTCTTCTGCAACATTGTGGGCACCCAGCTTTAGCCTATTGGCCCATAGTATCCAGCAGACTTTTTTATAAAAAGGAAATTTCAAAGACAGTTCCACCTATATTGGCAGTTTGTCAGTCACTTTCTTCTATGTCCTACAGAATGCCTGGCAGACTCTTTCATGAAACAGGAACCCTGAAGAACAGTCTCACCTCCTTTAGGAAGCTTCAGCAATCGTTTTTCTATGGGTCCTGAAAGTTCCGTTAAACAGTTCAGGCAAGAGTAGTTTCTTGCCCAAATGACATGAGGAATCTTTTTGATTCCCATCATCCTCTTGAGGTAGATTGGTGCTGCCAGAAGCATGTCTCTCAGTGTCATGAAAAGTCTTAAGTTCTTAAAATGTTTTAAATGTGTATTCTGTAATCTTTGAAAGATCTGGGGAATATCTATCCATCTGAATAATATCTTTTTACATCTAGAACATGTAACTAACATTACTATATGCTTGACTATTATAGATGACAATCTATTAACCTGTATTTCATAATTATACATTATATTTTTAAATGAGCTTCAAAAATATAATATCCTAATCAATATCAAATATATATATATATATATATACACACATACATATATAAAACAAAATTGCCTCTAAATTTGTATCAAAAAATCAAGATCTATACTAAAGCAAAGTTTTGATCTCTATATTATATTCCCCTTTAAATGTAAACAAACATTTATAAACACTAATTGGGATTCGGGCATAGTTCTCTCTAAACTACTTCCTGCTTTTTATTGGGTTAAGTAATTTTAGGAGGAGTTCACTGTGACCTTTCAGGAGGGTCTTAGTCCGTCAAACTACATTAGTGTGGAAGGAACCCACAGGTTCTCATTCTCTGTGGAAATAAAAGAACCTCTTTTCCAGAGCAACAAACCCTTATATCCAAATTTTGAAGTCAAGATAACTTTAAAATACATATGTAGGCTTAATTTAGGAGCCTGTACAATGAAATGTCTCTCTGTACATAGCACATTCAATCATAAAATTCAAAGAAAACCCAATAATATACATAATCCAGACTCTCTGTGTATATTCCAGCTTTATGTAGCTTATTTTTCTTTACTTCTTCAATTTTTCTATAAGTTTAATATTTATTTTATCATCTTTACTCCTTTAATCTATGACTGCACACTTTTATATTACTTTTACTGTCTCTATACTCGTTTTCCTTTCTCTCTTAAGCCTTCACACATTTATCCAACACTGTGGCCCATTTAGAGGTCTTTTTTTATTTTAATCTGTCTTTATTGCATATCTATAATTACTTTCTGACAAGAAATGTCTTTTATTTTTTAATGCTAAGTGGGCATGGCAAGGACCAACTCCTTGGCACTCTGCCTGTTGGCTCTGCCCAGTCCAACATGGCAAAGGCATGTTCACCACCTCTGAGAGCAATTCTCTCTACCCCAGATCTAGGGTTGGGTCACAGAAGGTCTGTGTTGCCATTAAGCAAGTTGTAGCACTATGTTCACAAACCCCATTTTAATGCTCCATAGTCAGACCCACTGAAAGAGTCAGGGTTGTTCAACCTGGCAAACAAAAAACGGCAATGTTTTTAAAGAAGCAGCACAGTTTTTACTGCTAAAGCTGAGTCAGAAAACCTCTTAAAGAAGCTATATCTCTGCTTTCGGCTGAAAAACAGAGCAAGAAGCTGTGTTCAACTGTGTTTTATTGCATATGTGTGTGTGTGTGTGTGTGTGTGTGTGTCTAGAATTTCTTTTCAAGCTCTCTCCGGTTTTTAAGTGGATTTAGTTGACGACGTTGGTGCCAATTTGTTGGGGGAGGCTGCTTGTTTGTTTCCCTGCTGCCCAGACTCCTGAAACAATCACACAGAAATCTGTATTAATTGTCATACTGTTTGGGAAATAGCTTAAACGTATTTTGGCTAACTCATATCTTAAATTAACCCATTTCTATTAATCTGTGTATCAACATGTAGCTGTGACTTACCAGTAAGATTTCAGTGAATCTGTCTCCTGCAAGTATCTACATAGCTTCCCACTGTCTCTATTTTTTCGCAGCATTTAGTTTAGTTTTCTCACCTAGTTCTATTCTGACCTATCACAAGCCAAAGAAGTTTCTTTATTCATTAACCAATAAAAGCAACACATATACAGAAGGACTTCCCATACCACCTTACATTTTTTTTCTTTACCCTTTCTATGGTCTTAAAGATTTTCCTATTTTCACTCCTCTGTTCTTCTTAGGTTATTCCCTAAACAATTTCATTATTCTCCTATAGCATTCTCTTCTAATTTAACTCATATACACTGATAGTTCTTTGTAAAATACTGATATTTTTGTTTTAAGATTTTATATGCATGAATGGATATTTTGTCTTCATACATGTATATATTCCATGTGTATGCCTGGTATCTGTGGAAGACAAAATAAGTCATTGTATTCCTTGGAACAGGGGTTTTAAACAGTTGTAAGCAGCCATGTAGGTATTGGGAATAAAACGGAACATGGATTCTCTACAAGAACAGCAAGTGCTCTTTACTACAGGGCCACGCCTCTAGCCCTCTCTTTCAGAATTCTTGATAACCACAATTATGTACAATATTTGCAAAAAATAATGTATCTTGGAATGGATGGATAGATGGATACATGGATGAATGGCAAGCCAGAGGAATAACTAGAGGTAAGAATAGAATAAAATGAATAGACAAAATTTACTTGTATAAACTTTTATTATGATTCAGTCTATGAAATATATCCAGTCACCTTCAATATTGTTACACCATCTACTTTTCAAAGTGCCGTAAGGATATAATATATAATATGAGTAAAACCTATGTGCCTGTTTGTACCTCTAGATACAAACCTATGTACAGACATATTCATATGTATATATGTGATTTTAAAAATATTTTATTTATTTATTCACTCATCTATTCATTTTTGTTTATTTGTTATGTTTCTGTATGTGGAATCTTGAATGCGGGTGTATGAGCAATATGAATTCCACAGAAGCTAGATGGGTGTGTTGGTACTGCTGGAACCGGAGATGCAGACCTCTAGATATAGAAGTTCAGAAAGCAAGTTTGGTTTTTAGAAAGAGCAAGACACAGCTCTAACTGTCAAACTGTATCTCAAATTCATATACATTATATTCATATCTTGCATACTTTTCTTATATATCCTACTAATGACAACATAAAAATATGGTTTGAACCTCCCAATGAATATGGCAAAAAAATTGAAAATTTGGATATTTAAGTATCAAATAACAGTGTACTTAGCAAGAGACAACAATTCCAAATTCTCCTTTGTTCTAAAATATTCTATGATATAGAATAAAGATGCATTTCAATTTTGTTGTTGTTTTTGTTTGTTTGTTTTTGTTTGATTGTTTTTCGAGACAGGGTTTCTCTGTAGCTATGGGGCCTGTCCTAGAACTAGCTCATGTAGACCAGGCCGGTCTCCAACTAACAGAGAACTGCTGCCTCTGCCTCCCGAAAGCTGGTATTAAAGGCATGCACCACCACTGCCTGTCTTCAATTTTTAAAATTAGTAATTAAGCACAGAAAAGATTAAAGTATAATTCCATGTATATATGCCAATTTCTGCTCACGTGAACTCTCACTTTCTTGACAAGGGTTTTATTAAAATAATTTTGTTTCATACTTAGTAAAGATTTTAAGAATCATTTCCATTTGACATTAATAATTTTTTATTTCTCTTATTAATATTGCTTTTAGAATGTGGTAAATGTTAATTTATCACAATTCCATTTCAAACATATGATTTTTTTATAGGAATTTATTCCACATATATGTTGGAATAGCCCATCAGCCAAAACAAAGAGGAATTAAAGGACAACATGATGGATGGCAGTTGTCTCTAAGTAAAAGAGTCTTAGAACTAATGTAATTACACAAATGTTTATTTTATTACGCCCTGTGTGCCGAATTCTTCAACAGATGCAATAAACGGTCAATTACTTCAGTGACTGGTAACACCGCGTAGCCACTGGGACCAAATCTGGCCAATGTTTTTGAAGCAGACCTCTGAACTTAATGGCAGCAGTTGCCCTATCCACCATTGCTCAATTAATCAAATGCTAATTGACTTGGTGAGAACCGTGTTTTCTGTCTAAGTCATTTAGATTTATCTTGCCAAAGCTTCTGGTGACACCAAGGTGCCCCGCTCCCCCATAACATCTGCTTGCAGAGCCTTACAGATGAAGGAGCTGTGCCACAACTGTGCTGTTTTTTTTTAAGCAAGCACTTAAAATCTGGGTAGAAGAATCATTTTACATACTGAAGGAGACTGGAACAGTTACCTTTAGAAATGATTCTTTCCTTTTGCCTCTGATCATATTTAATTTTAAAAAAGATCTGAAAAGCCAATTTATTGTCCTGATAATGAAGGAATGTTTGTTCTTTATCAGCAAGAGCTATCGGCTTGTCTCTCTTTCAGTACACAGGACAAGGACAGAACTATTTACTACTACATTCTCTACTACAATCTGAGAATTTTTTCTTTCATTAAAATAGTCACAGATGGTGGCCAGTAATTACATGATGGTAGGTTTTCCTAGAAAAAAAAAAAAGGCCTTGGATTCCTAGCCTTACTTACTGACTTGCTGAGTGACTCACCTTGAAGGGCCATTTTATTTGATGTTCTGTGACCCAGAGCCTTAACACAGCTATAATTCCCACAGAGACTCTTGGCGCTAGGAATCTGTCATTCACAGTGGCAGGAGGAAGGCTTCCAGGTTATTAAGTCACCTTCTTCTCTTTTCTCTTCTGAAAGCTGAGTTATTAAATCAAAGTAGCACTAAATACAAGAGAAAGGCATGTTTGACTTTGTTTTATATATTATCTATCGTTTCTTTGTCTGTTTGTTTGAGGAAATATCAGAAAACATAATTAAAGTCGATGTCAAAAAAGTTTATTGTGACCAGGTTACTTAGATGAAGTCTTGAATGATATTAGAATTGTATTGGAAAACTGTATTGGTGGCGCTAATAAATTTTCTAACTGAAGTGTGTTTATAAAACAATATTCATCAAAGATTTACTTGTTTTAAACAAGTACATTTTCCCGTACATTTACAAGGAGCTACTGCATTCTTTTTTTTAGCGAGTGTCCACAGGAATACCTGTGTGAGGTATGTGAGTGTGTCCTTCTGCATGTGAGTGAATGTGTATGTGTCTGTGTGTGTTCATGTGTCTTTAAACATGTATGTGGTATGTGGTTATGCACATGTACCCGCATCTGCTGAAGCCAGAGGCCAGTGTCGTAGGTCTTCTTCAGTTGTTCTCTGTCGCCGTTTTTTAATGAATGGATCTCTGAATGAGCTTGAGCCTTACCATTCAGCCAGAGTACCTGGACAGGGAGCATTTTGAATTCTCCCAATGCTACTTCCCCAGTATTTTAGAATTCTCCTGTCTCTACCTCCCCTGTGCTATGCTGAAAGGGTTTCCTGATAACATTCCAGTTTCTTTCTTTCTTTCTTTCTTTCTTTCTTTCTTTCTTTCTTTCTTTCTTTCTTTCTTTCTTTCTTTCCCTTCTTTTTTCCTTTCTTCTTTCCTTTTATCCTTCATTTTTCTTCCTTCCTTCATTCCTTTCTTAATTTTTTTTTTTTTTTTTTTTTTTTTTTTTGGATTTTAGAGAGAGGGTTTCTCTGTGTCACAGAACTCACTCTGTAGACCAGGCTGGCCTTGAACTCAGAGATCCACCTCACTCTACCTCCAAAGTTAAGACTCAAGTTTTTACAAGAGGTTTTACAGAGACTGGTGATTCAAATTAGGTTCTCTTTCTTCATAGCAGACACTTTATGAACCAAATAAATCCCCAAATCCTCATGGCATATATTTAAATTATTGAGTAGAAAGTATAATGACCCAAAATGTAGACACTTACTGAAACATAATTAGTTATTACCCAGGAGAGTTTAGGATAGTTTCATTGTAAGGAAACAATAATTAATTTTATTATATTAGGTAAGTACATTATTGCAAATTCTGTTGAAGTGAGAACAAAAGGCAAGCAATAACTTTAGTCTTTTGGGACATAAGTCTGAAGAGAAAAGCAATATATTCTTAAAATTGCCATCCGTTTTCTAACAAGCTAATTCAACTTACACATTTTGAGTTTATCAGCATCGGTTTTAAACTTACAAAATCTATAATAAGGTTTTCATCAAAAAAATTTATACCACATAAAGGTGCATAACAATATGACTACAGCCTATGTATAATGCAAGGTATTATAGGAAAGTATCTGGAGTTTAGATTTTCTTTCCTGGCTCATTGTTGTTCTATAGTAAAATAAGACTGATGGTTCCAAATACTAATACGGCCACGAACCGCGGCCCCTGTCTGTGCTCTAGGCACTAGAACCCAGTTCGCGAGCTTCGGGCAAGGGGCTGGAGGTTGAGAATACACATGCAGAGACAGACCGACACACAGACCTTCCAACAGTGGTACCAAAAAGCCCTCCTTTAATAGCACCATGGAGGCTTAAATACCCTGCAGTCAATGGCCAACAGGTGAAAATCCCATCCTCTGATCCTCTAGGCTAAGCACACCTTCTAGTAACTTCAATTAGAAGGCTCTAGCAGGGAAGAGCAGCTGAAGGCCAGGACTCATTAGTCCCAACAAATATTTTAAAAATATAGGTTCAGATTCAATCAAATTTAATTAATAAGAACATTTTAATATTTATTACTGTGGGTTTGCCAATTTTCTGGGTGATGAATGGTAATAAATGTTATTAAAATGCAACCTCATTGATAAATTTGTTTCAACACTGGAGAGACTTATGGGAAAATGGTATTACCACTTATTTATTTAATCTGTGAAAAGATAGGACATGAAATTTCTGCTAGCCTTAGGAGAAGTGGCTTATGAAAGTAATAGTAAATTGAGTAGAAATCTTTGCTCTATCACTTCTCAAAATTTTATTGAAAATCCTAATCTTTCATAATGTTTTAAATAAAATTGATATAATAACTTGATATAATATTTGGAACTCTGGATATTTCCATCATTACAGGATTTAAAGTTGTTAAGATTGAAGATGATGTCTAGGTAAATTATATGTCCGTAAATCATAAAGAAAAGTCCATCCTAGTATTCACAATTCATGATGGATATTGAGAGTCTCTGAGAGATTGTATGTATACTATTCCTTATAAGTAGTTGTCTGTATATTGTGTTTTGAGATTCCTAAATCATAAATCACAGATAATCTGTTGTACAGGTTAGGAAAAAGTTGGAAAGTTACGACATCCTGATTCCTGTGAGTTATTTTGTTTGTTTGTTTGATTACTGAGAGTTAGAAATCAAGGGGGAGAAATAAAAGCATCTATGTATACACTGCTATTGAAAGGTGATCAAATAGCACCTATTCTACAGAAGCTGCCAGTGCTTATTCCTTTCAATGCAGTTTTTTTTTTCTCTCTCTCTCTATCTCTAGTCTGCTTCCCACTGCAATGAGAACTCCTGACAAGAGAACCCTAAAAACAAAAAGGCTTCCAGTCTGTCAGTGATTAGAACTTCCCATGGGACTTTATCTGAGGCAAGTTAATGCTCCCCCTCCGTGTGGTTTTCAATGGCAGTCTGCAGTGACCCTGTCTTTCCTCAAAATCTTCAACTGTCTCACAGTATTGTAAAGCATAGCTGTGCAGTGGATTGTTAGGACTTCCTAATGGAGTTTTGTGTGAGTGTGTGTGTGCATGTGTGTGTGCAATGTTTTACCAACTTGCATAAAAACATACTATTACATAATATAAGTAACATATCCTGAGGCCTGTCTGAGGCTTACTTGCTTCATGAATGTACCAATTCAGCTGAGAGAGAAATGTCCTGTGATATTACTTTCAGGCACTTCAAAAGGACAGAGAATATTTCTGAAAATTTAAATTAACTAAATATTGAAATAAAATGTCCAAAAATAGAGATAATTTCCATAAAAAGAGTTTGATACAACAGATAAAATGGAATTAAGAAATTGAGGAAAAGAGAGACATTGAGAAAGATATAAGTAAAGTAATAAAAAATGGCAATGCAATTGTTATTATAAGGACGATCACGGCACAAGTTTAGCATCAATGTTACCTTACTCAATATATGTATGCTGGTAGGCCCTAGCACCTTTTCAGTGTAAAACACCTTTTTTTTAATCAAGCCTCTAGCCATACACAATTATTTTTTATTGCTTCTCTTGTCCATACACAATTATTAGTAGCAGATTTATCTTTACTTGACTCAAGATTTAGGTTAAACATTGGTGCTATATTTAGATCGTGGTTCTTTTTCACATTTTAATTAACTTTGATTTAAGAATGTGTGAGAAAAACAACCCCCTAGCAGCAAATAAAGAAGGGCTCAAGATGACCATGTATTTTATTTTAGACAATCTTCGGTCAAGGTTACAGAGACACATTTGCTCTTCATCAGTGTCAGTGGTGGTGACTTCATACCCTGTGATGACAAGAGTCATATTTCATAGTTACACTGACCTTTAGAGTACTGCTCATGAGGCATTGCTCTGGAAGTGAGGATGCCTCACTTTGTGAAATTAGTACATGTGTCTCAATTTGTTGCCACTTCTTTCAGAGGCTGTCATTCATCTCAAATTGAGAGAAAGTGCAGGAGTCCTTCTGGGCTCATATGTGCTTTGTTGTCATCTTTCACAAGCAACTTTGTTGTTGTCTAGGCAAACTTACTATAGAATTTTGTGCAAGATGTTCAAGGGTGGTGCCAATCACTCATTTTTCAAATTGTAGGAGTTCTTTTTAGCAAGTGAACTTTGTTCTTTTATGGTATGATTCTTCCAAGGATGCTATGTAATTTTTAATAATATATGTTATTTCTCCATAGGCCAGATCCTCAAACCAGGTTAAAACTGTTTCAATTTCTCTTCTAAAAATTTGAAAGGTGCATCTACTAGGGTGAATGCAATTCAATATTTCAAAAGTTTTAGGAATATGAGACTGTTTATATAAAAGATAGATTGTGCTTATCTGTGCAGAAAATAGAAGAAAATGATTGTTCTCTATTTTATATATATATGTTTATATATGTATTTATGTATATGGACACATATATATTAATATTTGCCAATAACACTTTATCTCTAAATGTGAGTTAGTAACATAACTAGCAGTATAGATGTACAAACGAGTTCTTACCTTAACAGTTCATGACTTGAGCTCACTGTGCTGAGCTATCTGTGATACTAAGCAGTCGTTCAATATTTTCACTAGGACTTTTACTGTTTTTACTTTTCCAACAAAGAAGGATTTTTTATATGAAGTTGAGAGCTACTGCCTTTTATAGGTGACTCTGTCATTCTTTCCTTTCTACTTCTAATCCAGAAGCTATAAGAGTTCATAAACACAAGAAAGTAACTGGTGAAAGTGTCATCACATGTCAGGAGGTTCATCTGCCGTTAACTAGCTTGTGGTCTTAGTGGTAGTGTATGTCATTCACACGAGACATTAGCATTTTACACCTGGAAGTCAGAAAGTTGTTAAATCATTCTTTTTAAATTTATAATTATGTTATATATGGCAAGCTAGAATTGTTTAACAAAGCACTGCACTGTAATAGGTTTCAGAGAAACCAAGGACTTTGAATTATGTTCATAAGCATTCTTGTCCTTATAGTATAAAAGACAGTTCCTCCTCCTAACATTGCGGTCCTGCTATAGTAAAGCATTAGTACTTTCCAAATCTGTGCTCTATTGACTGCTCAGAATTAGACTTGGAGATGTTCTTCTCAGAACAGAGTGAACAACAGACTTTGAAACTCACTGGGAAAGAATTTTTGAAAAAGTTATTTTCATTACAGACTTTTGTACTCTAATTAAAGCACACAGGTAAAAAAAAACTATGATGAAATGTAAAATAACCAATCTAAATTACACCATATAGTTATTTGTACTTTTCTTTTAACATGGGTAAACAGATCATATTTTTATTTAATTATGGTATTTTTACTTTGTTTCAAATAATGAAGCAAAGGCTTAGGCAATAACTCAATTTTTATTGTGCTTGCTAGGTGAAATGAGTATCTGAATTTGATTCTAAACAACCTTGCTTTATGAAAAAGGTATGAAAGTGATAAAACTGTCTTTAATCCTTAGAATTGGGAGGGAGAGACATCCCATGGTCCTGCTATTAAGTTAGTTAAGCACATGTCACAATGGGAGAATCTATAAAAATAAAGAAAAAAGAAGGAAGTGTAATAAATGAATAAGCAAAAATGAAGGAAAAAAGGAAGGAAGGAAGGAAGGAAGGAAGGAAGGAAGGAAGGAAGGAAGGAAGGAAAAATGGAAGAGAAAAGTGAAAGAAAAAAGACAAAATAGAGGGAGTGAGGGTTTAGGAGAAAAGTAGGGAGAAGGAAACAGAAAAAGAGACAGTGACAGAACAAAAACGCAGAAAGAGACTTTTATTTTCTTAAAAGAATCCTGACTTACATATTTCTAGCTCTCACTGTAAAAAAAGTTGACTTATTTTCTGCCAATCATAAATCACATTTAACTCATGTATTCAATAATTAAAGATGAATTAAGTGCTATTTTGCCTTCTGCTCATAAAACAATCTTATACAATAAAGGAACGTCTGGAGGCATTACCATCCCTGACTTCAAACTCTATTACAGAGCTACAGTATTGAAAACAGCTTGGTATTGGCATAAAAACAGAGAAGTCGACCAATGGAATCGAATAGAAGACCCTGACTTTAACCCACAAACATATGAACACCTGATTTTCGATAAAGGAGCTAAAAGTATACAATGGAAAAAAGAGAGCATCTTCAACAAATTGTGCTGGCAAAACTGGATGTCAATCTGTAGAAGAATGAAAATAGACCCATATCTATCACCATGCACAAAACTCAAGTCCAAGTGGGTGAAAGACCTCAATATCAGTCCAAACACACTGAACCTGATTGAAGAGAAAGTGGGAAGTACTCTACAACACGTGGGCACAGGAGACCACTTCCTACGTATAACCCCAGCAGCACAGACAGTAAGGGCCTCATTGAATAAATGGGACCTCCTGAGACTGAGAAGCTTCTGTAAAGCAAAGGACACTGTTGCTATTTAAGAGAAAGTATATCAATCAAGTATAATTTGCAGAGTCTATATAACTCAGAATGCTGTAGTAGGCCATATGGTAATGGACAAAAGTTGTACTATAGTGTATTTTATATTTCCCTGGTAATATTTTTTTATGTGTGCCTTTAAAAGCACAGAATATACTGGACTGCTTTCCAAAATAATTTAAATAAGAATTTTTCATAGGAAATAGACTTTCAGAATATTAACATTTTAATCCCTCTTTTAATCCCTGAGCATCATCAAGGATCTTTTCTTTCGAATCATGGTACTTTGCTATTCTCAAAGAAAGCAAAATCGAGCAAGCAGCAAAGGAGGCATAAGTATGAAGCTTTTGAGTACTTACAGATTTCCACTTGCATATAATTTCATCTAGCTGCAGGATTTGAGGTATAAGACCATTTTTCATAGCACAGAAGAATGCAGAAGCTCTGCCAATAATATCAAATTTTCATAAGTAAAATTGCATAAGATCCATGTAATTTCTTTTGCCTCTGATAGTCAGACTAACTTCTAAAATATTATCCACTTGATAACACTCAATCAGTAAATATTTATTACCTTTTTGTATATGACTTTTTATGTCAAAACATAAGTTTTTTGGCAATAAAGTTTAATGTGAGATGATTAACTTTTCCTAGATCTTATAAAGTTCACACATAAACCAAAATATTTAGGTACTCTTAATAGTAAATACTGTTTATTTAGTTAATTGTTTTATTTCCATTTAAAAGCCACTATTATGAAAGATAATTCACATACCACAGTATTTGTAAAATTAGAAACAATTAACTATTTATTAAAAATATATTGATGATATGGTAGCAACAATGTGATATAATTTTAAAATATTTACATTATATCACAATGAAAGTTTATAGTCCTCATTTTTCTTGGACCATTGTTCTACACAACCCCCCTCCAAGGCCCAACACTACTAATTGTGTAATTTCTGTCTGTATACTATTGCTTATTCTGGATATCCTATAGGATAGAATAACATATGTATTTTGTGAATATTTGATTTTATTGAATCTTTTTGACAGAAACTATTTAGAATATGATTACTTGTATATATGTACCTCATAAGATATTATGGTCTACAAAGAGCGTTGTTTCACTGATATTTTAGTTTCTTTTCTGTTGAGATTTGATGAAGAAGAAAAAATTGCATTTATCAATTTTCATTTGTTCTAGTGCCATCATATATGATAAGCAGTTGACAAGCAATGTTACTAGGTTAAAAATATGACATTTTCATACAATCACCAAGTGATATGCAAGGAAAATATATGCAACAATTTGCTTGTGACTTCTCTGTTCAGCAATGACACCCACTGAGATGAAATTCAGAGTGAGCACTATAACTAGAGGTGAGAGTTTACAATACTGCCTGACATAAATGTCACAAAATTTAATGTATATAACGCATACTACTCATATGTAAATTAGCATATGGATAGCATACGTGAATTACTGTTTCTGACATTTATTTCATGGTGCTCTATACAAAATTTCAACTCTGGCTATTGTTCTTTTTTATTTCCTTTATTTTAACAAATCTTTCTCAATAATAGAATAAAGCTCACATTCAAAATACCGCCACACTTGACGCTCCACTTATTTGAAGTGGTCTCAAATGAGTGCCCTCGATTTTGTTTGCCTATTTCTAGGCCCTGTTTTGATAAATTTAACTGTTATCACTCTTAACTTCACATTATATTCCAATAAAACCTTTCACCATTTTATACTTTTTAAATTGTCTCCCTACTTCCTTTCCTTTGGCCAAAAATTCATGTCAGGAATACAGGACACACCTTTACTGTTGCTGAGAGCATCACTGACCACTTCCTGCTATTTGTTTATTTTATTAAGATCACTGAAGTTCTAGTTTGAAAGTTTATTATAACCAGCTTTTTCTCTGGTATCTTATGTCATGAGTCAAAGAAGTTTTCTAAGAGAAATTCAGTTGGGGAGTGTTAAGACTTGAACTCAGGCCCTTGGATGTGATAAGCACATACAGTACCACTGAACTACTACCATTCTGATCCTCAAAGAATGCTTCTTTAAGTGTATCTTTTGGATTTAGAACCTCTGTAGAAAAGAAGACATCTATTTAAATAACACAAAAAGAAGACAGAATATTATCCATTTTATAATTCTACGAATCAAGTGGCATCATTATTAATGGACACTGGGAGGATGTGGTTGATATTTCTTACACATGATTTTGAAAGATGAGCATTTTAGTTGTTTCTATTTTCTAAAGCTTAACCTAGAAATCATGACAATAAAATTAGTTGAAAGACATATAAAAGTAACAAAAGTCTGCTTAAATTTTTGTCTCATATAAAAGGGGGCAACAGTTGTGTGATATACAAGTATTTTCTTTTGTATATGATACATTTTAAGTGGAACTGTTTGCTTTCTTTTATTAATTCTCTCATACATTACTTGCCTACCATAACTCCACACACACACACACTCCTCCCAGTCCCCAACACTACTTCCCCTCTCTCCTAAATCCACACCCCTTCCTTTTTTAGTCAGAAATGAAGTGGCCTCCTAAAGATATCAACAAAACTTGGCCTAACAAGTGATAATAAAACTAGAGAGGAGACCTCATGTTAGGACTAGACAAGGCAATGCAGTAGAATTTAGACCAACAGCTGGGGATCCTGCAAGGAACAGAACCAGACTCTCTCCAAGTTATCAGCAGTTTTGTAGCCTGGTCTGTTTGTGGGACCCCTGGCAGTAGGACCAGAATCTAACCCTAAAGCATGAGCTGGCATTTGAAAGTACATGATGGAATGATGGGATGACTTACTAAGCTTTGATGGTGGTGGTGGGGGGGGAGAGCTTGGTCTTGCCTCAACTGAATGTGACAAGCTTTGTTGACTTTCCATGGGAGGCCTTACTCTTTCTGAGAGATGGATGGGGGTAAGTTAGGGAAAGGAGGAAGAGGGGGAAGAGGGGAATATGGGGGTGAGGGAAAAAGGGATGGTAGAAGGGAAAGAGAAGGGGAGAAAAGGAGGGTTGAGGAGAACTTGAGGAAATTGGATAGTTGAGATGGAGGAAAGACAGAGATGAGAGCAAGGAAAGAGATATCTTGATTGAGGGAGCCATTATAGGGTTAGCAGAAATCAGGTTCTAGATAAATTCCCAGGAATACACAAGAATGACCCTGGCTAAGGCCCTAAGCAACAGAGGAGAGAGGACTGAATCTTGACTTGCCCTGTAATCAGGCTGATGATTATGTTAAATATCACCACAGACCCTTCATCCCACAACTGATGGGAACAGAGACAGAGACCCACATTGGACACTGGGCTGAGCTCCCATAGTCCAGCTGAAGAGTGGAAAAAATGAGAATATGAGCAAAGAGGTCAAGACTATGATGGGGACACCCACTGAAATAGTTTACCTGAGTAAATAGGAGCTCACCAACTCCAACTGGATTGGTAAGGAACAAGCATTGGACCAAACTAGTCGCTCTAAATGTGTTTGACAGTTGCATGGCTGGGAAAGACTGAGGGGCCAATGGTAGTGTCACCAGGATTTATCCCTAATGCATGTACTGGCTTTTTATTCTAATCTCTTTGAATGTATACCTTGCCCAGCCTAAATATAGTAGAAAGGGCCTTGGACCTTCCACAAAGCAATGTGCCTTACCCTTTCTGAAGATTAGATGGGAGTGGGGTGGGAGGGTATGTGGAAGGAATGGGAGGAGGGGAGAGAGTGGAAACCTGGCTTGGTATTTTAAAAAAAAAAAACTAATAAACATATTAAAAATCATCATGAATCTAGAACATAGGGAATGAACAGGCAGAAAGATTTCTTATATGCAATTAGTTTTCTTGCTATGTTGATAGTTCTAATGCTGAAGAAGATGGAGATCTAAGGAGGAAAATTGGCAGGGCCAGATGTAGGTTCACATTTGAAAACTGAAAACACTGGGTATGTGAAGGCATAGGTGATTTATAAAATGTGTCATTAAAACTAACATACCTATAAATTGAAATTTTGGTAGAAACTGAATCTGTTTAAAAGCAAGGAACAGAAATTTAAATTTTCGACATATTATATTTGAAATAATATAATTACATATCAATATGGCTTTTTATCCAGAAGAAAATGTGGGTGTCTGGTAGATTCAGCACCATTTAAATATGCAAATCTCCTCTGTGGATGAGGGTTATGAATCCAGCCATCTTGGACAGACATAATTCTCCAGACCATGTGAGCTTAGTGTAAAAGCATTCGGTGGCATTTGGGGTGAACAGTTTTAGAACTAGCATGTGATCCTCCTTATTCCCCGTTTCAGGAAAGGAAAGTTCCAATCCTGTTTCTAAGACAAGCTCATGCCAAAAGGTGGTAAAACTGAAGTAGATTAACCTGTAACAATTCTAGAAATAAGCTTTCCTTATCAGACAGTCAACTTTAAGAATTGCTGGCAGCACACAGTATAGCTCTCCAGATGGACAGATTCATTCAGGAAGCAGATGATACATGAAAATTGCACGAAGTATGCTCGAGGTGTTCCCATCAGTTCAAGCCTGCCTAGTTATATATGACTGCAGGGCTAGCTGGGGTGATTTACCAGGAGTTTGGATAAGTTTTACGAAGAGTTACAGCTTAGTAGCACAGCAATTGCTTGGTACACATTTGGCCCTGGGTTCAATGCCCAGTACCACCAAGAATAAGATGAAAGAGGATCAGGAAAGGATGAGGAAGAGGAAGCATTACTAGTGAAATCAGCAGCTGTTTATAAGTGATAAAAGTACTAAAACTTTGTACATCATTTTTCACTGTGATTAATTTAGGTAGCTTTGAGATTCATGTACCAGGTACTCTTGTTTTTATCTTCTTCCCCAAAGACCTGAATAGAATCTTTCCTTCTAAAATTTATAAATTTTCATAGTATGGTTTACCTGTGTATACTTCTGGCATTCAAGCACTGGAACTGCGGACTTAATCCTTCAAGTGATTTTAAATACCATTTGAAATTATTTCTTTTATTTCTGGGATTATAGTATAATTATACCATTTTCCTATTTGTTCATAGACTGTGCCACTTAGTAACATCAGAAATAACAGCGAAAATGTCCCATCAATATGACTGCTTAGACATGAGCTAGACAAGGACAAAAATAGACATGCCATAGTGGATGGGGGAGGGGAAGCACAAAGTCTCAACTCTACACAGGGAATACAGTAAAATAAAGGATGCTGAAAGTAGGAGAAATAGTCCTCCTCAGAGAAGAGCACAGCAATTGATTATCCAATAGCAAATTGTCAGCCCTGTTTACATACAAGCAACGCTTTACAGACTAAACAAGTTATATTTAAAAATATATAATATAAAACATACAAATATATGTACTTTATATTTCAAATATATTTGCATATGTATGCATGTAGTAAATCATTAATGAAAAGGAGGCTATACATTTATAGACTACAATAGTATCTGGCAGGGTTTGGGGAGAGAAAAGGGAAGGGACACATGTTGTAATTATAACCTCAAGAAAAAAAAATATAGTTTAAACAGGATCTTAGCAAAGTCAACACAACCATTAAATACACTCTTAAGGCATGGGGAAATTTCACAGGGGTCCCCTATCTAGAAAAGAAATACAGGAAACCAAGAATATCTGAGAGATGGAGAATTATTCAACAGTAATTGAGCTCCCTAATTGGTTATCCAATATCTGTTCTTGTAAGCCATGCCACGTTGGGTTGCCTTATGTTGTAAGCTGCCCCACGTTGGGCACATTATGTCATAAGCCACATCACATTGGGTTGACATATGTCTCAGGTCACATATTTTGGGTGAGTACTGTCGCGATCCTAGCCGCAGAAGATCCGTATGTTCCGGGGTAGAGGTGTGAGGATTAGAGAAGTTAAGTAGGAAGAACAGAGGTAAGGAAAAACACAGAGGCATAGGATAGTACTGGGAGGGCCGCTTGGTGAATATTGAATGCTGAATTTTGAATTCTGAGTCCTGAGTCCACCTGTGTTTAATTTTCCATACACGTTTATACCCCAATACAGAAAGGGTAAAAAAAAAAAAAAAAGGCAAAAGACTGCTTTAACTTGATACAAAGGTTAACTTGAAAAGTTAATGCTTCAACAGTTTCAGACATCAAGCCATTATTTCATGAGAAAAGCAGTCTGTTGTTTAGGCAGTGAATCCATCCTAGGCCAAGTATCATAAAGGCAGCCACTCCCTAGATCAAACCTCCTAGTTCAAAAGGAGCAGAAATATGTTTGAATTCTCTGAGGTAATGTCTTCCCTAGATACTGAGATATGGTTCTTGGATGCTGCAGAATGATGGAGCCTGTTTTCATATTCATTTTGTTCTTCTGTGTCTTTTTATTGGGGGAATTGAGCACATTGATATTGAGCAATATGAATGAATAATGAATGATGATTGTTTTTCTTACATTGTTAATGGTGGTATTGGTGATATGTGTTATTTTTGTTGTTGGTGGTGTGAATCTGTACTTTTCTTTCTTTTTTTTTTTTTTTTTTTGATTTTCCTGTATTTTCATGGGCACAGTTAACGTACATAGGTTGGAGTTTTCCTTCTAGCAACTGCTATATATCTGGTTTTGTATATCAGTATTATTTAAATTTGATTTTTATCATAGAATATCTTATTTTGTCATGTATGTTAATGGAAAGTTTTACTAAGTGCAGGAGTCTGGGCTGGAATTGTTGGTCTCAGAATCTGTCCCTCTCTCCCTCTCATACCACACCATATATTTCCTCACCATCAGCATGCCTTGTAGCCACAGTCAGGCCATGGTTTCTTTCTGCCCGCTCAGAGCAAACTTCTCTCAGCAGGTATGTTCATGCCCATCTCCAGTGGCTCAGTTTTAATGTGGCCTAAAGGGCTAGGGCTTCTTCCTGCCTACTGTTAATCTTAGGTTTAATCTTTTCATTGTGCCCCAGATTTCCTAAATATTTTGTGTCAGTGGCATTTTGTTTGTTTGGTTGGTTGGTTTTTCTTGTTTGTATATTCAATATTTTGTGTGAATTATTCATTTCTTTTATTGTATCATCAAGGACTTAGATTCTCTCTTCCAATTCTTGTGTTCTGTTGATGAAGCTTGCCTGGTCATATTCCTAAATTTTTAATTCTTAGAATTTCCATAGTTTATGTTTTCTTTAAAAATTCTATTTCAGTTTTCAGGCCTTCAACAGTTTTTTTTTTAATTATCTTAAATGTATTATTTGTGATTTCTTGGATTTAAGAGATTTACTAATTTCCTCCAATATTTTGTTTATGTTTTCTTGGATTTCTTTAAAGGATTTATTCATTAATTCTTTAAGGCCCACTAATTTCTACATAAAGTTGGCTTTAAGGTCTTTTTCTTGTCAATTTTGGAATATTCATGACCGGTTCTGGTAAGAAAACTGTATTCTGTCTCTCATTTTTTTTCTAGTTTCACAAATTTCTTTTTGTTAAATTTATTTTGTTGATTTCATTTGATTCTAACAATGTAGGAGAAGGCAACTAGTTAGTTCCCAGCCTCTTAGCCCTGGAATAAACACACAGGAACTGTATTATTTAAACCACTGTTTGGCCCATTAGCTCTAGCTCCTTTTTGGCTAATATTATATCTTAATTTAACCCATTTATAGTAATCTGTGCATCACCTTGAGGCTGTGGTTTACTGAATAAATTTCCGGCATCTATCTCTAGCAGGGCTACATGGCTTCTCTCTAACTCTGCCTTTCTTTATCCCAGCATTCAGTTTATTAGTTTCTCCCATCTATCTCTGTCCCCCTATAGCTCTGCTATAGGCCCAAAGCAATTCTTTTATTAACTAATTGTAGTCATAGCATATAGAAGGGAATCCCACATCATAACAAAATTGAAAATGTTTTTAAAATGTGTATAAAATGTGAATGGTCAAATGTTGCTACTATTTCTGATTGTACTTGTAGAAGTGAAGCTCCATCTTGAGAGTTTTTTTCTTTTTTCACCTTTTTAAAATTTTCTAAAAGGAAACAAGCTATCCTTTTTCATTTTATATACCGATCCCATTTCCCCCTCCTTTCTCTCCTCCTACCCCCTTCACTTCCTCTTTGCTCATATTCTCACTCTTCCCAATCTTCAGCTGGACTTTGGGAGCTCAGTCCAGTGCTCCAATGCAGGTCTCAGCTTCTGTTTCCATCAGTTGCTGGATAAAGGTTCTATGGTGATATTTAAGATTCTGATCAATTTGACAGGGCAAGGCCAGTTAGGGCACATTCAGCAACATCACCCTTTGGCATATGTACACATACATGCACTTCTCTCATATTTTTTTCCTAATTCTCCTGCAGTAAAGCCTCTGGAAAAATACGAATCATATATTCAGGGTCACCCAGCACTTCTTGAGTAAACAATAAGAAACAGAGCTATACTGATCACACAGTTTCTTTCAGGCTGGGAAGGTCACTCTAACCAGACCTGATGAGTAAGTAAGCACATAGCTCTGAGTGGCCAGGATTCCCAGAAAGAAAGTGACACTGAAATTCAGGACTTAAATACTAATCAGTTAACTAACTGAACCTTGAGCTTGGGAGTATGTGCCACAAGTCCATTGCTGGAAAAGTTATACCTCTAAATTTACTTCATGCTTGACCTTAAATCAGCAATAAACACCTGGCAAATTGTCCTTGTATATTTGTCTCCAGGGGTAACCAGTTTGCTTTGAATTCATTATGAAGTTTAAAAGTAGACATTTGTATGACAGAGAATACTATTACTTTCCTATGTCAATCTGAGTAATAAAAATGAACTACTATTTTTCCCTTCATAATTATGCAAATTAAGCAGAAATTATCTTCCTCATCATCCTCAGCTATACATGTGGCCAGTAGATGGAAAATTTTCATGAGATAAACACAAAAGCAGTGGGGAAAAAATCCATAGCTGGCACATGAGTAAAATTGCAGACAGAAACAACCAATCATTCACATTCAGTGACCCAATGGTTTTCTACAAATAGAGCTCATATTTTTGAATAAGTAGTTTGCTTTCAAATATTTCAAATCAATTAAATTTTTTAAACGTATATGTTCACACATGTCTGAAAATGGTATATTTGCATGTGTATGTGTATATTTTTGTTATGAAAGACAGTAGTCAGCTGTAGGTGTAGCTCCTTAGGTGTCCACCCCCCTGAATTGTTGAGACACAGTAGACTCATGACCTAGAGTTGATCAATTTTGCTAACTTGTTTAGCATGGAGCCTTAAAGATCTGCCTGTCTCTAACTTCCTGGTACTGTGATCAAAGACATAAAATAACCATGGTAGCCTTGTGAAGGCATGCATGTGCATTGCATGCTTATGTCCAGATACATATCTCTAGAGCTTGATGACAAGGGCTTTCTAAATCACTTATATTTTATAACAGACTGTGTCAATGAACCTCACTCCCAGTTTAGCTGGATTGCCCAGCCAAAGCCCAAGGATCTACCTGTCTCTGCCTCCCACTATTGAAAGTTACAGACATATATGCATCCGAGCAAGTTTTAAATGAGAGTTAGACCAAAACATAAGTTTTCATGCTCATTCAACAAGCACTGGACTTTCTGAGCTTTCTCCTTTGTCCATTCTAACTATTTTTTTTTAACATGGATTTGTGGAGGTTAGAAAGAGGTCCTCATACCAGTGCAGTAAGCACTACAACAACTGAGCTATTGTCACCACCCAGGTCCTAACACAAGTTTGCATCTAGTTCATAATATGATTTATTTACTATCCTATCTTACACAAGATATTCCATGTTTTCCTCCACAGAATTATATTCCAAAATACTGTTTTCAGAATAGCAAGCTATAAAAAAATATATAATCAGTTTTCCCCATTATTTGCAAATGAAAATGTATATGATGTTGACAAAGTAAAATGAAAAACTCTTGGATAAGAGAAGAAGTAACACGTGCTTGGGAAATTAATATGTTCACAGAGGTAATAATGTGAGAATGTGGATAAGAACTGATTCCTTAGTGCCTAAAAATATTTGTGCTAAAATAATGTTATAAACATAAATTAGTGCAGTATAGCATGCATATCACATTTAAGATTCAAGAATATATTATTCTTGTTAATCATGTTGTAAATATTTTTAAAATTTATTTACATTTTAAATTTTCAATTGAAAGAAAAATAACTCTTCTACCAAATACACTTGACAGTTTTATTAAATATAAAATATTAGTAAGACAAAACATGATAATTATAATAAGCTATATTAAAGTATGTAATGTAAACCACATTATTTTTCAGTAACTATATACATACAGATGTAAAATGCTGTGTGGTTAAGCTCTGGACATGCATGGGTGTCAGTCAAAGTGCAGAGTAATTTTATTTTCCAAGAGATGATAAGCATGGTGTGAGCACATTAGAGAAAATAAATAGCCTACCGCTTTTACGGTCCTTAAACTTCATTCTCAGCCTTTAGGTGCTTATGTTTTGAGTACTAGCTGTATTTCTGAAATGCACCTTCTGGAAATTCCATCAAGAACCACATCTGTGAAGCTATAATATATGTTCATTGACAGCACAGGTTTTTATGAGATTCATGAAGCTTTAGGAATTTAGCACAAAAGTGGCTGTAATGGTAGAAATGTACTCTTCATAAGTGAGCACTCTGAGTCCATAGGGCAGTACATCACAGCGGATCAATAGCCAGCATGATGTACTATCTCAAGGAAAACTTCCTTTCTGAGTACAACACATAATAGATCAATAGCAAGATAATTCCAAGCATAAAGTCACTGGCAGATAATTGCATGTGAATTATTTTCATTGAATATTTTTGTCTGGTATTTCAGCTCACTTTAAACACACACTAGGTTGAAAATATATCTCAGAGGTAAAGCTCTTGACCTGTGTGAGGTTGCTTCTAAGATCAATTTTTAGCACCAAAAAGCCAGTCGGTCAATCAACCAATCAGTCAATCATTCCCTCAATCAATCAAGCATCAGTTAATCAGTACATACCTAAAATGATAGCAATAGAATTTAAATAGGTAATGGACTATTTCAAATGATTTGCTTCCCACAGAATCATTTCTTGACTGCTATTTTTACTAGGAGCATCTTTCAACACACTTTTGAAAACCATTTTCTTATTAATATGTAGCAAATATAAACTCAAGCGAGCCTAATTGATGTTTTTTTATTTATTAATGAGTTTTATTATTAGTATTTATGGATCACCACCTTAAGTATCAGAATCAGTTTGGATACAAATATGAATTTGCTAGGCAACATCATTTGCAGCTGTAATCTTTATAAATGGAGAAGTCTCATAGAGAAAGATAAAATGAGGCTACATAGGAGTCACAGTGAAGCAATCTACAATACTTACCATGAGTGGAATGACGTTGTACAAATGACGTAGTTGTGGTACTTCCGTGATTCTTTTTAAAAGAATAAAAATACAACTTAATATTACAGAGAATCAAAAATTAGTGCAGGAGGTATCTTATGAGCATTATGGGTAGGAGATGAAACAGGAGACTTAATGAAAGGAGGGTCAGCGAACTACCTATACTTTAGAAAATGCTGATTATTTATATCAGAAGCACCATAAGATCAAGGAGCTAGCATTACAGTGATGCTCAGAGAGTGTGATTATATAATTTTCAGTACAGAAATGAGGAGATCATCACACTGTCACACTTTAGAATTAGACCTGTCATGTTCATTATAAACAGACACAGACTGTTTTTAATTATAGGCGTTTACAATTCCTGCATAATTGGATATTTAATATCTAAATGCCATCATCTGCTACCAAATTTAGAAATCTTTCTACAGTTTGAGTCTTACTAAGGAGTAAGAATTTGTCTCTCCATGTATCTTACTGAACTAGGTTTTCTGTATAGGATAAGCATATGACTACCCACAACAACAAGAAATCATATAGCATGTATATCCAGTAACTAGTGACACAGGACTAAATTCAATGAAAAGTCCATCTTGGTGTATGTATAGAAGTAGTAGCCTTATACAGTTTCCAGGGATTCCTTGAGGATGTACTTTTCAGTATGACAGCTTGATAATGCTAGATTTGGTGCACAGGGTAATAGTAGTTCTAAACAGATGGCTCTCACAAGGATTATTAACCAGAAGCCTTACCTTATGAGGCATATTTCTTGGCTCCTAATTTTTTTTCTGTTTGTCTGTTTGATTCTATGACATATTCCAAATCCTTACCAAGTGTTACTTTGCTGTAACAAATCAACAAAGAGAAGATAACTATCACAGTCATTAAATGCAATGCATTCTCCAGGCTGTCTTTGTCAAAATGTTCAAGGACAGATTTGATGTTTATGCAGGTAATTATAGTAGATGAAAATACTGAAATATAAGAGCATCAAGTTCATACTTGAACTCAAAGCTTAATATACACCCTGTGTAAGGGAGAATTCCTGGGAGGAAACTTAAGAGAAATTCCCATTAGGCTTACAAGTTAGGCTGTAAGTCTTGTATCGAACACAATATGAAAAACTCCACAGATCTTCATTGAAGATGAGTACTCAAATTATAAAATCAGAATAAACATAGATGATTAAATCTCAAATTTCTCAAATTCTGTAAGCTTAACTCAGTCTTACATTTCTGTATAAAATATGCATTTAAATAAGTACTTGGAGTAACTCGATATAAGTTACCTAGTAAGACACTTAGGGTGACTTCAGTTCTATGATACAGCATATATCCAATCCCTTTTTCTGTCATTTATTGTCACTTATTGAAATGTTGATACTGTTCTAAGCACCGGAGGTATGCCAATTAATGAAAAAGAACAAGAGCAAATGCAGATCATGGCATAGTACTTGAGAGACAGTGATATGAATGGAACATAATGGAAAATTTAAAAATATGGACTGTACACGTTTTATAAAAAGCCAAGCAACAAAAGATGACTTTAGATGGTTTGCTATAATCATCTATGCTCAAAAAGAAAAGAACTAGTTCTCTTCTAAAGGAGATGTGAGTACAAAGTGAAGACCACATTACAGTTTAAGAGTAGAGAGCAATAGTGTTTAGAATGTGTCTCTAGTTTAGAATGTGTTTTTAGTAGATGAAGAATTGGAAAGAACCCAACATGATGAGGAGATACAGAATCCATATTCAAAGCTGCTAGATGTAGATGAGATGTGACCATGGTTTGAATGTGATTGTTCCCTCTGCACCCACAGGGTCATGTCATTGAAATGTTTAAATTAGGTGGTGACTCAGATTGGGGATGTGGTAGAACTTTGAGGTGGTGGGACCAAGCCAGCAGAAGTAGAGATATGACTGTGGTGTTTATGGAATTTATCTCCCCACCCCCTTTTGACAGAAACATCATTGATCAATTCTCATGGAGCAAGCAGATAAAGATCTCTTTCACTATCTTGCATCCTCCTGTTGTCATCCCTGATGCCACCCCAATAGACTGCATGTTAATTTCTTCTTAAATTTGAATCATTTCTATAAATATCAGCAAGGGCTCTAAGGGATATTGGGAGATAACAGCCTTTAATTTAAGACGGGGTATTAAATTTAAACAGGCTCCAATGTGATGGGGTAACCATTTACACTCTGTGTGTCCTGAAGCAGGGTTGGACACAGACAAAAACACCCAAAGGGATTTCTAAAATTTACTGAAGTAATCGTGCATTAAATCATTTCAGAACATATGGATGGGTTCATTCTTGACAAAATGTATTATAAGTATTTCTTTAATGATTACTGTTTCCAAAGGGAGCATCATTCATCTAGAAGATTACTAAGGAGTGAAGGCAACGTAAAAAAAAAAAAAGACAAAAAATGAGTAATATAAAAATGAGGTAAAAAAAAGAAAAGATAAAATAAAAGAGACTGGGAACAAATAGTGAGGGAAAGGGAGAAAAGGGTGTGGATTAGAGTCAGACACTGAAACTAAGGCGAGCATAAAATAAGAATCAAAGTGATATTTTCCACAAGTAACTAGACAAGAATTAGAGGAGACAATGAGAGAATGGTGCTAATTATAATGCAGAAATACTCCTGTGAGAAGATTTTCTGAAGAGAAATTACAGGAACTGTGAGAGTGAGAAACAGGCAAATTGTTGCACAGCCCGTGTGATGCCTGAATAGGCACTGTAGGGGAATAATCATTTGAGGTGACAGCTCTCCACACTTGCCATTGCACTGCGCAAGTAGCCTAGAACAACTTAATTTTCATCTGTTGGTCTGGGATGTGTCAGAATGACAATAGGGTAGGCTAGGGAGCAAGAGTTGACTGCATCACACATCCACAAATCATGTCTTTGCAATTTATAGAGTGGTTCAGAGAGTGGAAGTTTAATGTTCCTTTCAGTAAGATAAAAAACATTTACCTTGAACCAAACTAAATATATTCAATATGACAAAATTTTAATAGGAGGAAATTTTTCATATGTCTTTAATTTCTTAGTATTCCTATAACTTGACATTGAAAATGCAATGTGATTTTTCTACAGAAATTGACAATGCAGGAAGGAAATTTTTATAAAAGACTGTCACACTTATCCTTAATTTCATATTTTGAAACATTTGAAGTAAAGTTTGACATCTTCACTGTGTGTTAAGCTTGCAGAAGTGATTAAAGGGTGTAAAAGAATTCACTGATGATTTACTCTAATACGTAAAAAATAAGGTCACGTAATTTCTAACTAAAGAACTGAAACAACTAACAAGAAAACACCTTTATCACAGAACCAGGTTATTTCAGAGAAGAATTACAGGAAACATTTCTACTGGGATTCTTGTTTGCAAGCGCCAATAAATTGATGTGCTGCCAAATCAAAGCAGAAGACCGGCCATTTAAAACATTGGCAATGAGAACAAAGTTAACCAAGGAAAAAAGCCAAGGCAGTTACCAGTCCTGGAATTGTGTATCCTTTCCTGATATATCTTTTCTGTTACAGCAGAACTGATAAAAGCATCCGACCTTAAACATTTGTGTGTGTACGTGTTTGTGTGCAATTGGGTGTGCATGAGAGCTCATGTAAGAGCATCCTATCATGTAGGATTCTTTTCTAAAAAGTGTTATGTATAGCTGAATAAGAAGGGCCAGTATAGGCTTTAAGTGAAATTCTATTTTTTTTTTTATTTTAAGCTTTATTACTTTCTACCTCCTTTTATTGAAAATGGATTTTGTATATAATATGTCCTGATTAGAGTTCATCCTTCCTCCATTCTTCCTAGTTTCTCTCTACCTCTCTTCCCATCAGATTTACTCACCTTCTCTCTCTCATTACAAAAAAATAGGTTTCCAGAGAAACAATAACAAAACACAGTCTAACAAATTGTAATAAGATCGAACAAAGACCATCACATCAAAACTGAAAAAGGCAAATCAACAGAAGAAAAAAAAATCCCAAGAGATAGCCCAAGAAAACCACTTGTCCACCCTCAAGAGTCTCTTAAAATATTAAAATAAAAGCTATAATATATAAGCAAATGATCAGATGTAAATCTGTGCAGACCCTATGTAAGCTGCTTCAGACTGAATTCATATAAAATTTGTTCATGTTGATTGAAGGAACTTGAATTCCTTGAGTCATCTATTTTCTCTGGCTTATAAACTCTTTCTGCCTCTTCTTCTGTGGGATCCTATAAACCGTATATACCTACCCAGGCACAAAACCTTTGATCTAAAGTGATGGCCTGCTTGAAATACATGCCAGTGCAGCGGTGACACAAAGGTGATGGAAGTAAAGTAACAAAAGATGGATTTGATCTAAGACCCAGCCCATATGAAGCCCATACTTGACACAGCTTGGGTCACTAAGAACCAGAGACTACATACAAAGCCTAGAGACTTAAAATATGACCCTATACCACATCCCTTTAAACTAAAAGGTAGTGTTGATAAAATGCATCCTAAAGGTGTTCTGCTATACTAGAAAGCAGCAACTTACTACACCATCAGCAGAGAAGCTTCTTCCTGCAGAAGATGGTAACAAATAGAGACCCACAGGCAGACCCACAGCTCTAAATGTAAGGTTTCCATCAAATCCCTCCCCTATAAAACTCTGTTTTGTTAAAAATATTTTTTAAAAGAAAAAACTATCTTTTTTCCCTATAAAACTCTTAACTAAGGTACACTGTACATAAATGTCACCTCTCCTGACTTGGCCAATATCTAAGTTCTTGTCTTTATCTCTAGCACCTACTTCCATATGGACCTAGATCTTTGCATGGTTTTATCTACTCTTCTTGATTTAAAGTATCAATGCCAAACTTTCAACAGAAATATTTTTTATTAAAGAAAATGTGTAATTATCCTGTCCCACTGCCAAACATTTTATTATTTGGAAAATTATTTACAATCCCTTCTCTTTTATCCTTATTTATCTAAAGGTCTTTTAACCTTCAACACTCAAATCATAAGAACTCTTCTCTTTGAGCTTTCATTTATTTCCACACAGAGAACAAATGAGTCTAACTTTACTCTCTCATTCTTAACTAATTAATCACATTAATGTTTATTGCATATTTTAAAATAACTTTCAAAACATGTATAATTCCTACATGTGGAACTCACCAAGATCAAGTATAGTATATTCTCTGACAAAATAAATAATCATGTAATCTTAATTAACATTGGCTTGAGACAAAAGATAAAATGTGACTAACATATAGAATTTCAGTAAATATGGCTGCTATTTTAGCAGCAAGTACAGAACAAAGTAACAATAAATTCTTTTATGTGCTTCTATCAACAAACCAATACTAATGTGAAGTTCGAAGTAGTTGTCTAATTTATTTGATGCGAGGGAAAGCCAGGCACAAAGGTAACAGTGTGGTTATAAAACTGAGGTTTTGAAGGTTGAGATCATCTCTTTTCAATAATTTACAGACTGCTAGATGTCTTGACAATATTTGCTTAGGTTAGGCTATTGAAGAAAACTTTCATTCCAACATTCGGGGAAACAAACAAATAAATACCCTGCAGATGTTAGCCTGCATAGCACAACCAAAGAATCTGCCTGGTGTTATAATGTTTAATGCTTCTAATCCAACTCCAGTTATATTTTCATGTTGTTTAAGTAAAACTAAATTTATGGATTAGTTTAATGTTCTGTAGGCTGGTGTGTGCATTCTCTCATGACTAATAAGTGACAAAACACCATTTTTAGAGGGAACAATGTGTTTATAAATAGGCTGCTGGTCCAGGGATGCTATCAGAATTTGACTATTCCTTTCTAGTTAGTTTTTTTTTTAAATTGTAGCTATGGAGACAAAGAAAATATTTTGATAATCTAGCAATATATATATATATATATATATATATATATATGGAAACATAGTTTCTTTTGTAGTTTAGCTCAACAGTGATAGGAAAGTCTCTTGACAGGTGTGTCTTGTCTCACACTTAATGCATTTTCTGAAAGTACATAGATTAGTTCTCACAATACATATGGAAAATGGTAATTTCCTCAGATGCTAAAATTCTTCTTTAACTTCATTTCTTCTTTCCTTTCTTTTTAAAATTTTAATTTTCTCTTCATTCCTCCATTAATCTATGGTCATTAAAATATTATTAGCAAGAAAAAGTTATGCATTAACTTTCATTTATAGTTTTAATAATAATTTTCTAAAATATAAGAGAATTACATTTTGAAATTTATATGATATAAATGGAATGTTGCAGCAACATTGAATGATTATTTTCTACAGTCTTCCCGACACTAAGATTGTTTAATAATTATGTAGTGGATCAAAATAGTTCTGACCTGATAAATAAACTAAGAAAGGAACAAAAATAGAATTTCCTAAGAAATTTCACTTTATAAAATATTTAGTGAAAATTTATTCATGACTGAATAGAGAATAACTTCTCTCATTTGAGTAAAGATTAGTGGAAATTTGCTTATGTAAAATCAAATAATCACTTCCAGATTAACCATGAATTTCAAAATGTAACTGTATTCTTTTATCATATGGAAATAAAGTAAATTCTGCAACTTTAAGTGATGAAGTTTAACATCACCATTATTGAAAAAAAAAAAAAGTAACATGTTATCTTATTGAGGATGCCCTGAGCAAATTGTGTAATCAGATATACAAAATTCTAAAAAAGAAAAGAAAGATTTGAACTGTGTTTCTTTTTTTCTTTTTTCTTTTTTTCTTCGAGACAGGGTTTCTCTGTGGCTTTGGAGCCTGTCCTGGAACTAGCTCTGTAGACCAGGCTGGTCTCGAACTCACAGAGATCCGCCTGCCTCTGCCTCCCGAGTGCTGGGATTAAAGGTGTGCGCCACCATCGCCCGGCAACTTAACCATATATAATATTGGAAAAGAGAATGGCTTTGTGTTCAATGGTGGATTTATTCCAGGAGCAAAATACCAAACCTTTCAATGAGTTTAAGTTAGCTGTGGTTGTGGTTTCTTCTTTGCAAGGGCTCTTTTAATAATAATAAAGCTTGCATTATTAGTTTATCAATTTTGAATGAAGTTCACTTGTTTGAGGGATGAATTAGTATACATAAAGTCCGGTTTCAGTTTTCAGTGCGGTGTGAGCCAAGTGCAATGGCATTTGCACCTAATCTTAAAAGTAAGAGGTAGAAGCATCCTTAGCTAGAATGACCTAAAGAACTCACTTTGAACCTAGCTGTGACTATCTGAGAACTTGTCTCAGAAACAAGATATTCATTAGACTTTTTACAATACCATATAGAACTATGGAAACAATGATTAAATACTGGCAGCTTTGTTTCTCTAAAGCATTTCTGGTCCTGTTCTCAACATACAATTTTATAATGCTTTACTTTTTTTTTTTTTTAACATTTTACTAGGTCCTGAGAATTTTTTAGAGTTTATATTGATTTAGGATCTATTTCATCAAAAGTTAAAAATAAAACTTTCTCCTTCATGACATATTGCTTATACACTAGAATTATAATTCCAGTTTCACACAAAATATTTTTGCTGGATACTGACAATACAATATAATTTTGAAAGTTAAGACACTCTGAAATATCCAGATGTTTCTGAGTATCCAGATGTTCTACATACAAAACACCTTTGCCTGAGTTTTAAAATTTACATTCTCAGCTAGATGTTTTGGAAAACAAGATTGCTGTGTTAGTAAGTAGAGTGAGCCATAGTGAATTATTTATTCTCAGGGTTTTTTTTTCATTAATGTAAATCAACTCAGTACTCTACATAAAATCTAGATGAATTAGGATTTTATGGAATGTTTGGACTGTGAAAACCAAGTTACTATAATTTTATATTTGTGCAATGGAACTAACTATAGCCAGGGTTGTATTATATGAATTCAATAAAGCAGAAGATTATTTTAAATGCTCCAATTTTAAGTCATTTAAGATTGCATCTACTCGTTTTCTTGTGATAACTGGTTTATGAGTGAATTAGATTCTAAAAGTTTGCCTTATTAAAATGTAAAAATAAATTAACATTTTATATATTGGGCAATATGGTCATCATTAATTTTTGAATACACCATCATTAATTTTTGAAATTTGATGAATTCTAAATTGAATAAACCAGCAGAGCGAGCATGGATTATGTGTCTCTTTAGCGTTACACAGGTATGTAGTTTGCTCAGTGATATAAACAAGAATTTACAGTTTATAGCCTGTAGTATAAAAAAGTGCTCATGATCTAGCATATATCAATATTAACAATAAATAACATTTATGTTGCTCAGCACACTTTTCTGGGTGTTTAATATATATATATATATATTACTGAGTGCATTTTAGAATTCAAATCTACCATAAGGTTTTAAATTTTCTTATTTCACTTTTACAAAATAAGAAACTAAATAATAGAGTTGGGTATGGTGGCACATACGTTAATTCCAGTACTCAGGAGGGAGAGGTAGGTGGGTCTCTGTAAGCTCGAATCCAGTATGGTCTATAGAGTTCCAGGACAGGCTGGGCAGCCAGGGATGTTACACATAGGAATTCTGTCTTGAACATCCAAAGAGAGAGAGACAGAGACAGAGAGACAGAGAGAGAGACAGAGAGAGAAAGTAATATTTTATTTAATTTTGTTTGTTTGAGACATGGTTTCTCTCTGTAGTTTTGGAGCCCGTTTAAGAACTAGCTCTTATAGACCAGACTAGCCTTGAACTCACAAACCGGCCGACTACCCACTGCTTCTGCCTCCCAAGTGCTGGGATTAAAGGCGTGCTCTTAATAAAAAATTTTATAGTTTAGGAAACAGTTCCAGTTGACACCAAATGCTGTCAAAGAATTGTTACTATGATGGTTTAACAGGCAATCTCTACGGTACTTATTAATCAGCTGCCATAAACTCCTATTATCCTTCGTTCCCCTTTTCATCTGGATTCCCTAATGTTTGGCCGTGGGTCTCTTCATTCACTCCATTCAGTTGCTGAATGAAGCCTCTCTGATGACAGTTGGGGTAAGTTCTGGTTTATAAGTCCATGAGTTTAAAATCATTTCCTTGACTTTTTTTTTTTTTTTCTCCCCTTTGGCAGTCAGCCTAAGTCTCTGGGATAGCCATCCACTAGTTCCTGGCCATCCAATCAGTGTCAGGCATGGACTCCCACATGTGGTTTGGGCATCAGGTTATACTAGTCATCTCTGAAATCCACAATGGTGTCCCTAGGGAAGACCTAGTAATGGGGGATACGGAGCCTGAGCTGGTGGTCTTCTGTAACCAGACAAGGCTTTCAATGGTGAAACTTGAACCTCAATCTAGGAACAAAACCCTCGAATATTTTTTATGGAGTCCATGTTTCTGAGTATGTTCCCCCAATAGTGCCTTAAATTATTTTTTCCTGATAAACTGAAAATGTATATGTTGCTCGGAAGTCTGTATATATGTGGCACAGAACAGATGAAACTAAATAAAAGAGCAAGGACAAAGTAGACATAATAAGATCACTTCAGTAAATTTTTGATTATTTCTTTTCATATTTGGAACATTTTTATACACATGGATTTTCTAATTAAAGCTTTGGCTAATAAGATTCTTCTGATGATGAAACAACACATTTCTATCTCCTGCTGTGGAAGACTGCATGCTGAATGCAATATCACCTGTAAAAACTGGGGATTATCCAAACAAGGTTTAACATAGAGCCAGGGGTTATATAGATAAAGCAAACAAATTATGCAGATAACCATATTCCTTTTGATGTCACTCACCTGCAAATTATTAACAATCAGGCCTCTGTATAAATTAAATGTGACCATATATGTATGATTTACCCTAAATGACTAGAACTCTTTCTTGCAAAGAAATAATTCAATTTTAACATCAATATCAAAACAGAAATGAAAAAAAAAAGTGATTTAATTCATTATGGCTACTATAGATGGCTGTTTTGTTTAAGATAAACATTTTTATCTCTGGTTTTGTATGTTAAATTAGTGATCACACAAGCTAAATTGCCAAATCATCATAATAAAATTCTCTGAGCTAATACCATCTGGCCAATCATGCTCACTTGTGAATTTACTGGTCATTCTGTACCTGTCATCAGTCCACGCTCATGCTGCTTACCGTCTGCCCAAAGTTAAACATTTCCTTTACACTCACAAGTAATGGGAGCATCGTGGGATGTGTATGAAGAATTCGTGGAAAAATAAATTATTACACATCCAAATATAGTTTTAAATGTCATTGAACAGATGTTGAGCTAAATAGAGTATGACAACAGAACAAAGCAGATACTGTAACTTGTGGATTTCAATTGGCTGTTTTTGTTTCTATTCCTTGTTTGCTTGACAAATGCTTTTTAAAATGTAGATTTCCATAATAAACTTTATAACACAACAATGTTATAAAAGTATAAAATAGAAGAATAATTGTACAATTTAATGTAAAATCAAGTTCAATTGTTTTCCAAATTATATAAGAAAAACTTAAATGTTAGTTTCTTGCATATCCATTGTTTCTTTCCTTTAGAATACAGAAGTTTAGCCAGGTGATAGTGGCACATGCCTTTAATCCCAGCACTTGGGAGGCAGAGGCAGGTGGATCTCTGTGAGTTCGAGACCAGCCTGGTCTACAAGAGCTAGTTCCAGGACAGGCTCCAAAACCACAGAGAAACCCTGTCTCGAAAAACAAAAACAAACAAAAAAAAAAACCAAACAAAAAAAATAGAATACAGAAGTTTTTGTGAATTATTATTATTCCTTTTTTGTTTTTTAAGACAAGATTTCTTTGTGTAGCTTTGGAGGCAGAACACGCTAGCCTGGAACTTACAGAGTTCCTCATGCCTCTGCCTCTGTAACATGAGAGCCAGACTTGTTGGGGTTTCTGTCCAGCCTTGTTCCCACATCCGGCAAGGTCCCAAAGGAAATCACACAGAGGTCTTTCTCTATTAATGATAAGCTGATTGACCCATTAGCTCAGGCTTCTTGCTAACTCTTATAACTTCTACCAACCCATTATTCTTATCTATGTTAGCCACATGACTCGGTACCTTTTTCAGCAGTGTAGGTCACATCTTTCTTCTTCCATGATCTGGGCAGGACTGGGGAAAGAGCTTCCTTCTTCCCAGAACACTCTTTCTTTCATTATCCCACCTTTACTTCTTGTCTGCTTGTCCCACCTATACTCCCTGCCTGGCCAATCAACGTTTATTTAAAACATGATTGACGGAATACAGACATTTCTCCCACACCATGCCTCCCCCATGCTGTGATTAAAAGTGTGTGCCACCACTGCCCGGCTTTGTTGTGAATTATTTTTAAAGTGAAATATCTTACTAGAACTTTAATGTGGTATTTGCACTGCCAATGTTTTGGTTCAGTTACTTGATCATTTAATTGGTTCCCATCATGCATCAATAATTTCCTGAAAGAATGTAAACATAAAATAAATATATCTTTGTGAAGTCCTAAAATAATATTTATAAAAAATATTTAAAAACATTAGAGATAAAATATAGTAGCTATGTGTTTTCTGAAATATTACAAGAGCAACTGAAATGTGAAGTCAGCATGAAGCCATTTTTTTTACAACAACTAATATGCGTGAAAATTAAAAACAAAATTCTAGGCTGGAGTGTGGCTTGTACAGATTATAGGAGGCTGCAGGTTAAAAACTACAATAATGAAACAGCCAAAGAGTAAAATCGAGTGTAAAGTCTGAGGGACAAAGACACATGAGTGTGGATAATTCCAGGAACTAGAATTAAGACCGTAATTTCATTTATTACATTTATATTTTCATTTATTTTTATAAATTACATTATAAAGATGATAATTTTTAAGCATCTTTGATAACCTTGAAATGCATGTCTATATATACTAGTGGAATGTTTCAGAAAGACAATATTTGTTCCTTTTCTCAAAAGCTAAAAATCTAATATTCATCTTTTCTTTCCTTTTTTTTTTAAACAGAGAATTTTAAAGCCTCACTAATGGGTCATGGCTGGTCAAATATAAACACGAGATTTTCCATGCTTTAGCAACCCGAGTGCTGGGATTAGAGATTTGTGCCAATGTAATGTTTCACTTCATCTTGATGAAGTATCATGTAAAATCAAACCAAGGATCATTAAGTAAAATGATTGGCCTTTCTTCTCTAAGAATGTGCTGATATAATGAAAACAACAAACTAAGAAGATAGCTAAATACAGCATTAGATAAAAAAAAATTGGAGCAAAAACTAGAAAAGAAGAAAACAAAACAAAAACCTCTTAATTTGTAAATGATAAAAGTTTAGTTAGGTACACAGAATATTTGGTTCTGCTGTAATAATTTTTATTTCTAGTAATAATAATTGCTGAGTACTTAAGGAAGATGTTTAGAACCGAAAACAATTCTTTAAAATTATTTTGAAAATGTATGCAAAATTTGAAAGTAGAAATTATTCCAAAATGTTGATCATGTACAAGTCACAGAATATGTGGAGAAAAGTCAACACTTACATTTATTTCCCCTACCTTGAAAGAACCCCTCTTCTCCCTTGGCTTGTAATAGTCACCTAACCACTGTGGTTATTCATATTGAAACATACAAAATAAATCTAAAGCTGAAAATCTAGCTATTACATAGGAGAGAAAACATGTAATATCTGTCTTGTATGTTCTAGGTAACCTCACTTAATGAGTTTGATTCCAGTTCCATCCAATTCACTTGCAAATTTCATAATTTCACATTACTTAATAGCTAAACAATATTGCCTGTGTAAATGTATATACATTTTTATGATCCCTTCAATTGATGGACATCTAAGTTGCTTTCAAATTCTGGTTGTACAGCTAGAGTAGCAATGAATATGGATAAATTTCTTTAGAAATATGGGATGCCAAACATAAATCAAGACAAAATAAACAATTTTAAGTGACCCATAAGAACCCAGTGAAAGAGAGTAGGGAATTGAAATATCTCCAGACAAAATACATAAAAAAAAGAAACAGTAAAGAAAAAAATAAGGGAAGGAAAGAAAAGTGAGCACAGTGCCATATGGATGCCATTCAAAATTTTACTAGATGTTCAACGAACTAACATCAATACTCCTCAGATTATTCTGTTTATTTTATCTGTTTTTCCTTGTTTCTAATAAAGTGAAAAAAAAGAACATGCACCTTAGGAAGAAAGTAGGCTGAGATTCTGAAAGGACTTATGGAGGTAAAAGACTATGATCAAAATATATTATTTGAAATTCTCAAAAAACAAATAAAAGCATTTTTTTAAAGCCTAATTCTACCATGCTGCTTAAAAATAATGATTTGCTCAGTTTTATAACCTTACACTATTTACAAGTTTTTCAAAGGCATGAGTTAAGTTTAGCCCAGCAAACTTGGTTTGGTGCTATATGTTTTAGTTGTACTGTAATTTTTTTATTTATTAAACATAACATCTTTTCTTTGATAAAAACTATATTTTTTCCTAGATGAAAAATTATCTCTATTCTAAAACCAGCTCATTAGATTATCTGCAGAAAACTAAAAGCAGTACAAATTGTGAATGTAATAGTATTTCTTGCTTAATAACTGTTTTGTTACATATAATTTTATTATGTTAAAATTAAAGCGTTCCATTTTGTTTAAACATAAAAGGGGGAATGGTGTAGTAGGTCTTTTTTTTTTTTCTATGTGTTGCTTGTATTGGTTAATGAATAAAGAAACTGCCTTGGCCTTATAGGGCAGAACGTAATCTAAGAGTTAACCGATAATAAGGTAGAGCTAATGGCCCAAGCAGTGATTTAATGAATACAGTTTCTGTGTGATTATTTCAGTTCTGAGCAGCCAGGACAAAAAAGGACCATTCCTATAACAGGAGAACAATGTAATAATAATAAAAAAACTATATTTGAAATTGATAATAACCCTTTCATTCAAATAAAAGAGCTAACAGTTTCACGTCATGTATGGAGCAGGAGATCTTTCCGTGAAAATTCTGATTGTTTCACTAATCATTTGTACCTTATATCTTAAAATAAAAATTAAATTGATACATTTGTGATTTTAATTTTACTTTATTTTCCAAAATATGAAAAGAGACTGCCATTCAAGACAAATCTCATTGTGAAAATAAATAAACTTTTATGAATAATCATACAAATTATTTGCCAAGTTTTAAAGTAGTAAAAATAAATTTCTAAGTGAATGACAAACTATTACTCTACAAATTCCAGTGCATTCTGGTCAAAATTATTTCGCTATGTAATGCAGAAATCTTCCAAATAAACCAAAATATGGCAAATATAAATATGGTGCAGTTCTGCTTTGTGTATCATAGGCAAAGCACATAAGCTGACTGCTTATGAAGATGCAGGAAATGTATAGGTGTTTACAGATTACAGAAGATGTAGCTGAGGCCAAGAATAATGCATGGACAGTCACTCAGGTAACACCAAGAACTGGGATGAAATGGGATTCCACTGGAACATGAACTAGGATGTGAGTTCATAGTCCTTTTGGTACATATATAGCAGAAGTTCTTCAGTAGTTTGTTTTTAAAAAAGAAAATTTATATTTTTTTTCTTTGAAGAACTAACATTAACTGTAAAAGAAAACAATTTAGTGAAAATTATTATGATTACTTTTAAAAAATATTTTCAAATAATTTACTTTTATATATTTTTTAATAAATTTCCATCAAATATTCTATCACCAGAATGGATATTCTCATGCACAAATGAATTAAAATAATGTTATTATTTTCATAATTCATATTGAACACAATTCATACTTCCCTTGAGTGTATTCCAAATATCTTTGAATATCTTTTTACTAAGTATTTTTTTATAATTCCAAGATTTGTTCACTCCTCTGGAGTAAAAGATCTGATTCTTTTGAATTTCTTTTAAGCTTTATCTTTTGTATGCAAACAAAGTTATACTTACTATACATCACCTTTTGAAGTTAACTCTGTTATCCTTTCAAATACTGAAATACAAAAATGTGTCGGTCCCACATTAAGCTTATCATATGTCCATCACCTGAATCTTTATGAAACTTTCCTCAAAATGGAAAAATTCTATTGCCAGCACAAGTATGACTTTCAATTACTAAAGTCCAAAATATTCTCTTTATTGGACAGTAGATATTTTTCTCATTGTTCCAATATGTATCTGAATTATGAGAATTTAATGATTGACTCAATTAAGCTGTGCAATTGCTATGATGACTAATGCTGGAGAATTCAGTTAAGCAAATTGTCTGAACCTTTCATCCTTAAGATTATTTGGGTTATGAAATTCTAACATTTTATTCTGTCTAGAAGAAAATCGGTCAAGAGTAGGGAAAATATCTTGACATTGATAGAATTCTGCTTTTAAGCTAATCACTCAAATGCAAATAACTTGTTGCAAGTCACATTTCTATTGTCACCCTTGTTATTTTTTAAATATTTTCTTTCCTCATAATTTATTTTTTTGTCTTTCATCCCAACCTCAGTTCCCCCTTCCACCAAACCTACCAGTCCCTACCAACCACTTCCCCAAACTACCCAGATCCACTCCTTCATCATTTCCCTTCGGGAAAGAGCTTTTCTTCCAGAAATATTGGCTGAACGTGGTATATCAAGTTACAATAAAATTAGGTGCATTCTTTGATAGTAAGGAAGGATAAGGCAAACCAATAGAAGGAAAAGGGCCCCCAAAAGCAGACAAAGGATTCTGAGAGAACTCCCTGCTACCTACTGTTAGGAGTTTCACAAGAACACCCAGGTATACTACCATAGAATATATGCAGACGACCTAACTCAGACTCATACATGCTCTATAATTGTTGCGCCAGTCTGTGCGCATCTGTAAGCCCTGCTCAGTTGATTTGGTAGGCCATGATCTTGTCATGTCCTGAACCCTAAAATTTGTCCTCCTCTTCTTCCTTCTGCCTAGTATTTGGCTACATGTCTCTGTATCTGCTCCCATCAGTCGCTGATCTAGGCTCCATTGAGTATAAAGAATATCATTAGATATCAATTAGACCAATTAGCAATTATTTCTTTGAATTATCTCTCTCTCTCTTTCTTTTCTGGCATACTTAGCTCTATCCTAGGTCTCTATGCTATCGAGCCTCTCACAACCAAAAATGTTATTTTTCCAATTAAGTTGTGTGATGATATAAAATTAAGATAAATTATATTGAAACAGAGGTTTACTCTATACCATAATGAATACTGAATAAATATTCATTCATTGATTTTATAGATTCCTATAGCTACTATTTAAGAGCAAAAATTAGATGCAATTGCTTGCTTTGAATTTACCCATGTAAAATCCTAATACTACTATATAGGTATCATCTAGATACAGGCTTTACTAGGAGACATCAAAAATGTTCTCTCTCTCTCTCTCTCTCTCTCTCTCTCTCTCTCTCTCTCTCTCTCTATGTGTGTGTGTGTGTGTGTGTGTGTGTGTGTGTATGCATGTGTTTGGTGGAGGTCATTTTAATGGGCATGAAGGAATTCAATTTTGTCAAATAATATTAGGAGATGATAGTGTTGACTGTTTAAATTAAGACATGTGCTTTCTTTTTTACACATAGGCCTGCCCTGTTCTTTGCTTTCATGTTGTCTCGGTGAGAAGAAAGAGCATCTACCAAGAGGTAGGAATTTACAAACTATGAAGTTTCATATATCACCTGTTTCATTGATGGGTGGATTACATCAGAGGAAACCAAATAATAAAGAGAGGCTATAAAATCAAAACTTAAACACCTAGAGCTGTGTGTGTGCACAAGTACACAGATGAGATGTCAAAAGGAGAAAGATAAAAAAGACTAATTGGTAATTAAGAAAATACAGAGGTGAGGGCTGCTGAATTGGCTTAGCAAGTAAAAAACATTAGTCATTGAGCCTGACAACCTAAATCTGAACCCTGTAATGCACATAGTCGATGAATCTCAGAAATGTTCTCTGGCCTCCAAATATGTACTATGGTATACATACATAAAAATGGGCAGGCACACACAGACATACACATTCAATACACACATAAAAATCCTTTGTTAATATAATTTCAGTAATTTGCTTTTCAAATTGTAAAACATGTTTATGCATGAGAGTTTTTGAAATATTCAGATTGTTGATAACTTATTTTACTGACCCTGTGATACCATATTGCATCTGTCAGAATGGCTAAGATGGAAAACACCAAAAATTGCTTATGCTGGAGTGGATGCGGAGTAGGGGGAACACTTCTCCATTGCTGGGGAGAATGTAAACTTGTACAACCACTCTGAAAGTCAGAATGGTGGTTTCTCAGGAAATTGGAAATCAATCTCACCGCAAGACCCAGCAAAACCACTATCGAGCAAATACCCAAAGGATGCTCAACCATACTACAAGGACATTTGTTCAACTATGTTTATAGCAGCATTATGTGTAATAGCCAGAACCTGGAAACAACCTAGATTCCTCTCAAATGAAGAATGGATAAAGAAAATTGGGTACATTTACAAGAGGAGTACTACTAGACTGGGGGGGGGGTCTTGAAATTTGCTTGCAAATGGATAAAACTAGAAAAAAACATCCTGAGCGAAGAAACCCAGACCCAGAAAGATGAGCATGTTATATACCTGCTCATAGGTGAATTCTAGCTGTAAAGTGAAGGATAAGGAGCCCATAGTCCACAATCCCAGAGAAAGTAAGTAACAAGGAGAACCCTAAGAGAAACATGCATAGATCCCCTGGGAAAGGGAAATAGACAAGAGCTCCTGAGAAAATTGGGATGAAAAGGCAGAAGGAGAGAGGGAGGAAACTAGAGGGAATGTGGTAGTCAAGATGGGGGAAGGACAGAGAAAGAGAATGAACAAGAGATTTCTTGATTGAAGGAGCCATTATGGGGTTTGCAAGAAACCTAGCACTAGAGAAATTTCTAGTAACCCACAAGAATGACCCCAGCTAAGACCCTAAGCATTGGTGGAGAGGGTGCCTGAACTGGCCTTGCCCTATAGTCAGATTGATGACTATCTTAAATCCATAAAACCTACATCCAGCCACTGACAGAAGCTGATGCAGAGATCTGAGCTCCCAAAGTCCAGTACAAAAGAAGGAGGAGTAAGAAAGAATACAAGCAAAGAGGTTAAGACCTTGATGGGGATATCTACTGAAACAGCTTACTCAAGCCAGAGAGCGAGGGGACCAGTATAGGACCAAACTAGACCCTCTGAATGTGGCTGACAGTTGTATGGCTGGGGCAGACTGCTGGAAGTTAGACCAGGATTTATTCCTACTGCTTCTTCTGGATTTTTGGAGCCCATCCTCTCTGGTGGGATACCTTGCTCAGCCAAGATATAGTGTGTGTGTGTGGGGGGGGGGTTGGTCCTGCCTCAAAGCAATGTGCTAGACTTTGCTGACTCCCCATGGAAAGCCTTACTCTCTCTGAGAAGTTGATAGGGGTGAGTTAGGGGATAGGAGGCAGGGAAAGGTGGAGGGAACAGGAGGATGGGAGGGAGTTGGAAGTGGATTTGATATGTAAAGAAAAAAGATAGTTTTTGTTTTTTAAAACAATGAATTAAAATAGAAAAAAAATAACTTGTTTTACTTATCAAGAACATTTGATTGAACAAATGTTCAAATAAGTCAAAACTCAGATTACCTTTTAGTCATATTCAGTTATAAGTTCTGAGAGAAACAACAATGAATTCTGTATATTTTCAAATAATATAAGTGTAAGAGGATATAATCACAAAATCTGCACTTTTCTCAATTTTCAAAAGGGAAAAAAATCTCATGAAGGTTTCTTAAGTCTATTTTCTTGTAGCTGTTTTTGCCCAAGTCTATATTATTTCTTTATGCTTTTATGTATTAATTTTTGCATGTACAATGTTAGTCAGAAGAGAACAACAAGGAGAAAGCATTAGGATCACACCTATAGAAAAACCAGAAACCTACTCTTTCCATGATAAATTAAAGAACAAGTCTAAAAAATTTACAAATTATATATGCCTACACAATAGTGATATAAACATGATTTAAAAATAAAAATGAAATACATGAAATTATTTTATAGTCCTTACTTTAGAATTATTCAATTATTACACTTTCCTTAAGCAAATAATTAGAGACCATATTGAACTTACTGTTGTCATTCATGATGCTGTTGATCTGAGGCCAGGTCCACAAAGGGATGGGAGACAGACAGATATGCCATGCAGAGAGAGCTCGCCTATTCAGTTTATTTAGTTTGTATTGGAAAAAGCATAAGAGTAAGGGGTTATGGAAGGTGAGGGATAAGGGGACAGAAAAGGGGGGGATAGAAGAGAGGAAAGAGATGAAAGAGGAAGAAAGTGAAGGGAGAGAGACAGAAGCTGCCTCTTCAGAAGAGAATTAGAGAGAGAGTTAGAGCTGGAGAGGAGGTGGAAGATCCTCTTGCCTAGGTTCAAAGGGGGAAATTCGGAGTTGGTGGGGCTTTTCTCTTAAATGGGTAGGATACCTAGGTAGGTACCTACCAACCTAGCAGATTTACAACACGTACCATTTAGGATATTTTAAAAATTCATTATTCTTGAGATTTTCATATATGCATATATTACATCCTTCCCAGCAGGATCTGCTCAAGTCCTCATGCTTAAGAAGCAGGCTCCATATGACTGAGCCATTTTCTGACTGTGTGACCCATTCTCTTTTTTTTTTATTGTTCTTGTTGAGCTGTATATATTTTTTTCTACTTTCTCCCCTATCTCTCCCCTCTCCTTCTACTCTCTTCCATGGTCCTCATCCTTCTAATTTACTCAGAAGATCTTGTTTTTTTTTTTTTCTACTCCCCATGTAGATTAGGTCCATGTATCTTTCTCTTAGGTTCTCATTGTTGTCTAGGTTCTCTGAGATTGTGAATTGTAGGATGGTTTTTCTTTGCTTTATGTCCAAAAGCCACTTAGAAGTTAGTACATATGATATTTGTCTTTCTGGTTCTATGTTACCTCATTCAATAAGATGTTTTCTAGATCCATCCATTTGCCCACAGATTTCAAGGTCTTCTTAATTTCTTTTTCTGCTGTATAGTACTCCATCGTATAAATGTACTACATTTTCCTTATCCATTCTTTGCTTGAGGGGCTTTTAGGTTGTTTCCAGGTTTGGGCTACGACAAACAATGCTGCTATGAACATAGTTGAGCACATATCCTTGTGGTATTTTTGAGCATCTGTTAAGTATAAATCTAAAGGTGGTATTTCTGGGTCTTGAGGTAGGCTGTTTCCTAATATTCTGAGAAATCACCATACTGTAATATAAAGGGACTGTGCCAGTTTGTACTCCCAGCAGCCTATCCTCTCTGCCATAAGTTATCATCAGTGTTTTTGTTCTTGGCCATTTTTAGAGGTGTAAGATGGAATCTCAGCATTGTTTCAATTTACATTTCTCTGATGACTAAGGATGCTGAGCATTTCCTTAAGTGTCTTTCAGCCATTTTATAATCTTCTGTCAAGAATTGTCTGTTTAGGTCTGTACCCCATTTTATGTTGGATTATTTCTTCTTTTGATGACCAATTTCTTGAGTTCTTTGTATATTTTGGAGATCAGCCCTCTATCCGATGTGGGCTGGTGAAGATTTCCCACTCTGTAGGCTGCTGTTTTGTCTTGCTGACTATGGTCCTTTGCTTTACAGAAGCCTCTCAGTTTCAGAAGGGCCAATATATTGTTGCTTCTCTTAGTGTCTATGCTACTGGGATTATATTTAAAAAGTGATTTTCTGTGCCAATGAGTTCATGTGCACTTCCCACTTTTCCTTCTATGAGGTTCAGTGTGGTTGGCTTATGTTGAGGTCTTTGATACATCTGGACTGGAATTTTGTGCATAGATATAGATATGGGTTTCTTTTTTTTCATTTTTCTACATGTTGATATCCAGTTATGCCAGCACCATTTTTGAATATGCTTTCTTTTTTTATATTTTTTGCTTCTTTGTCAAAAATCAGGTGTTTGTAGGTGTATGGATTGATATCTGTGTTTTCAATTTGATTCCATTGATCCTCCTATCAGTTTTTATGCCAGTACCAAGATGTTTGCACTACTGTAGCTCTGTAGTAGAGTTTGCAGTCAGGGACTGTGATGCCTCCAGAAGTTCCTTTATTGTACAGAAGTACCCAAAATAACCCACATCACACATATACTTAGGGAGAAATGATACTGTATTTAGGAAAATATTATGACTTTAATATTATTTCTTAAACTTTATATATCAAAACTAAACAAAGTTTGCATCAATGAAACATATTTATTAGTTATGTTTAATTAAAAATAAATTTGAAGTGTTTTCTTTAATCATTAATTTTATACTCTGACAAAATAATTTAAATCACTTTGATGATTCTCTCAAAAGTATGTGTTTTTTATGTTCTATAATTTATATATTAAATCCTACTTTAACTTTGGAAAGCATAGCATGAGTATTATAACTGAAACTTTAGATTTATACTTCAAACATTTGAAACAAAATGTATGGTGTGCCTGGGTACTTGATATCATAAATACACAGTGAAGGGGAACAGGTATGAAAAAAAATTATAGGTCATTATTAATTTGGGGATTGAAAAGTCTTGAATATTAACAGGAACATGATAAGCCTTGAAAAAAATTACTCGGCTATAATTTCTGAACAAAGAAAGAATGGCTGTTGTGTATTTCAAAGTTAAGAGACTGGGACCATCAAAAATACAAACTGAAACAATAAACCATCTATTTTTTTTCTTTTCTAAACATTACTTTGTTTAATTGAAAGAGCATGTAAACATAAATGTGTTGAGTGGATTATTGATATTAGATATGAACACTTTAGAATACATGACAGAGATATTACTTGTATTTATGAATGTTTCTTCTCCATGTACAGGAAGAACAATTATAGTAAACTGTAGTTCTGCAAAATAGTCTCTGATGATAATTTATAAGTTATGAGGTTCCTACCAAAACTTGGTAGATTTAGAGGCCATTGGTTATAGCCAAACTAGTCAAATTCTTAGTATAAATCTTTTTAAGAATAAAGAAGAGGTAAAATCACAAAGAATATAAGAAAAAACATAAAAACAAAGAAAAGTAATTACTTCTCCTACCAGTCTTTTTGTCTTAGCATTCAGTTATTGTGTAGATAGAATGTTTAGATTATGTGCTACAGGGTTACCTTGGTATCACTAATATAAGACATTCAATATGTTAGGAATCTTCCTTTTTAATAAAAATAGATTCTTTTCTCATATAATATATGCTGATTTCAGTTTTCCCTCCCAGTTTCTCCTATCTCCCTTCTCCTCTGGATTCCTTCTCTCATTAGAAGAGAACAGGCTTCTAAGAGATAATGGCAAAACCCATCATATTGAAGTTGAAAAAGGCAAACCAACAGAAGGAGGAAAGATAAAAGAGAAGGCACAAGAATCAGAGACTCACTCAGTCTTATGCTTAGGAGTCCCATAACAATACTAAACTGAAAGCTATATTTCTTAAAACTGATTTTATGATTCTCAGAATGGGTTTTATAAGGTCAGTTCTCAGAGAGGAAGAAAATTAAACCAAGAGTAAATTAGACTCTAAAATCCAGACAGATTACCAAATCAATAGAAAGCATATCTAGAAAATTTAATTTATGTTGTTGTGTTCAACATCATTGCAATATGCCTCTTTTTCTGTCAAATAAATCCATAATATTCTCCTTTTAAGCCAGTGTGTACTTTCTCTTGCAGTAATATAGTTTTGATTAAAGTAATGAGAAAAAATTGTGGGAGGAATAAGAAAACAATGTTAGAATGAGAGTCTAGGTAATTATAATTTTCAGATGGTGCATGGAAAAAAATTACATTTAAAGGAGGCAACTAGAATGGATGAGACCACAGAGAATTTGAGAAATTCTCCCCATATTCAGTGCTTCCTTGAACCACTTTGATTTGGAAGATTACAGGATATTTCACTTTATTAAAAAGATAAGATTATAAGACATCCTACTTTATTAAGAAAGAAAAAGGAATAAAAATCATTAATTGGCCAAGGTCTTAAGCACTGCCTAGGTCACATTTACATTAGCATAACGGATAAAATATAGAAGCAGGGTGAGGTGTTCAGGAAAGGATTGCCGAAGCTCAGCAGAATTACACTCATGACTCCCCAGTCCTTTTTTTTTTTTTTTAAAATTGAGCTCACATTGGTTCCTTTCCTTCCAGTCTTCATCACTTCCCAAGTACCCATGGTGTTGTTACTCTGTTGACAGAGGTTTCTGTCCTGCCCAGTCCTGCAGCTGTTTAGTCCCAAAGGAACACACAGAGACCTACATTAATTATATACTAGTTGGCCTAGTAGCTCAGGCTTTTATTAACTAATTCGTACAACTTGTCTATGTTAGCCACATGGCTTGGTACCTTATTCAGCGAGGCATTCTCATCTTGCTTCCTCTGCATCTGGGTAATGGCTGCTGACTACATCTTTCCTCTTCCCAGAATTCTCCTGTTCTTCTCACCCCACCTCTACTTCCTGCCTGGTCACCCTGCCTATACCTCCTGCCTAGACACTGGCTAATCAGCTTTTTATTAAAATACTAGTGACAGGGTACAGACCATTGTCCACAGCATCAATCCTCTTCTCTCATTGGATCAGATCATAAGAAAGCACTAATTTCATGAAGATTACTGATCTTTTACAGTCATGGAACTTTCCTGAAGGTCAATAACTCTATACCCTCCTGATTCTTCAGCTGTCCTGCTTAATCAACAATGCTAACTGCTTTGTGAGAGACAGCAGTTAATCCTCCAAGGGGAAGGCATTTCTCCATTGAGTGCATCCTTGTGTAGTACATGATCACAGACCTAATCTTGCCTATCACAGTGAATTCTTTAGGTTAGCAAGCTCATAATTAAAAGTCTTCACTAATGACATGGTAATTGTTTTAATGGATTTCCAATGAAGTGTGAAGTTCCCTGCTGATATGTCAACAAAATATGAAGCATTATAAACGAAACTATGTAAAGCTTTGTAGAATTTTGAGTTAGAAGAGACCTTAAAATTATCAAAGGTAACTGCTCCACATATAGAAAAAGGAAAATCTTCCCTGGAGAAAGGAAGTGTGCTGTTGAAGGTCAATACTCTGGATGTAAATTGTAGGTGACCTGTACAGCAAAGTGTTTCCATCTCACTAAGCTTTCATTTTGACCTGCTTCTTATTTATATAATACTTGTATTTAAAACAAAAAATCTTTGCATTTTTATTTTTTTCATAATTTCAATAGAAATATTTATTTATTATCTAATAAAATGGTGCATATGAAAACAATTTTATTACACTGGTTTTATGGGAAGATTGCAAAGGTGCCTTTGAAGATCAAAATCAACAGGGCTGAGAATTTTTTGGTCCAGTGCTTTCAGAATAAATATCTTGGGAAGTCAATGCACCAACAGTTCTGAGGGAACCCCAGTGTAATTGAAAGCATAGAAAGTTAACTACCTGGAATTTGTTTATGATTGTATAATATTAATATCCCTAAAAGTCTTTCTTGTTATTTTGGTTTCAGAAATACAAAAAGAAGTAAATCATATATCAAAATGTACTAAGGAGGAAAGGGCATGGAAAAAATAAGCTGCTTATGTTACAAAATGAAACCTTGAATTTGTTACTTCACAGGTAATTCAAAGAATAAAAACTAGGTTGAAGACATTTTGCAGAATCACTGGCAAACCCAGTTTGAATATATATTCATTACTGAAAGAATACTGAATTTCTCTGCTATGAAATCTAAATATGTTCGTTAGAAATAAAAAAAGCAGAATAGAATTTTGTTTGATTAGTTTCAAATTAGAGGTAACTTAACAATATAGGATAGCTTTAACCTTTTGATAATTTCAAAATATGAATTAAAAGAAAAGTTTTGTGTTTACTTCTCTCTAAAGTTATACTGATCATGAGAATAGAGCACACATTCTACATACCCCTTACTAGGTTCCATCTCTTGGCTCCATTATTCTTCAACCAGCAGGTGATTTTTATAAGATACATTCCAAGCATAGTATTTATTAATTTCCCAATACTTTAAAAACAAAAGAATAAAAATTGATGACACTGTTTGTACCACATCTTTGACTGTGCTTCATTTTAAGTAGGGATGGTGTTCTTATGCTTATCCTCATTAAGGAAACATCCAAAGAATGATAATAATCATTAGAGAAGTTTCCAAAGGAACCATTTAAATGCAAAACACTCCTATTATCACTGTGCAGCATCCTGGCTCTTGTAGAGTAAGCAATGCTACTGCTTCCTCACTTATATCTGGCTTTTGATGGAGTCTCATGCTGTTTAGACTGTTTGATTTTCCTACTTGATGAGGGAAAGTGAACTTAACTTTAATTGGATTCCTGTAATTCATTACTTGCAAATTCCACTCTTTTTACTTAATTTCTGATAGATTTCATCAGAAATCAACTCCAAAATAGATTCTATCATGGGGAGTCTTCTGTAGTTTGCCTAGTGATTATAGTCACTTTTAAACTTAAAGGGTCTGTTAAAGACATAAAAGAAAAAAAAAACTGTATGGCATGTGCTCACAGAAAGCAACTTAATAAATAAACTTTCTTCTTCTAAAGGTGAAACTTAAGTGTGCCTCCTTCATCCTCACTGTGACGTTAGAGTTTTTCATTAATGTGAATAGTTATCTATGTGCTAGGGCATGAATATTTAATGTCATCTAATGGCTGATTTGTTGGAGGTATGGTGCCTATTGTGCTACTATTGGGTGATGTTTTCAATCTTTGTGAGGTGATGCTACAAGAGTTAATTATCTCTAGACAAGGGATAAGCATGCTCATTCAGAAGAGTCAAACCCCTGGGGCAGCTTTGACTTTTTATAACCCTTGAAAGAATCTGTGATACCCAGTCTCTTTCTGTTTTCTAGTTTCTACTTTCTGACATGTACATTTATGTGTTAAACAGTTTACTCTTCCATGTATTGCTGCATGATATGATGATGTCCAAAAGTATGGAGGTACTCAAACTAAGATTGAAAACACCAAAACCATGAGCCCTAGTAAATGTTTCCCCTTTACAAATCCAAATGCTTAGTATATTTTTTCAAGTAATAGTAAGCTGAGAAACAAGCAATGTGTGATTCTTCCCTAGGATAACATAACTTTATTCTTGACATGTATTAGAATACCATTTAATAAATAACTCAATTAAGCATCAATGAATATAATAGAACACATACAGTATGTAAAACACAGAAAATGCAAATTATTTTCTGGATAATGAATAGAATATAGCATGTAAATACAATTGCTAGGTAGTATGATTGCAATCCAGGGACCTGGAATTTTATCTTCTGTACATCACAAATTCTTTACAAACACAGTCATATGGCATTGTGAATTGATGTTGAAATGTTTCTCTCAGACTCCTAAGTCTGAATACTCCCCCACAGCAAAGGATGCTGTTTTGAGAAACATGGAGTACATGGAGAAAAAGATATTACTGGTAGAGGTAAATAAATGGGGGTGAGTATTTGAAGATTATGACCCAGGTCTGTTCTTGGATTGGGATCTCTGCTTCCTGATATTCCAGGGTTTAAAAAAAAATGGATACTCATACAATAGAACTATTTCAACTACCATTATTTCACAGTCATGATGGAATTTATCCTTCAACCATAAGATAAATGATTCCTTCCTAATTTAAACTTCATGTCAGATATATTTTCATAGTAACAAATCATGTAATTCCCACAAATATTTGGTACTTAGAAGTAGGTTTGATGCTGGAATAAACTTGACCAAATATTTAATAAGATTTTGAAACTGATTTTTTTTCTGGGAAGATAGAACAGTCTGGCGCTGAATACACACCAGAGAAATTTCAAGTGGTGTCTAGTAGTCTGGTAGGCCATTATGGTTGGAGTGCAGAAAGCCAGAAGACTGATAAAATGTGAACAGTAAAGACTGTACTCATGAACTGTCATACTGGAACAAGGAGTCTGTTGACTACTGATTTAGAAGTCATTTGGGTTCAATTCTGGCTCTGTTTAGCCTAAATTTTAAGCCTGTCCTGAAAATTTGACTGGGTTTAATCTCAAAGGCAATAGAATGATCCTAGAGGAAACTTTAAGAAACAACAACATTCAGACAGTGTCACAGTTATCATTAACTATTTATAGCCAAATTCATAGTGAGAATTTAGAAGAAAACAGAGAACCAATGAAACATGAAAACAGGTAGTTTGGTGAGAAGATATGCCGTGGGCATAGTGAAAACTTCCAGTAAAGCGGGTATGTACTTGCCTGGGGCAGAGAAACAGATGGTTTATTGGTAACTGTTCAAAAAAGACTGAACACCACGTAAGGGATGTTTCACTATTCACACTACAACAGCAAACAAGTTCCTTTGAGAAAAAAAAAAAATCCATTTCACCCATCAATGTTGTCAGATCCTACAAACAGAAACTTTAAAAAAAAAAATCCTTTCATTTGAAAGGAATGTGTGAAGATATAGATCAATAGCGGGCCCCTCCTCAAAGACATGTCCCAAACAGAACAAACAAACAAACAAACAAAAAACCCCAAGGAAAAGCAACTAGCTAGTTTAATGTTTTCTCACTTTATCAGGCACACTAAGGCTGCTATATTTATGTGCAAAAATAACCTAAAGACACCTTGAACTGTAACAGAATTTCTTGGAATTGCCCACATGGTGGTATTTTGTATATAAAAGGTATGGTGTTACTGAAGTTTATTTCACAATCCCAGTTAAACGTCAGAATGGTCGAGAAATGTGGAGGTGATTGAATTGTATGTACTTATCTCAAGAGATTTGTACATGAGAATTTGAAAATGAAACACACATTGGAATAGAGACTCCACAGTGTTAAAGGTACCCAGAAGATGAACTGTAACCTAAGGAAAGCTGTCCACATTATGTGAAGAAAGTTCAAATGAGCCAGCCTCATAGAAACAGCAACAGGAATGTAAATAGTGTTACTTCAAAATGTTGAAGCCTAGACTGTGACACTGTAGATGTTGATATTTTCCTTCTGGTTCACCGTCTTGTTTTGCCCAAACTTTTTTTCCTGTGAATACCATTTTTTACTCAGTAACACTGTGTATTACTATGTTTAGTTTTCTTTTTAATTTTATTAATATTCAAAACTCATCATTTAATTTTAAACTCTGAAGATACTTGGGTGTTGTGAGTAATGTTGTGAAGGTTAATATGAGGATGCTTGAACTATTGTCTTACATTGACATACACACAAATTTCAATTAACCATCACAAATGTGTGTGTGTGTGTGTGTGTGTCAGAGTCTGTGATTGTGTATGCATGTGTAAAATCTAATTATGAGATGATCATGATTTTACAAATAATATTTTGGCTTGGACTTATGCTCTATCCTGCAGGCTAACATATTTTAACTTTTGGTTCTGAGATGTCTATGCTATTTTGAGGGGTTAGGAAGTATTTGGTATGATGATCATGGCTGCCAAAAATGTGTCAATACCAGAGAGTCAACGGAAGTTACAGTTATCACCATTTCTACCAAAGCATCCAGTTTTCTGTTTCTTAAGATGTGAAAAGGGGATAGCCATTCAATCTTCTCTGAACTAATAGAACTACAATGTCTTTCCTCTGTGATGGAATATATCCCATATATTCTCAAACAAAATAAAATTGAATCCCTTAAGTTGCTTCTGTAAGACTTTTTTTTCCACAAAGAAAAAAGTAAATCACTGATGCATATGGCTAGTAATATTATAACATGAATCCATGATTGCAAATAGAGGCCAGCAAATTTTTATACTGCAAACATAGGCCAATTTTATTGTATGGTCTGTGGATATGTGCAAGAAGCAATAGCAGTGAACCTTTAATATTGCCTACAGAAGATGTTTTAAATATATGGAGTACTTATTTGAAAATAAAAATCTGCTTCTGGAATTGAGCTATGTTTATGTGCAGAACTTGGAGCATATTTTGACCCTTGTGAGGAGCAGATTCTGTTCCTTCTCAGCTCATGAAAGTCTGTATAGGCCTATGGTTCTCTAAAATAATCTAAATCATTTTGAATGTTATAAAAATAAATCTGATCAATAATCCACAAATCTTATGAACTAATGGTATTATTATCACTGAATTTTCTGAATAACTAAAAATTATAAAACATGAAAATTAGTATTCTATCCCAAAGCTTTTCTTCCCCCAAATTTGTAGCCCATTGGCTAAAGACCAAATAAAAGGCGATATTGCAAGTTAACTGCAGCTCACTGTAATTTAATGTTTGAAACCAATTGTTCCTACTCCAGAAGAATTGGCATATATTCCCCTTTGGCCAATGGCAATTGGCATTGCTTTTATATTAGCTGTATACCCAGACTTCAGTTGTTTCATCCCTTGAACTTGGAATTCTGAGACAGCTTTTAAAAGTCGTGAGAAGCCTGCCCAGGGAGGTGAAATGTTATCCTCTTTCGACTTAGTTAGCTATTCCAGCTTAATGTGTAAGCTCATCCAAGCTTGGGCAGCTTTGACTGTATTCAGCCAAATGCTTAGCTGCGTTTTCCACTCTTTTCCAATTCTCATATAGTAAAACAAAATACAATTATCATTTAAAGCAACAAATTTGGATGAGTTGTAGAGTAAACTGAAGTTAACAAAAATTGGTGATTCCCTGAGTTTGTAGGCTTTTTGTAATTTATCTTGTTGAATTCTATCTTTAAGTCATAGTGAACCAATAAGATACAGGGGTTTATTCCATTTTTTTGTGTGTGTATTTTGAGATTTGTTTGTGATCAAATATGTAGTTAATTTTAGAGAAGGCTCCACGAGGTGATGAGAAGATGTATCTTTGCTTCATGAACTGTATTTCTACCCATTCCCTGTGGTGGGATGTCTTGCTCAGCTTTGATGGGGAATGGGGGAATGTTTGGTCCTGCCTCAACTGAATTTGCCAGGCTTTGTTGACTCTTCCTTGAAGGCCCTACCCTTTCTGAGGAGTGGATAGGGTGGGCTGGAGGGAGGGGAAGGATAAAGGAAGGGAGCGAAAACTGTGGTTGGTATGTAAGATAAATAACAAAATATAATATAAAAACAAAACAAAAATATGTTGAAATCCTTAAAAAATACTCATAGTATAAGTAATCAGATTTATCAAATTTATCAAATTGGCCACTCACAATATCAAAATCATTCTATCTTCTGTTGAAAATCCTATGGAGAAGTTTGGGTACCTTTATTCAACACAGTATTTTAACATAAATCTATTTAACTAAAGATAGCTCTAAATTTTTGAACAAGTTATTCTCTTTTATTTTTCTATGCTTAAGATATAGTATAAATAGATGTCTTCCTTATTTTTCTTCCACAAAACCATCCCATATTCCTGCCTATTCTCCTTTTAAATTACTGATCTCAACAGGATCGGAATATCTCTGGTGTTTTCTCAAGAGTGTATTAATTCAATGTCAATGAAGAAAAGATTTTCTATTAAACTATGAAAGTTAACAGGACAGTGCAAGCCACAGAAATTTATGCCAATATCTCATAAAATGTAAAATAAATTGGAGGGGAAAGACAGAACAAGATGACATGAACTGGAAGATAGTGCTGTATGAATTCAACCATTTTCTTCAGAACAACACTGTCATGACTGTTTCCTAATAACCAACTGTTCCAAACTTGGAATTTACCATGTCCCTAAAGATTGCAAGTCTTTGATAAACAATGACAAAAATGAAGGCAGTTATATATATCAGTGGGTAAATACACTTGATCTGAAAACATAAAGACCTGAGCTCAAATCTCCAACAACCTACCAAAATGCTGTGCATATGTGTATATGCTTGTATCCCAAGCATTTTGAAGACAAAGGCAGGAAGATCGTGACAGCCAGTCAGGTTCTGGTTCACTCAGAGAGTCTTTCTCTGGGAGATACACTGGAGAATAAACAGAGGAAGACACTAGTACTCACACAGTCATGCACCTTTACAAATGCACGCACACACACATCACAGATGTATTTGTAGTTTCCAACTGTGAATTTTACCAAGACATTTTATTAAAATGGTAACCAGTAAAAGTACAAATTCCTGTCACTCCTGTAATTTTCAACTTCCACTTATATGATAGAATTATTCTAGAAAGTATGGGCAACATTAGGAACAACTATATTGTTTTTATTAACAAACTAGGATGTGGAATAGAAAAAATAGTTCAAACTATTTAAAAATTGAATCTATAAATGAAAGTGCTTCATCATGCCCTAAAAATAGACCACCTACCCAATGCCCTTGAACTTGTGACAAAAATAATTTCTTAAATTCTAAAGATATCCAACCACGTTACTCTAATTGAATGTATGTGCTTACAACAAAGCAATCTGAATAAAAATCATTGTGTTTGTCACATATGATGGGAAGTGTATCTTCAAAAAATTTTAGTTAAGCTTCAAATGAGTTGTGATTTAAATAATCAATTATTGTACCATTATCATATAAAGAGCTTCATTGGACATATATCAGAAATGACTCAATTCCAACTTGACTAAAGACCAGAGTTCAGGCCTAGTCTTGGTCCTTCAATGTTATTGACAAGAGGCTGTGACTACTAACTAATTTTCTTCAAATTTAAAAATTTCTCCAATAGAGAAGAAAGAGGCTCACAAGTTGAGGAAGCACACTGTTAAACATGCCACTCCTCCATATACACGCGTGCATACACACACACACACACACACACACACACACACACACACACACACACACACAGAGGGAGAGAGGGGGTGGAGGGAGCAAAAAAAAAAACACTGCCCAAAGAACAAGAAGGAATTAGATTTTGTTCATGGATCTACTTTCTTAGGCAACTTTATTTCTAGAGGTTAGTGTCTGGGTTCTCTATTGGTCTTCATATTTTATACCTTCTTCATTTTTTTTTTGAGAATTTATCTCTTCTATCACAAAGAGCTAATGAACTTTTGAACTTTAGTACAGCATGTGACTTATCCTCCATTCACTGGTGATATTGGGAAGCAGCAAAGTCTGTGTTCTCTGTACATAAGCAACAGGAATCATAATAATCCAATTAAAACTTTGAGTTTAAATTACTGTCATAAGTAGGGGTTACAAAATAGTGCCTTTAACAGATCCTGAATGTACATTAGATGTTGGCTCATATGAAACCTCCAAAGTGAAGAGTACCCACATGCACCAGCCTAAATTAGTTGGCTATGCCACATATTGGTATTGTCAGTCATCTTGAACTGACATTTTCTACAGTTTGTAGCTGACAGAAAACCAGAATTGACCTCAATCTGTTGGTTTGAAGAAACCGCAGACCATGAAAACACCAGCTGGTGCTGATCTGAACGAATGAATGCAATGGAGATATGCAATCTCATTTCATATTTAATTGGGTGCTTTGGCCATATGTAGAAGAAACAGTTCCACTAAGTTTTCAACAGCAACTATGGAGAGAAACAAAGAGACCGATCAAGTCAAAGGACTGATGTTTTCCAGGAAGGGACACTTCAAACTCAACCTTAATAACAAATAACAAAAGCAACAAAACTCACCTTCAGGATAGTTTTTCGTCCTTCTCTGCATAAATGTATCCCAAGAGCCCCCACAAGTGCCTAGAACTAGAGAAGGGATTGATTTACTGAGTTCTCTATCTATGCTATGCTTTCTCTTATTAATACTTCTGAAAATAACTATTTTATTAATCTGGCATTCTGTGAATACAGCCATAATAAAATATAAATATATACTATATTAAAATTATGTGGATACACAGTCTTTCCCCAATTATTGGAACACTGAGTTAATTTGAATTTGAAGCATATATTAAGGGACAATCATATACCATATGAAAACATTGGAAAGGGAAATTTCTGTGCTGAGTGAGAGAAAAAGGATACAAATATTGCAACTTATTATTGAGAATGGTATGCATGCATTTTAAAATGTGTAATGTTTCTGTCTGTGGAATTTTCCATTTTGCGTTTTTTACCATGGTTAACTGAAGTTGCAGAGAAAGTACAGGAAGAGAGTCCATGTGTTATTGGAACTACTGCAGTCCCCTGGGTGTATTTGGTAGACCCAGGTAGATATTTGTGGTGGTCTTTAAAATAATTTTTCAATATAAAACAAAGCTTGTCCCATTATTTAATTTTTTCTTTCATAGTTATGAAGACATCTATTAGTCTGCAATTATCTGAGAGGGGTATATGAATCAGCCTTCCAAGAATATACCAATTTAAAAATATAACCAACATATAAAATAAAGACTTATTTTGTTATAGACGTTCCTGTTCAGGATGAGCCAGCCTATTTCCTTCTAGGGTTATGATGATAAAAACACATCATGTCAGAAGCAAGTAAAAAATTAATGACCCATCTCATGTCCAGGAAGAAATACAGAAGATAATGAGATTAGGGTACAACAAACTTCACCAAAGGCCTATTCCCAGTGACATGGATATTAACAGTAGGTTAATATTGAAAACCTAAAGTTTTCAATCACCATTTAATAATCCCAAGCTTGCAACCAATTATTCATTGTATGCAGTGAATCTTTGGTGGAATATACAAATATTAGTTGTAATACTTCTATTGCTGCTCCCCAAAAAACAAACTAACAAAACTAGTATCCATATCACAGGACTCCTCTCCAAATAAAATCAATATCCATCTCACAACAAAACATTCAGTTGGTTTGCAAAGACACCAAAATCCTATGTGTTTATGCACTGCACAATTGTCCAAATATAAAGCCTCCATAGACTGAATTCAAATTCAACTAGAAGAACTTATGATGGTAAAAAGGAAAGCTCCAAGTTCATAAACTCTAATATTGGGACATTCACAGAGTAAATGAATTAATTTTTGAAGAAAAAGAGCAAGTAATGATGAGATCACAGCAATATGAAATACAGCAGGGCAAACACTAGAAAATAATTTGATTCAGCTCTTTGTCATTGTGGCAGGGGTGAAGATGACTACAAAAAAAGATTACTACACTGTGGCAAGTCTGCATACCTGCCAACTACTTATGAGACTTTGACTATGCAGCAATGTTTGCAGTCTACCCTGTCACACTATTATACTGCCTTTAAATGGCACACAGTTTTTAAAGAAAGCTCTTTGAAACAAAAGGTTGCTTCTATACCTTTATTTCTATTATTAGAATAGCCTAATAGATTCCCTAGGTGACTTTGAGGTGTCTTTTCTAAAATCTTTGACATCTTTTCAATCATGTTAAAAAGTACATTTTATTGGTGAAAAAGATTTCATGGTTCTCTTCTTTTCTGGATAAGAGTCAAGTATTTCAAGTATTTTGGATTCTTTCCCAACTGGGATCCTACAGTAAATTCAGCTAATAATAGCCAGTAATACACATGCCATAAATTAGGTGCTTGGAATCTTTGGAAATTTTCTTGTACAGATAAAACTAATCTCACACGTGTACAAAATACATGCAGCTTTAGTTCATAAGTACACTACCTTAGAACAATAGAATTTTCATTTCTATATGATATTTCATCAAAATAGCATTGTCATTAGCAAGCACACTTCTAACCCTCTACGAGAATAACCTCCTAAGTCTTGTTCATAGGATCCACTTTTAGGCAGTTTGCTTCTCTAAACTTCCCAAATTTTCCCAGCAAATACATTTCAAAGTATTTTCCCACATTGTCCTAGGCACAACACTGTGGAAAGTCTAAATTCTTCCTGCAAGTTTCTTTTATTTGTTTTGATTTTTTCTTGTCTGTTTATTTACTGTGTTGGTAAGCAGATCTCATAGATAATACACTTATAAAAGGAAAGTATTTATTTGGATTGATGATTTCTGAGATTCTAGTCCATGCTCCAATTACCACTGTTTTTAAGAGCTTGAAGAGCCTGTACACCTGAAGACATGACAAAGGCATTCACCTGGATATAAAGTGTATAGATAGGAACTGATACATATGCAAGGGAATATTGTTTTATGATATGAGACTTTCAACTAGGTTTCAACTTCCAAAATGGTTGTCCCGGCTTACTAGTACTAAGCTTGTAGTCAATCCTTTAACAGATTGTGGTTAGTTTAACATACAATAAGAATTCTAGCAAAAGTTAATGAGTTCCATAAGCCAGAAAATTCATTGAGTACATTTTTGACGTCATTCTATAAAGTAATATATTATTTAATAGAAAATACAGACTAATGTGGACTGCATGTATTATGATCATAATTGACAGTAAAACAGAGAACTACCTCCTATGTTCATGAACACTCAACCATGATTTCTGTAGAGAAACATATTATTTGTCTCTATAAAATGAAAACAAAAATGTGACTTTTACAATGCATTGTCAAGGGCCCTGAGCCCGAATACTTATAATTAACAGTTAATAGCCATAGTTTAGCTTGAAATGAAAGGACAGTTAAATTCATTTATGCACTTTCCAGCCTAAAATTTTGAAACATTGTAATTGAATTCAAATTTTCACTACTTAAAATTCCTATGATCATATTCTCTTCTACAAATTAGCTAATATTATTACTAATGCTATTTCCAGTTTGTGGACAGAATATTTTGATCTTGAAGAATGGATTTTCAAACATTACTTTTATCACATTTAGTTTGTAATTTCAGCATCTTATTCATCTGTATAACTAAAAACATTTTGACAAATATTTTTTCCTTGTTTAACCTCAAGTTCTCTTGTATGAGAACAGTTTAACAAAAGTATTTGGTTACTGAAATTTAATCTTGCCGATATTAGTTTCATGTGAAGCTATTTAAAATTTTCACTCATCAGTTTATATGTAGATTCTTATAGTAAAGAAGTTAAAATGTTTTTCCAATTATATTCAAATAAAATAATAAAACTTGACTTCACATAATAAAGTAAAATAAAAACATCTGACTAGATAGTGGTAAAAGTCTAATTTGATAGTCAAAGTTGAAAAATATACAAACTAGTTCTTTAATGTTTAAAATTGTCTTGTTTTTGTAACTCTGCTTTTTATTCTAGATGACCCAACTCCCAAGAAAAGGTATAATTTTGTCTTGTGTCTTAGTCAGAACCCTTTTCTTTGAACTATGAAAATTCCATTGTGTACATGGTAATGATATGCTTATAAACAAGACTCTATAAAAGAGTAAAGGTATTTGGAGTTTATTGCAGTTTTTCAATCAATGTTTCTAGGATGATCTCTGGAGACAGAAGTTACTATCCCAGTCTCACAGCCATTCAGTTCCTCATAACCCATAGAGGCTTAGATTACTTATAGATTGTTTGGCCTATTGTTCAAGCTTATTCCTTACTAACTCTTGCAACTTGACTTAATCCATGAATCTCATCTATGTTTAGCCATATGACTTCATGCATTTTCTCAGTAAGGCATTCTCATATTTCTTCCTCTGCTTCTGTAGGACAACTGTACTTCTGCCATTCCTCTTACCAAAATTCCCTTAGTTTGGTTGCCCCACCTATATACTTCCTGCCTAGCTACAGGCCAATCACCATTTTATTAAGCCAATATGAGTGACGAATCTTTACGGTGTATAAAAGAATTATCACATAAAATGCCAATTCCACTGTGAACCTGGAAATGATATGCCTACAAATAGGAATCTATAAAAAAGTAAAGGCGGTTTTTCTCAGTGCTGATTACAGCATTTCATTTCAATCAAAGTTTCTAGGATAATTTCTTTTGTTATTGTTCACTTATTTCTTTTTAAATATTTTAAAATATAATTATAAAAAACTTTATTTTTATTTTATGTTGTTGTATAGCTGTTAGGGGTGTATTTATGTCTGTGCACCATGTGTATGTATATGCAGTATATTCAGGGACTAAAACATAGAGTCAAATTCTCTGAAACCAGGCTCACAAATATTTCTAAATTGCTTTTGGGGTACTAGGAACTGAACCTGTGTCCTCTGAAAATGCAACAAATGATTTTAACTACTGATCATCACTTCAAATTTTACATCTTAAAATTACATTTATTCATAAATTTACATGTGTATGTGTGATGTGATGTGATATGTGTGTGTGTGTGTGTGTTTGCATGGGTGTGTGTGTGATATCAGGTTTGGTGCCAAGTAGTTTTACTTTATTTTCTGAATCATCTAAAAAAAAATCCCTCTTATTTCTTTCTTTCTGGATTTCCAGTGATAACTATTTTCCTTATTAACTAAAACCTTAAAGTAAATTATGGGCTGTTGTAATCTTTAAAACACATAGCTTTATTAAAAAAGATTATTATTGTACTATAGTAACAAAAAATCATAGATAAGCCTTGTAGTGTACACCTGATATATGTGCCACTGGTGGGTTTTTCATGTTTCAGTAGAAAGCATGTGCATTTTTCTTTTGTTTTGTTTTTTTGAGACAAGGTTTCTCTGTGTTGCTTTATAGCAAGTCCTGGAACTAGCTCTTGTAGACCAGCCTGGCCTCAAACTCACAAAGACCCACCTGCCTCTGTCTCCCAAGTGCTGGGATTAAGTCATGCACCACTACTGACCAGCAAGAGGTATTATAGTGGTCAGGGAATGAGAACATAGATATGATCATATTTCAAAATATACAAGTATGGAATTCTCCAGAATACTCAGCAATTATTTTACGAAGAATAAAATGAAATAAAAATCTACATGCCTACTTCTACTCACTTTCAAAGGCAGCAAAGGATACAAAAATTAAAGAAACCCATGAGACAGACTCAATCTTCCTTTGCTTAATCATTCAGAAGAGAAAGAAAACAATTTAGAAACAGCAAATATCAAGGGATTTGTACAGATCAAATCTAAGAAAAATACTTCCAAAATTTCCTTCTTAATAGGTATCTCTTTTCCTTTTCTTCAAAGAACAGGATCCAAAGTGGATGTTTTCTGTGCAGAATTCAATCTCTCAGAGGTGGCTAATCAATACAAAATTACAGAAACCATTCTTTTCAAAATGGAACTAACACAGGAACAAGACTTGGGTTAATATCAGACTCCAATGACTTCTCTATTCATTTTCTAAGTAATATAAAAAGAATTTCAAGTCTAGCAACAGAAGTAGAGATGAACTATAAAATCTTTTCTCACTTTCTGCTAACTTGCTTTTGAAATCACAAAGTCCATCACATGTAGCACACTTCCTCCAACATGGACACGCCTCCTAAACTCTCTTAAGTAGTACCACTCCCTAATGACCAAGTATTCAAATTATGAGCCTATAAAGACCATTCTCATTTAAACTACAACCGTTTGAATATAGTTTGAGATTTCACGAATGTAGTTTCTCTAATATATATATGACATTAGATAACACCAGGCATCCTGGACTTCTGGCTTTATGCTCCCCTCATCCTTCCTTGAATGTTAGGTGTAGCCCTTATACTTTAGAAATATCTGAAGGTCCAAATCAGGAGCAGAAGGAGAGAGAGCACGAGCAAGGAACTCAGGACCGCGAGGGGTGCACCCACACACTGAGACAATGGGGATGTTCTATCGGGAACTCACCAAGGCCAGCTGGCCTGGGTCTGAAAAAGCCAGGGTTAAAACCGGTCTCACTGAACATAGCGGACAATGAGGACTACTGAGACCTCAAGAACAATGGCAATGGGTTTTTGATCCTACTGAACCTATTGGTTTAGTGGGAGCCTAGGCAGTTTGGATGCTCACCTTACTAGACCTGGATGGAGGTGGGTGGTCCTTGGACTTCCCACAGGGCAGGGAACCCTGATTGCTCTTTGGGCTGACGAGGGAGGGGGACTTGATTGGGGGAGGGGGAGGGAAAAGGGAGGCGGCGGTGGGGAAGAGACAGAAATCTTTAATAAATAAATAAATTAAAAAAAGAAATATCTGATTGTGTTATGAACTCCATGGTGAGTGGTTCTCTGCATTTTGATTCAACATATATTTTTATAGTAGTCTCCATCAGGTGAATGAGAAGTTTATTTAATAAAAAATGATAGCCACACTTACTCCTGAGAAAAAAAGACAAATTGAGAATACAGTTAGAAAATACACTGTTTTAGGAAAGTGGCTAGGAGGGTCTTTTCTTTCTGGGTACCATGCATTCTCCTGCCACAGGCAGTTTTTACATTTACAAGTACCAGTCTGTTTCTATTGAGGGAACTTTAAGTCTACTGCCACAGCTGTTGGCTATCCCTAAGACAAGGTGCCATTTTTGAACATGTGAATTTTGCTGGTGTACTCTTGATTGTTATTGTTAATAGGCTTTAAAACTGAGTAAGAATATGGATTGTTGTTTTTTCCTCTGTTGCTTGCATCACAGATTCTGATACTCTCAGAAGTGGATCTTCACGGAGGTGACTTCCACACTGGCTCCAGTGTTATTTTTCTGAAACTTCTGCCTGAAGCATGTGACATCTCCAGCAGAACGAGTATTAAGTTCTGTATAAAAGTGAAGAAGCTAAGCAGAAGTTGCCATGCATTAATGATGTTCCATCTTTTAGACCATGTTTGCAGTGTCACCAGTTCCTTCAGGCTCCTGCTTCTGTGAATTTTCTGCCATGGTGATGGCAGACTGTAACATGGAATTGTGTGTTCAATTAACCCTTTCTCCCCTATGGTATTTTTTTTTTCAGAATTCACTATTAGAAACAATCTTCAGGAAGCAAAACCATGAGAACATTTAAAATCAAGAAGCGGAACCACGGCTGTGATAAATCTAGTGAGGAAGTCGTTACTCTTTCAGGATTTTTGTTTCTGTCTTTTGGAGGTATATGGAAGACTTCATCATGAGAACATATAGGCTAAAACTGAAAAAGTAGCCAGAGTAATTAGATAGACAGCATCACTGAAGTCAAACATTCCTTGCTCTGTTAGAACAATAGCATGGATGTCAGAAGGGAAACTTCTATCCAGTAGAGTCTGCATATTGTGATGATCCTTATTTATTTATTTATTTATTTATTTATTTATTTATTTATTATGAAAATCTATACAGAGGAGTTGCCCTGACCCTACAAAGCAAATGTCTTCTTGTCTATAATAATATTTTTCCAGGTATATTGTCCCTAAGTTGATATAAGTGTATTTCAAAGGGGAGGGGCTAAATCGTGTAGTAGCAATATGATTAAACACTGCCACCCATGCTGAAAGCTACATGACCAGGACTAAGGCAGAGCAGATGAAGCCAGGTGCTGTGCAGTAAGACTGGAGTCCCTGGGAGACAATTGCATAAAGCTATGAAGGTAAAAAAGACACCTCTGCTACGGAGATCTCAGACTACTGGAAATGACAGGACCACGGAACACCTTCGTGAGGGGCTGCCAGCATACAGAATGGAACCATCCTAAGATAGAAGCTGTATACTCTGTAAGCGGCAAACCTGGAAAATTTTGGACAACCTATTCTATTTGGAGTCCTTTCAATTTTATCAGAAGCCCCAGACACAAGACATGGAGCTGCGAAATTTGCTGTTTTGTAAACTGGATTTTTGTTTGCTTTATTACTGTTTTTGATGCTCCTAGATTTCTGTTTTGAAATAAGAATATTTATTCTGTGTCATTTTTGTTTATTTATTCAGAGTATTTATCTTTGGTTCTGTAGGAGCTTATAGTTACAAGAATATTGGACTTTTAAAGTGTTGAAATCTTATTTTTTAAAAATGTTTCTTTTACTTTTGAGATTATAATATTGTTGCATCATTTTCACATTCCCTTTCCTCCTTCTAAACACACCCACATTCTCCTTCTTTCTCCTGTTCAAATTCTTGGTCTTTTATTATCATTATTATTATTGTTATTATTAAATTCTATTCACTTACATTAGGCTATATTTTATATTACAATATAGACATGAGACTTTGAGGGTAAGATGTAGAAAGTTATGACTGATAGTGATTAGTTTTTGTGTCAGGTGGACAAATGGTAGAGCAAAAATGGTAAGTTTGTTAATTAATGACACACTCAAATATCCCCTAAAATGGAGTCTCAATGAAGAATTTTCTAGGCAAGTTTGGCCATTGAGCATGTCTGAGGAGGAGAATTTCTCAGATCTCCTTTAATTTTTGTTTTATTTGTTTGGTTGTTGTGGCCAAATGATATTTAGTGACTATGCCATTTTCTCTGTTGTTTGTGTGCCTAACAGGGAATGCAACAAGGTAAGAGTCCACTCCAAAACTATTAAAATCCTACACTGTTCAAAAATCGCTATTATCCATACCTGCATCTTTGCCCTCATTCCCATCATCATTATATCAACTCGCGAAAGAAGTTAATTTGCACTTGTCTTTCTGTATTTTATTATCTTAACTCCTTGTTTTGACTATTGATCTTTGAAATTTAGAAGAAATAAAAAAAATGTCTTGCTACTTTAATTCTTGAAAACTTCCAAAGTTTCTTCAATGCATAACTGTCAACATAAAAATAACTATTTTATCAATAAATAATCCTCATTAATTTAACATACTTCATTGTCTCAAGCTACTTTCCACATTCTATTTGCTGTTTTCTCTTCTTTTTAAAATTCTTCTCTCATAAATTATTTTTCCGATCACAGTATATTGTATACTGATTATAATTCCCCTTCCCATCTCTTGCCCCAGTCTCCCTGACCCACCTCCTGTCTCCTACACATCCATCCTCGCCAAGATCAACCCAATTCCACCTCCACTCAGAAAAGAGCAAGCCTTACAGAAATATCTACCAAACACAGCATAAGAAGCTACAATAAGACCAGGATTATACATGAAGGCTAGAATGAGGCAATCCAGTTGGAGGAAAAGGGTCACACAAGTATTCAAGAATCAAAAACAGCTTTCACTTACTCCCATTGTTAGGAGTCCCAAAGCACAAAATGCTACTCATTTCTAAGGTATATGTAGAGAATCTAGGTCAGACCCCTACAATCTCCCTGATTCCTGAGAGCCTCTATAAGTCCAGTCAGTTGATTCTGTGGGCCATGCTTCCAGCATCCCCTGAAATGCTCCCCCCATTTCAAGTCATTTCTTCCAGTATTTTCTCTCTCCTTCCCCTACACCTGATCCTTCCTGTTCCCAACCCCCTCCCCAAGACACCCATGAAATCTATTTTATTCTTCTTTGTCAGTGAGATGCTTGTGCTCTCCTTTAAACCCTCCAGGTTGCTTAACCTCTCTGGGTCTGTGGATTGTATCAAAATTATCTATTACTTCATGACTAATATCCACTTATAAGTGGGTTCATGCCCTGTTTGTCTTTCTGTTTTTTTTTTTTTTGGGGGGGGGGACTGGGTTTCTCTGTAGCTTTGAAGCCTGTCCTGGAACTAGCTCTTGTAGACCAGGCTGGCCTCGATCTCACAGAGAGCTGCCTGCCTCCGCCTCCCGAGTGCTGGGATTAAAGGTGTGTGCCACTACCGCCCCTGTTTGTCTTTCTGGATCTGAGTTACCATATTATGGATGATATTTTTTTTCTGGTTCCACTCATTTTCCTGCAAATTTCATGATGTTTTTGTTTGTAACAGCTGAATAGTATTTCATTATGTAGATGTATCAAATATTCTTTATCCAATCTTTGGTTGAGGAACATTTAGGCTGTTTCCAGTTTCTGATATTATGAATAAAGATGTTATGAACATAATTGAGCAAGTGCCCTTGTAATATGATGAAGTTTTTTTCAAACATATGCCCAGAAATGTTATAGCTGGTTATTAAGGTAGATTGATTCCCAATTTTATAAGAAGTTGCCATATTGGTTTCCAAAGTGACTGCAGAAATTTGTACTTCCACCAGCAATGGAGGAATGTTCCCGTTATTCCACATTCTCACCAACATGTACTTTCTTTTCTTAATACTTGCATTCCATGTTAGTTTCCTAAGGATTTTGAATTTTATTTCAGATTATTCATTCTGACCTTATCCTAATAATTTTTACTTATTTTCTTTTCTCTTTCTCACTTTTGTCTGTACACTCATATATATTACATGTATCAGGATTGTTTTAAAATTGATAAGCTTTACCCTTCAATAGTTCTTTATGCATTAAACCATGTAGACAATGCTGTACTAATATGCATTTGAGAAATTATTCAGTAGAATGGGTCAGAGTAATAGGTAACTCTTTCTGATTTCCAGTTGTCAGATGCATGTCATATAGAGGAATGTAAAGGATACATAACAAGGACAAAATGTTTATGAAATAACACAGTGAAGGGAAAAAATACTTTCTTTTCACAAGATTGCCCATAGCTCCTCTAAACTTGAAAATAAAGAGGAACTTTACTAGGAAAATATCACCTGGACTTGTATTTAGTATTAAGGACATCCCTGGATTTTTTAAAAAGTATTTTTTACTTCTCTGGATAAGAAGAAGAAGAGAAGGTACCAATACTTCAGCCCAGAATTAGTTGCAAGGAGTGTGAAGGCACTGTGACACACAATTGGATATATAGATAGATGATAGATAGAAGATAGATAGATAGAGAGATAGAGAGATAGAGAGATAGAGAGATAGAGATAGAGAGATAGATGATAGATAGATAGATAGATAGATAGATAGATAGATAGATAGATAGATAGATAGATGATAGACAGATAAATCTTCCCTGTCATGACACCTAATGCTGCTCTGCTCTACTCATATATTGTTGCCAGGCCAGTTGTCATCAGAGAGGTTTCATCAAGCAACTATTGAAACAGATGCAGAGACAAACAGTCAAACATTAGTTGGAGCTTGAGGAATCCTGCTAAAGAGAGCGAGAAAGGATTTTATGAACCAAAGAAATCAAGGACATCAAAGCAAAACTATAGATTCTGCTAACCTGGGCATAGAATCTCAGAAAGACTGAACAGACAACTAAGAATCATGCCTGGAACTAACTTAGGCACTGTGCATATATGCTACAGTTGTATTAGTTCATTCTTGTGGAATGCCTAACAGTGGGAGCCAGGACTGTTTCTGACTCTTTTTATATTAGGGGCATAGATATTCAGGATTGAGACTTCATCCTGATGAATTGTTCCTGTTATGAGTATAAAATGTCCATCTCAATCTCTTCTGATTGATTTTAGTTTGAAGTCAGTTTTGTTAGAAATTAGTATGGCCACGCCTGCTTGTTCCTTAGGACCATTTGCTTGAAAAACCTTTTCCCAACCATTTACTTTGAGTAGATGCCTGTCTTTGTGTTTGAGGTGTGTTTCTTGTAAACAGCAGAATGTTGGATCGTGTTTTCATATCCAATCTCTTAGCCTGTGCCTTTTTGAGACCCTACTCTTCCTACTGGGTCACCTTGTCTAGCTTTTATGGGAATATGGGGAGTAGGAAGATGGTTCCTAGACTTACTGCAACTCCATTTGCCAAGTTTTGTTGGTATACATGGGAGGCCTGCCATTGTCTGATTAGAAGTGAAGAAAGACTGGATGGGGCCAGAGAAGACATGGGGAGAGGGACTAGGAGTAGAAGAGGGAGGGAAAACTGCAGGAGGAATGTAGAACAAAATTATAAAAGAGAAATTAAAAAAAGAACAAAGTTAAAGGTAGCTTTGAAGAATATCACTGGTGGCAATCTGTTTAAATATGAAATGTTTGTTGCTGATACATATACTATAATCATAATTAATAAAATATCTTATGCATATTTTCAATTGACAAGTTACTGACTATGTGGGAACACTGAACAATTAATGCTTAATTGTGTAGAAATGAAAAATAAAACATGAAGAAATTCACTATTCTCTATATCTGAGTGATAATTATAAGGTCATGAAGGATGACAAGTCTGACAGAAATAAGCCCATATTTCTATGAAATTTTAATGATGCCAGTAAATTCTTTTATAAAAATATTACTCTACAAAAATTGTATGTGTATATATATATATATTTACAATTGTCATAAATTATGTTATATGCTAGAAAATTTGTAGCTGCATTTATAGCAGTATTACAATAAGTTTATGTTTCAAGTTTTGCCTCAAAAAAAAGACTGGAATTGGCTAGGTCTCTTCACTCACTATTTTTTTTTCCATGAGGCCATGTTACACAGAATTTTCTTTTGGATATTAATTTACTCATCAAATATTGGAATGAAAATATACACTATATATGAGAGGCCAGACATTTTCACCTGAATAAATTATACCACCATTTCATATTTAGTTTTACAGTTAATAATCTGTGACAATCAAATCAACTTTCAGAGAGTGAGTTCCTTTTACCAATCTGTTTAAAGCACTTTGAGAAATGCAAATCTGAGTTTTTGAGAAATTCTTTCTCTGTGTGTGTGTGTGTGTATTAATTTCTCCAATTGTTTAAAGGAGCAAAAAAATATTAAAGAAAAAGAATACTCTTCATTTGCACAATGACATGTGTTAAATACTTACAGTGTTCAATAGTGTTCTAGCTTATGGAAAAAAGATAAGGTATCACCCTGTCTTCACAGAATAAATTCATCATTATAAGTTAATGCTGTAAATGTGTGTGGTAAGTGCACATATACATAATACAAGCACACAAACCTGACAAATTTTATGGTAAGTGACTTAAATCTTGCACAGAAAGGCAAATGCAGAACTTATTTCTAGAACCCAAGGACACAACTTATAGAAATAGAGTGTACTATGATAGTTGGCAGAGCTTGCAGCCTGATAAGGAAAGAATATGGAGATATCAACCAGATGCTGTAAAGTTTCAGAATTAGGAAATTTCTTGAAATCTATTGCAGAGCAGTGTGATTATAGTAAAAATAATATATATTTCAAAATAATTAATTTCCAAATGTTTCATCATAAAAGTGATAGATGAGAGGATGATTATGCTAATTAGATTGAATTGATCATGCTACATTATTTACTGTAAATTGTAAAATCACATTGTATTCTAAATATATACAGTTATCATTTTTCATTTAAAATAATATGATGAAAAGAACTTTGAGGTTCTCAGGAGTCAGGCTGCATAACCAAAGGAAACTGGTGGGCAAGGAAACACTGGTAACCTAAACCATTATATTATGTTAAATATCATTTGCCCAATCAACCCATGGTCATTTCCATCTTGTATTCTCCATAAACAGTTTTGCTATGAAATGCCACTTAGGTCATACACCTCTGGTCTGTTCCTTGATTCAATAGTGATGACTATCAAGGGATTTTTTTGTCTGTCTTTAGAAAGGATGTTTCTTTCACTCCTGGGTGTTGAAGCTTAAATCATTGGTTGTTGACCAGCTGTTCTCAAATCTCATTTGAGGAACATGCTACCTGTCAAGAATGGGGCCAAGCTCCCATGTAGGTAGTGCAGTTTTAAGATCAAGCAATTCTTAAGTGCCTGTGCATTACTTGATTGTAGTTCCTGAGGAGGTCAGAAGAAGGTGTCAGATTACTGGAACTGATGTTACTTAAGAATGGCCAGGTGGGTCCTAGACAAAAAACCATGATCCTCTGAATAGCTGCAAGTAACCAACCTCTTATCAGTGTCTTCAAGCCTTCACAAAGAGTTTTAAAGTGATTTATGTGTTTTCTGAAACCACTTCCCTATCGAAATCAGGAAAAACCAAAGTGCCATAACAAAACTTCATGTGTCCTCACACTCACTTACACGAGGCTCTGTTACTGACCCTTGCCATGGTTGAGTGCCATGCTATAATTTTGAGGATACTCATAGTCTCAAAAGTATATTACTATTCAAAGAACCTATATACATGTGTATAACATATATATATATATATATATATATATATATATATTCAGGGATAATTAATCTACCTACATAATTTCACCTCAGATTCCCATGTTCCAAACCTGATACCTGTTTCACAAAATTTGATATGTTGCAACATTGTTCTGGTTGATTCAATTTATTCTGTAAAAAGAGTTTTAGGCCACTGGACACTTCAGTTAATACAATTGTATACTAAATACATTTATAAAAAATAAAGTTTGAATAATTTAAATTCCAACTCTAGATAAGCTTCTAAACCTCATTGTGGATTTAATAATCTTCTTTAATTTTTATGTAAATATACAGTCACTATGAAAATAATTGCATTAATTTGTACTTATATCACTTCTATTAATAGAGTGTAAGAATCATTTATATTAATGGCAGATAAAATTTGAGAACACACTGAATGAGAATTGTTGAAAACTTGTGGATATAACATGAAAGAAATTGAGAAAAAATAGTTAACATCTCTGAGAGTTTGAAATTTTAAGTAATCTACCAGCTACAAAAGATTATTTTAAAAGATTGCAGAAAAATGTGTGTAGTAGGATTCCAATTTACAAATGGTTGGCATTTAGTTACATGCGGTTTTAAAGGAAATAATTTATTTCACTTTGCTTAACAAGTGCCTTAATGTTGCCAGAAGACAGTCGACAACTTTCAGATATGTTGGAATATTATCTAGTGTTTGGGCAACCAACTTAATCGAAATTAGCATAGACCATAAGGAAACATGTAGAATTGAATTTTTTTTTTACAAATGTCCCCAACATTCATGCATACTATTGCTCAGACTCTTTTACATTTGGTGGCTTTTAATGTATTTCCTTAGTTATTTCTTTTGGGACTTTCCCCAATTCTTATCATTTGTTTTCCATGACTATTTTTTCAGTTTGTAACAATGACTTGATGTCTGATTGTTGCATGAAGTCCTCACTGTCTGAAGCTCAAAAAGTATTTAGCAAATTACACCAGGACAATAATTTATTTCCCCCCCAAATTCAACAAAAATAGCCTGCAAGCAACTGAACTAGGCATATTTCTTATTTATAGAACAATACATAATGCAGTGTTATTTTTATTAAAATTTAAGTTCTCTAAATACTAGAATAGTCCAATATATGAAATGTTGATATTCATTGCTCTATTTGGAATTATTTACATAATCTTAGTTTATTAACCAGTGTTCATAATTTATTAGGTTATGAAGTGAAGGAATTTTATAATAGATCTATTATTTCCTAAAAATGATAATATACTCTTAGGAACTAGAGGAATGGCTCAGGGTTTAAGAGCACTTCTGTTCTTTTCAAGACCCTAGGGTGATGAGGGATTCCTCTCTTTATGCTGTGAATATCATTGGTTAACAAAGAAACTACTTTGGGCCTATGGAAGATCTTTAGGGAAACAGAGCTAGGTGGGAAAAACTAAACTGAACACTGGAAGAAAGGAGGCAGAGTCAGGGAGAAGACCTGGAGCTACTGCTAGAGACAGTTGTGCTGAAACTTTGCTGGTAGGCCACACCTTGTGGTGATACACAGATTAGTAGAGATTGGTTAAGTTAAAATGTAAGAGTTAGCCAATAAGAAGATGGAGCTAATGAGTCAAGTGGTGATATAAATAATACAGTTTCTGTGTGATTATTACAGGCTAAGTGGCCGGGGACTAACTAGCAGCCACCTCACTACACTGGATTAGACTCTAGCACCAATGTGGCAACTCACAACCCTCTTCTAGGCTCCGTGGACACCAAACACACATGACACATATCTAGCTAAAAATACACAGAGATTAAAATAAGACATTTTTTTTAAATGATAATATTGTATTTGGGGCTATTTGTTTAAGGTCGACTGTCAAATTTGAAACTCTAAATATGTTTTCATGTTAGAAATATTTCATATTAATTGTAGAAAGCATAAGGGGAGACTTTCTTTTTATAACTACCGCAATGTTAAACACAACGCACAATGCAGAGCCTGTGTGAGATGCTCCTCTGAAAGCTGGCTTACTCTCTGCTCAGGGTGTATTTGCTTTTCCCTATGGTGTCTTTACACAGTCTTGTCATTGGAGAAACCCTGTGCATTTCATTGTCAAACACTGAAGAGCCATGCGTGTAAGATTTAATTATGCCTTCCTCATGAGGCAGTACTGTTTGACTTAACCCTTGACAGAATGAGAAACTCCTTCCCGTCACACCATGGGGATCTTGGCATGTTCTTTCTCCAAGTCAGGGATGAAACCCACCATCCTCATGTGAATAGCATGACAAAAGACTGTTTTATTCCAGGTTTTCAAATATGTCCCATGATTATGAGAAGTAAAGTCTCGCTTTATATTTCAAACAATATCAGTAACATGCAATTTTCTAAGCACAAAACTGTATTTGTATAAATTTCACTGTATGTTTTCATGAAGAACAATATATGTGTGTTAGAATACCAGCACAGTTACCTCTCTTTTACATAATTTATAATTTATACTCTATGAATTCATACACTAGGCACAAAAAGAGTCATTTGGAAACAGATCAACCAAAGATCTTTTTAAATTAAAGGTGTCAAATTTTGGCTAAACTTAAAGAATAATACATTTTTTTTCCAGGGAACACTACATCCGGTCCACTGTGTCAGATGTTTACAGAACTTAACATCTTCCTCTGGATTACACATCTTGATTATTCATGTTCATAGACCTCTCTCCCATCATTGAAAACACACTGCCCCCCCCCACACACACATTTGTAACTGCAACTCTCAGTAGGGAGACACAAACAGGAACAGTTGGTGTTTCCTTTAGATCATTTCTGTTTGTAATGACTTCATTGGAGTGTGACAAAAGTCACACTCAGTGAGCCCCATTACAACTGTGAAATTCAACACCAAACATTTAAGCAATTGTTTTCCCTAGAATTGTCATTGTGATTTGCTACTAATCATTAATAGGTTTTGACACTAATTCATAAATTGCAAAAATGTAGACTCTGTTTACAGTGATTCAGAAAAATAGAAGAGTTAAAAATTTAGTTAATGTGGAGGGTTGAGGGAAGTTTGGATCAGTAGAGGTGAGGGCTTTCCCCAACACATCAATTGGTTGTCCCATGCTAAATGGGCAGCCCTGAAAACATACATAGAAGTATCACTATAAGGACTAATTAAGCTATATCTAAGCATATATATCTTATATGTGCACATAAACATAATGAATGCAATAACTATTAGTGAAATAGGAAGCCATGGACTTGAAAGAGGTTGGGAGAGGTGTATATGGTAGGGTTTGTAAGGAGGAAAGGGGAGGAAAAAATGTTGTAATTATAATATCTAAAACAGACAAACAGGAGGAATGAATTTGTTTACATACCATACCATATGACCTCAACCCTATCAAATTTTACATCACCTTGGCATCCCGTTCTCCAGAACAGTGAGAAATAAATGTCTGCTCTCTGTGATATCTATGGTAAGTTATTGTAGACCATGAAATGGAATCAGAGGATAAAATGGGATCCTAATGCAAAAAACTCATACATTAAATCATAATTTTTATTCATTTTTTAAATAAATAATTTACAAAGCCTATATGCTACCAAATGGAGCCATTTATACTATAAGCTACTGCATCTTCATTAAAACACTGGGAAATTTCTCCTCATTTGTGTCGCTGAATTTGTGATGATTTAATAACAGAAGAGAAACACAAAACAAGATACATGACAAACATTAAAGGACATGCACGGCACACCAGAAAACAATTCTTTGAGAATTATTTTTTATTCATGCTTTGCATTCATCAGGATAATAAAATAATTGACTATAGTGGAAATTGTATACCAATTTAAAATATCTAAAAATTTTATTTGATAAATATGATTTCAGGACATATACTAAGCCTCAACTTAATTGTTTTATTTTTTAATAATGTGTATATTTGTTAGTCTCTCTGTGAGTGTGTGTGATCTGTGTGCTTTTACCTGTGGGGCAGGAAGAAGCCTCTGGTCTCCCATTGCTGAAGTTACTGGGTAGTGTGCTTCCCAGTGTGGGTGCTATGATCTTAATTCAGGTTCCCTGAGAAAGCTTAATGAGTTCTTAACTACTAAAACATCTCTCCAGTTTGAAATCCTAATATTCAAACAGAAACTGTTTTTAAACCTCTTTAAGTTAAAGAAGTTTCTAGAAATATAAGAAGGTGTAGATCCCAGGAAGAAGGGAGAATGGTGACTGGGAGGTGCGGAGGGAAGGTGTGGGGCTTTGAAAGAAAATGGCTCCCAAAGGAAGATGCACTATTAGAAGGTATGTTCCTTTTGGAGGAAGTATGAGACTGTGGGGGTGGACTTTGAGGTCTTTTTCTCAAGCTTCATTCAGTGTAACAGTCAACTTCCTGTTGCCTCTGAGTCCAATGTAGGACTTTCAATTCCAGCACATCTGCCTGCACACTGCCAAGCTCCCTGCCATGATGATAATGGACTGAACCTCTTAAACAGTATGGGAGCCACCCCAGTTGATTTTTCTATGAGTTGCTATGGTCATGGCACATAAATCACAGCAATAAAATCCCTAACCAAGACAGAGGGGAAACTGTTGTCAGGATGCATTCGAAACAAAAATATAAAAACATAAAATTTGAAAAGAAATGGATTTCTAAGATTTGTTAAAAGTTTAAAAAAAAGCATTTTCAAGTTTCAAATGACTTGTGGCTTCCTTGTTTTAATGAATGTAATGAAAGTACAACATTTTAATACTTTAGCTACACTGTGCAATAAGTACTTAATTATAGTCATTATGAAATGCAATATTCACTTTTGAAAACAAATTAAATGTGAAAGGACCTTGTTATAACTACCTGTTATAGGATCCTATATTTATTCTCTGTGGTCTGGAGCTCTGTAACTCAATAATTCTATAGTTCAAGAACGGTACCTGATTTTCCTCAATGTAAGACACCATCATTAAGATGCACCATCAGTGACTCAGCCACGTTTGCTTTGTCACTGTGCTCCTTTCAGTGTAAGTAGCGGTGTCCATTTCACAACTGGTGCTAAAACAAAAGACTGTTGATGAAGCGAATGCACCACGAAGGCTGAATTTCAGAGGATTGACAAAATTGCGTGTTTGTGAGTGTCCATGCCCATTTATAAGTAAGAATACGTAGCTTTTTGTTTTCAAGTGCAAAAAGCAAATATATAAAATTCAAATACTCATGCAATTTCTTTCACGAGATCAATTCATGGTTTTGTATAAGGTTGTTGTAGAGTTCGGTGATTCTGGAAGAAATTAAGTACTTTTAATCTCAAAATATTTTATTCTAGATTGACAAATTAGAAAAAAAATCATTATAAAAATCCTCAAAAAGGATCATTTCATTGTGAGTTTTAAAATGGCCTAACTTTTTTTTCTTTTTTCTTTAACCAAAATGGTGTGATTTTCTTGTCAGTTGTTTGAATCTAAACTAAGCTTAATGATTTGTTTTTAGAGACAATATAATGCCATAGAAAAGAGCCAGAGTACTCCATACAATGTCTCTGTGTTGCCAAAACCCCTATTAGCACTTGACTGCTTAGGATGCTGTACCGTGGCAGCATCAGCAACACTTGCTTAGTCAAATGGCTCACGTTAATGGTCTCAGAGGAGCTCAGACTTGGATCCGTCTGCACTACTATGTACACAGGGAAGAAAAGTCACACTTAAATAAATCCAGTTTCAGCCTTTGAACAATGTGTAGCTTAGATATTGTTAGTTATTTAATTTTTAATATCTGACCTTAGAGATGGAGATAGGACAGACTCCTCTGAATGTCTTCATGTCGAAATGGAAAATTTGTGAGCATGTTACAAAATGGTTTTATATCTGAATGGAATTATATAAATATTAACTATATATCCATTGGTATCTTAAAAGAAACTCAAAAAGATTGCAATTATGTGAGAATTTAATTAATCAAAAGATATCATAAACATACTTATAATATGTAGCTACTGGTAAAATATATTCTTAAGTAGAAATGGGCAGTGAAACAGGGATCAAAGCAAACAGCAACCCAGTATGGTATAGTTCCCAGCTCACACAAAAACTAGGAAGAAAAAGGAAGGTCAGAATAGTAATAAACACATATTACTGAAGCATTTGATAGCTAAAATTGACAGTCAAATGTTTAGATATAGAATCATGCAAAGATCTGCTGTTTCAGAAGCTCTAAAGATGTACACATATACACATATCACCAAATTTTGGTTCAATTTTATATATTTTAAAAGAGAACACCTCTGACTAAAAGCACACACAAATAAAACATACTTTCAAACAAAAACAAGCCACACATTCTGCGCTATGAAGTTTTAAATAAATAAACCCCATTCGGATAGATCTGTTTAATCTGTCGACCATAGCTCTTTTGTTTGCTTGTATTCTCAACTTACATCATTTGCATAGAGGTGCTAAAATTTAACTTCGTATTTAAGCAAATATAATGGTTTGAAAAAAAAAAAACTGCCCCACATAGGTTCACAGGAATTGTACTGTTAGGAAGAGATGCCTTGTTAGAGTTGGTATGGCCTTGTTGGATACAGTGTCTCATTGGGGTAAACTTTGAGGTCTCAGAAGGTCAAAAAAAGAACCAAGTGCTTCACCATCTCTTCCTGCTGCCTACTGATCAAGTTGTAGAACACTCAGCTACCTCTGCAGCACCCTTTCTGCCTGCATGCTGCCATGCTTCTTACAATGACAATAATGGACTAAACTTCAAAACTAAACTCAATTAAATGTTTTTCTTTATTTCAGTTGTCATGGTCATGTTGTCTCTTCACAGCAATAAAAACCCTAACTAAGAGAGCAAGAAAGTCAGTTACAACTGGTAGAAAAAAAATAATATATAATAAATATCTGACTCGGTTTCTTCCTTTGCTCCCATGCACATTTCAAAAAAATGATATACGCCTTTAAATATGTACTGTAGGAATTATGACATTTGGATCAATGCCTTAGCTAGTATATTCTTCAGTGTTTATTTTGTTTTCTTCTCTTCTTTTCTGCATAGTACTTGCCAAGCTTCACCAATAATACACAGAGATGTTAAGACTTAAAGAAATACTTGTAGGACATTAACTAGGTTCATCAAAGAAGCACACGTTAAGTATTACAGGAAATGTCACTATATCCTCAAGATTCAAAAGAATGTTAATACTTATATGAAACAAAAATTAGTTACTTGATGCATCTTTCTAGGTTTGCACAGATTTTGTGACAAATACCACCTTCTTTTAATTGAAGCACTACGGCCTATGAAATGAGCAACATCAGATATGGCAAATACATTCATAAATACAAATGTGGGAAACTGGAAAGGGTCAGCTTCAACATTATGTCTCAAGGAAAACTAGTGAAGGCATTAGCTGAACTGTCTTTTTATCATCTTCAGTGTATAAATATAAATATTTAAAGTTTCTGAATAGTATATTTATCTTTAACTTCAAATACAATGCATATTTCCTGACATAAAATATAATTCTCTAAAACATGATTTATTTGCTACATATTTTGAATTTCAGGATTTGTGGAATTAAATTTTGTTAATTGAAAATGAGGTTTCCATCAAAAGTTTTTAAAAGTTACACATAATTAAGAAGATTAAATATGCATACATATTATATGAATGGAAACTTATAGACAATAGTTTATAACAAATATTTCTGATATCACAAGCTAAAAATTAACTATAGCACAAATGGCTGAAAAGTGAAACAAAATCTACACTGAGTGTCTTAGAGTTTTATCTTTATGATGAAAGCATGGATATTGAGGGTGGATATATGAAGTGATAAAGAACACTTTTAAATTAGGCATCAAATACTTCTTAAAAACAACTAACAAATAAATACATATGCATTAGCACATTATCAAACTTTACACATATAGAGTATTTGAAACACATGTACCATTGACTTTCAAATTATATGGATCCATTTTATAAGAAAAAATTAGAATTAGCTATTTAACTAAAGAACCTCAGAGACTGAACATGACCTAAACCTCTGAAATAAAACTGTTTGTAGCATTAAACTGATTGTAGCCAGATGTTCTATTTCCTCAAACAAAAACGCAATGGTTTTTTTAAACATAGGAAATTTTCCTATACAACACAACAACCTCAGAAATAATGAGCTTACATCTGTCATTGATTTCTTCTATATAAAAATGTCTCTGACTCTGTGACCTACTGATATTGAACCTACTTGCATCTCAGTCACACTGGGAAAAGAAAACATAAAACATTTTGTCCAAAATAAATAAAGCCCCACCATTTTGGATCAAGTGTTTACAATGTTTTCCTGACATCCGTTTTCCAGGTTTTATGAAATAAAGAGGAAGTTTACAATACAAGTTTTGACAATATGAATAAATCTGCCAATAACATCATGAAAATCAGTATCATTACTGGTCATTCTCACTATATAACAGCAACTCTAATTGAACTAAATAACATATTCCTTTTTATTTTCCACAGTGGAATCATTACTTTAGAAATGATCAGAATTTTAGAAAATGTGAAGAAAGTGAAGACTCACACATTCATATTCCTATAAGGAATACATAGTGTTATAGTCACTGTCAGACAGTTTTCCCAAAACTGTGATCAAGAATTCTGCAATCAAAAATGCCATGTGTGGGACATAAACAAGAAAACAGACAAATGCATGCTTAAACCAAAAGTTCATACTACTACAGTCAGTAATTGTCAAAATATATGAAGAATCTAAATGTATCACTAATACATAAAAGTATTAATAAACTATTTATTTTAATTTATGACAGTATAAATAATATATAAAAGTATAAAATGTGCAATGAGTATTCTAAAAGGAGAACAAGGAGGAAAATGACAAATAGTTCAATTAATAATAAAAATATTACGGGTATAATATCAAATATGAAATGAATTAATAAGTCAGTAAATTATATCATTATATCTTTTTAATTTTTGTTCTTCCAGACTTCTTGTCTTATACATTTGGTCATGCTCACTTCACACCTATGCGATAAAATTAATTTATGGTAAAACTCTGATAAGGAAAGAGCATTAGGTTATTAAGTGTGATTTCACTGGAAATAGGAATAATATATTATAGGAAAAATAGGAAGGTCCTCATGTGTTTTTAGGTATCTGAGATGATGCCTTGATCACTTAAGTAAATAATGCAACGATATGTGGGGAATGACATGTCTATTTAGAGATAATTCCCAAAGTTTGCTTTAATTTGTTGTGCTATCAAGATGATTTGTAAATGAGTTGCTTGAAAGACATAACAAAAAGAGGACAGGGAAGGGGCCGAAGGCAGGGACAACTAAGTTGAGAATGGCACTCTAGCATTCTGAAAGCTAGTGAGTGGGGATTCAGCATCCAGATTTCCAGATGAGTACAAATATGACTTCTCCATGTCCTATGACTAAATATGTGGTGTCTTCAGTCACAGTGTTTTAACATCAAGTTCTGGAGAACAATCAAATACATTGAAAACAGCTTTAAAAAGTAATATATAACATTCGCTATGTAATAAACATCGATCAATTTATATTATGAGAAGAAAATCATTATATGCCAAAAAAAGTCTTTTAAATAATATTTATTAGTAATATTGAGTGGTAGCTGAATGATAACTTTATTTTCTATCTTTGTTTAGAATTGGATCTTAAAACAAATTAATGTAAATTCTTTATATTACATTATTTCAAAATTTATAAGCTTGATTTGCATGAAGTATTTGTTTTAGCCAATGTCGCATTGGTTTTCCACTTAATGATAATTAATATTATCATAAAAATGTTCTAAATTTAGTAAAATTAATTTAAATGAAATGTAGATGCTCAGCTTTTCCCATAGCTCACAAGACATCTCTTTAAGAAATGTTTTACAATGCTGACACAATACTCCAAATTCTGTCCTTTAACTGGTGCAGTTTTGCTTCCGGTAATACAATTTTTATCTAGGAGAATGTAAAATCAAACTTTTAAATTAGATTATCTCACTGAAAATACAGGAGTCTTTAAGAAATTACAAGTGTTGAACTATATGAAAACAAAATAATAGGAGCAACCTCACTTATAAGAGCTAACAAAATAAATGAAAAGAAAAATACATGGGAATACATATAGTTAAGGATGTAAAAAATTGTAGAGTGATAAGTGTAAAGTGTTAATGAAATAAAATGGTACAGTACAAAGAGTGTGCTGTGATTACCATTAATGAATAAAAAAATGCTATGGACCTCTATCAAGGCATAACTTAGGTAGGCAGGGAAAGCTAGGCTGAATGCTTAGAGGAAGAAGGGCATAGTCAGAGAGATGCATGAGCTGTTGCAAAGATAGATGTGTTGAAACTTTGCTGGTAGGCCACAAGCTCTTGTTGAGGCATAGGCTAATTGAGATGGGTTAAATTCAGATATAGGAGTTAGCCAATAAAAAGCTAGAGCTAATCGGCAAGCAGTGATTTAATTAATACAGTTTCTGTGATTATTTTGGGGCTAAGCGATCGGGATCAAACAAGTGACTTCCTTTCAACAGTATCTATTTCATGATGGGGACTACAATTAAAAAAAAGAATTTCCATATTAAAGAAATTCATACATATTCCCAGTAGCATAATTGAAAATATCAAAGAAATTGAGATAACTAGAAAACTATTAGATGTAATAATCAGTATAATGGTAGGACACAAAAAGTCAATGTGTAAGAAGTGTTATATATATATATATATATATATATATATACACACACACACACACACACACACACACACACATTCTCGGAGAAAGAGTTTAGAAAGCTCTCATTCATAATACATTTGAAAATTACTATCAATGAGTAAACATAAAAAATAAACAAAAATCTCTACAATAAAAGCAGAAGATACAGGAAAAGATCTAAATCTATAGAGACTGATATATTGGTATAGAAATATACATAGATATCAATATAGCAGGTAAATAAAGAGTTATAAGAGTATCTGTAATATATGATTTAGAAATGATATTAAAAGTAGTATTATTAGGTGATGAGAAAAATGATTTCAGGCAAAGGGAAACATAATCAATGAAAGATAAAAATAAAGCCCATTTCCTATGTGAATGTCTTTGATAAATGTAGTGGAATATGTTTGCTAAATGTCTTAGATAAATATTACTTGTTAAATTAGATAGACTACATGTATCTCTCTCTCTTTCTCTAAATATATATATATACATACATACATACATATATGTATATATGTGTGTGTTTGTATGTAGGTGTGAATATGCGTATATACAAAACATACACATACCTACATGTATATTCACATGTATCTCTACCTATCCCTCACATATGTTCTCCATATATGCAAATATATATTTCCCTCCATAAATATTTGTGATTCTGCATCTATCCAAATATCCATTTTTATCTGTATACTCATACATTTTGCCTATATCTTTATTATACTTGTTTTATTAAAAGTTTTGACTGTTACAGATTTCGATTCTGAGGGATTTAAAAGAAAAGAACATTAAAGATGTGTTTCTGTGAATTAGTTTGTTGGCTCGTGGAATTGATTTACAAACCTAATTTTTGTTAAAGCATCAATTCCTATTTTTCAGTCATAAAGAGCATTTGAAAACTGAAAAGCATAAATGTTCCCTCTTATATACTCTTAGCAAGACACTACATAAAGAATTTGCATATGTGTCCATTGTATTTCTCTGAATCTTTTAAAAATGAAACTAATGGTTTCTTTTCTCTGTATAGTACAAAAAAATGTACGGAAGTAAGGGGTAAAGCCAGGTTTCCAAATTCAAGTATATGCAAGCTGAGCATCTTTGTGTCTGTTCACAGACACAACACTTGAAGTTGAGATTTCTCAAAAACATTTCAGCTTCAGAGCTCCATCATGTATTAAAAGGAAAATTGAATTTCTGACCTTGAAGAATCTCTGCTATTACAGTGATAGTATTGATTTTGAATGGAAGGAATCCTGAAAATGGGAAAGGAACACATAGGCAGAATCTCATAAAAGACATAGAACTGATTGATCAGTTCTCTTGTGCTCTTATCTGAGAAGACAACAGTGTTAGATGAAGCTTTGTCACTGTCTTACAAGACAATGTTTCTGGTAATACATACGCTTAGTACATTTCTGTGGCTTTAGTCTTCTAACTAGCTTCATGTAAAGGTCTACAATAGAGAAATAACAAATGAGCTCTGAGAAATTATATTAAGCTATAGTATAACTAAATGGTTTTCCTAATACAAATAGGCATAGGCCTAAAGAATATCTTTGAGAACGATTGGGAGAAACATAAATATTGATTCACCAAATTTATTTGTTTGAGCCTAAAAATAGAAAATCTGAATATAATATTATAGTAATAATATTAAAGAATTAGAAAGTCACTAAGAATCTATCTTATTGGCTGGATAAAATATAGAACATAAGTTGACCTACCCCAAATGTTTTGAAATATTTTCACATTGTTACAATACTACTGAAGTTCTCTAAAGCATAAGTAGACTAAAATGTTAAAGTGTATTTTTATTTTTTTAAGTCCTATTGTAGACCATAAAAATAATTTGGTGAGGGAAGCCCAAACAGTCTTAAAGGTCCAAATGGCTATTGTAGGCAGGTTGTAAATTTCTGTGGGAGTTACATCCACTGAACCAGATCTTTAAAAGAAGTGGAGTTAATTAGATACCAGTGTGACTGAGGTCAAATGCTAGTACTTACTTAAAAAGGACAAGTGAGCTGCAGTTATCGTAATGAACAGCAAAGTCAAAGCACTCAGGAGTGTGGTCTGGTGCATGAAGACCTCTGACACCAGCTATTTGATCATGGTGTTCTTAGAAGGGATATAAAAGGTAGTCCATTTAGGTTTGACTTAATCTGTATAAATACTCAAGTGAGAAGGAATATATCTTAAATACCAGAACAGAACCAAGCCCACTTCACAGTTTCAAAACAAACAAACAAAATATTAGGATCAACACTATTACCAATGGAGAGAATTTTACATAGGCTCTCTGACCTTCAGAGAGAAGACTTTGCTAGAAAGACAAAGGAGTACAGCCAGAACTGTCTCTACAAATATAGCTTGATAACAAAACAGTATCATGTTTCTACTGGGATTTCAGTAATTAGTGCAGCCTTTGTAGAACAGAAGTATGTTGAAGAGGTGATTCATGGTTCCATTCACTGAATCCTTTGGTGTCATGGAAATATAGATACTCATGGAAACAGTTGAGTGAAAGAAGTAAATTAGGTATGGTATAAGGAGATGGAATAAGTTGCTGATACTGTATAAGAAATTATTACCAATTTGGAAAAGTAAAACAGCAATACTTTATTCTCTCATAAGTTTTCTGTATTATAAAATCTAGAATATTTTCCATGACTTCTGTCTTCAAGGCTTTAGTATGTTAAATTTGCGTGGAAATCTCATCTGAGATCCAGAGACCTTTGTAAATGAATAGCTATTATTGATGTAGATTGTGGAGCTGAAATTTTTGTAAATTCTTACCTGGACCTGTTTTGAAGTGTCAGAGATATTTAACTTTTTGGCCCCTGCTACATTGCTCCCCACATATCTTAAGGGGCTCTAGATCTACAAAAATGTATGAATATTTTAAAGGGGATTATGAAGTGCAGCGTTTTTTCCTAACTGAAATTTAAATCATTTGGTTTTTTGTTATTTCTGCAAAATCTACCCATCATACAAATGAAATGGTGGAATACTCTATCTAATTCACAAGCAGAGTTCATACGAAGTTAGTAAGTGTATAGTGTGCAAACAAAGTAAGAGAAATCTCAGGGTCCTTCTAGAATTCTACTTGTCACAGAAGCCTGGGATGCAGAAATGGTGTTTAAAACATGATGATGATGATGATGATAATAATAATAGTAATAATAATAATAATCACTTCATCATTTAGAAGTAATACTAGAACAAAATCAGCAGATAGTGCAACAACAGTGTCTGAGGACATGTTTGGAACTATTTTAAACTAAGGTATTATGTTTCAGTGGATTTATTGGAATGACATTTTAAAGGATAATACAGAAAATACAAAATATGTTGACATGATTTAAAAATGCTCACATGGGGATGCTATAAGGAACCTAATATCCTGGACAGTTAGGCATGTGAATGAGGAAAAGAATAAAACAATAAAGCACTTAAGCACAGTGGTCACCAAAACATAAGGACATTTAAGAGAAAAGGTCAAGGACAGTTTAGGCACCCTCTCCTCTGCTGCCAAAGGACCTATCTGGAGACATCCCCATGGACTCCTGGGTTTGCCTCTAGAGCCAAGTCTCTTGCCAACTCTAAAATGGTTCCCTTAATGTAGATAACTTCTTCCCTGTTCCTGTATCTGCCCTTCCTCTATCTCCACCATCTCACTCCCCCAAGATCTCACCAGTCTTTTCCTTCTCCCTTTCCTCCCCTCTTCTCTCCTTTCCCCAATATCACCCCATTCCTGCTCCACCCCCATGCTCTCAACTTTTGCCCAGCAATCTTGTTTGCTTCCAATTTCTAGGAGGATCTATATATGTTTTTCTTTAAGTTCACCTTGTTATTTGGCTTCTCTAGGCTTGTGACCTATAGGCTTAATGTCCTTGGTTTATGGCTAGAGTCCACTTATGAGTGAGTATATACCATATTCATCTTTCTGGGTCTGGGTTATCTCACTCAGTAAAGTGTTTTCTATTTCCATCCATTTACATGCAAAATTCATGATGTCATTGTTTTTTACTACTGAGTAGTTCTCTAATGCATATACATCTGCACTTTCCAGGTTCTGGCTATTACAAATAATGCTGCTATGAACATAGTTGAACAAATGCTTTTGTAGTATGATTGGGCATTTCTTGGGTATATTCCCTAGAGTGGTATTTCTGGATCCTGAGGTAGGTTGATTCCCAATTTCCTGAGAAACCGCCACACTGATTTCCAAAGTGGTTGCACATGTTTGCATTCCCACCAGCAATGGATGAGTGGTCCCCTTAATTCACATCCTCTCCAGCATAGGCCACCACTATCACACTGATGATTATCTCAAATATCACCATAGAATCTTCCTCCGGTGACAGATGAAGATAGAGACAAAGACCCTCATCAGAGCAACGGACTGAGCTCCCAAGGTCCAGTTGAAGGGCAGAAGGAGGAAGAAAATGAGCAAGTCAGGACCGCGAGGGGTTGGTCCACCAACTGAGGCAGTGTGCCTGTTCTAATGGGAGGTCACCAAATGAACTAACAGACTCTAACTTGGACAACTAAAAATTTTTTCAAGCCATAATTTGCCTAACATACTCTGGTTACACATACCTGGTTATTAAATAGTAAATCATTCTTTTGTACATTTTTTCCAGAAAGCAAATATACTTATAACCACACAGTCCTTCATAAAGAGACAATGCATAAAGTTAGTGTTTTCTCAATTGTCTTTTGTATACCACTATGTAAATTTCTTTTAGAGGTCATGGGACTAAGCTTATCCCTGTAAGTTATGTCACTGTGTCTGCTACCCTTTCCCTCAAAAGGATTTGGGGGGGGGGGGTTGAAGACAGGGTTTTGCTGTAGTTTAAGAGCCTGTCTTGGAACTAGCTCTTGTAGACCAGGCTGTTGCCACCCTTATCTTGATCAGGATGTCTGCTAATTACCCAGGTGGGAGTATTTACCTGGATTCCTGATAATAGCAGAAAATCTATTAAATATTTTACTTAATCTTATACCAGAAACTGTCATAGTTTTTAAGACCCTCTGCCCAGTTGACCATAAAGTGGCTACTGATTTGTGGTTTAGCCTTTGTAGATTTAGATTAATACTCATCTCTAGGATCATTAGTAATACATATTATTAAGTTGAGTAAGGCATATAATGTACAAATTTTAGTGCTGCTTAAGACTACTAACACGTCAAGATATGTATGTGAGAGGTCATACAGTCTCTAATTTGTGTGCTTCAGCTGAGAAATGTTTTCAACATAGTATTCTACTCCTATATTCTATTTTCAAAAGAATTTTTCATTAAATATATGCCCATTATCTGTTTTGAGCCAAAGGAAATTTTTTTGCTGTAAAGGTGGGAAAGGATGATGATGATGTATATTTAATGTTATTCATGCTCATGCATACACTTTTATAATGCTGAATGTATAAGTTGGCAAGTAGAAACATATCCCAGGTGAAAAAACTTAATTGGCAATCCCATTCTAAGCCTTAGCTTATCATGAGCTGTTGCTTCTTCTTCAAGATGAGTGACAACTAGAATATATTAAGGGTCAATCTCAGTTAATATCTACATGTATCCATAGGGACCACCATTAATGGACTGATGTAATCCATTTACTGATGATTCACTGTACTCTGTCCTTGGGGGCTTTTATCCTCCTTCATTTTCAAATGACTCTTTTCCTCTTTACATTGACTAAAATATTGACGAGAATATTATCTATTACATTCAGTGGAAAGAGTATTACTAAAATTTATGATCAATAGCATGTACTCTAAAATCACAATAAGTTATATTGTAAAAGCACGAACCCATGCTATGAATATAATTTAGGTTCTACTTTACACGGAACTCTCCATCTAAGCTTTAAAGCAAAGGACACTGTGTGTATGTGTACTATTTTTGCACTCGTGTATGTGGGTGCGTCTGACTGCATTTATATGAGAAAGCATGAGTACGATTGTTGAAGGAGCTGTGGGCAGGCCTGCTTTTTGTACCACCTGGCTCCTGCAAGGCTAGCTTTACACCCAAAATAACAACACACATATTTAATTAATCACTGCCTGACCCATTAGTTCTAGCCCCTTATTTGCTAACTGTCACATCTTGCTTAACCCATTTGTAATAATCTGTGTACCACAAAGTGGTGGCTTACCGGGAAGATTCTAACCACTGTCCATCTTGGGTAGGAGAAGCATGGCAACTGATTCACTTCCCTTCTTCCCAGCATTCTATTCTGTCTACTCCACCCACCTATGTTCTGACCTATCAGGCCAAGCAGTTTCTTTATTAATTAACCACTGAAAGCAACACATAGAAAGAAGACCCACCTACATCATACGATGCTGCTGTTCTGTTCTTCTCTATTGTTTTATGCCTTCATCCCTTAAGACAGTATGTCTCATAAAGTCAAGTGCTATGCAGAATAACTGTTGCTATTTTCAGACAACCCAGACCTTCCTTATTTTTTCTTCTAAATGACCACAGAAATGCACACATAGGTGTTCTCTATCAATTTCCTTTTGCATGACCAATAAGGTATAACTGTCCATTGATAAAACAGAAAATTATCTATAATCCATCAAATATATAAATATAAATAGTCTTCTAAAGACAAGAATATCATTTATCTACTCTTTTTATAATTCGCCTATGTGTCTTCCCACTGGATAGACTGCCTTTAACTTGTTCTGTTAAGATTTTCCTCTTCCTATCACAATACTAATGATTTCAAAAGGAAAATCTGATCGCAGTTTAACTTTTTCTATAAACTAAGGAGTTGACTTTTCCTTAAATGTAAAGTGTAAAGTTTAGAGCGTACCATAATGATAATACAGACATGCTCTAATAGTGTATATAGAATACTATACCTGGGATTCATTATAATCAAACTATTAAATATACCATCTCCATATAAGTGGTTTGTCTGCGTTTCTCTCTGACTTTTGAAATAGTTGTCAACTAAGATATGAATTGTAATTCAGCCCTAACAACTATCTGAGAGTCTATTCGGACAAATATTCTGCTTATAGCCTAAATTGTCTTTCTTTTCTCCAGTTCTTTTACTTCTTTTTAAAAAAATGTAAAGACTTCAATATAAATCTGACCACACTGAACCTAATAGAAGAGAAAGTAGGAAGTAGAGTGCAACACATGAGCACAGGAGACCACCCCCTATGTAGAACCCCAGTAGCACAGACAACAAGAGCAACAGTGAATAAATGGGACCTTCTGAAACTGAGAAGCTTCTGTAAAGCAAAGGACATTGTCAGTAAGACAAAAAGGCAACCTACTGAATGGGAGAAGATCTTTACCAACCCCACATCAGACAAAGGTCTGATCTACAAAAATATATAAAGAACTCAAGAAACTGGACATAAAACTCTAATTCACCCATTTAAAAAATGGGGTACTGAACTGAAATGAGAATTCTCATCAGAAGAAGTTCAAATAGCCAAAAGACATTTAAGGTCATGCTCAACCTTCTTAGTGATCAGGGAAATGCAAATCAAAGCAACTTTGAGATACCATCTTACACCTTTCAGAATAGCTAAAATCAAAAACACCAATGATTGGAGGCTGGAGAGATGGCTCAGTGGTTAAGAGCATTGCCTGCTCTTCCAAAGGTCCTGAGTTCAATTCCCAGCAACCGCATGGTGGCTCACAACCATCTGTAATGAGGTCTGACATACAGACAGAACATTGTATGCATAATAAATAAATAAATATTTAAAAAAAAAAACACCAGTGATAGCTTATGCTGGAGAGGGTATGGAGTAAAGGGAACACTCATCTATTACTGGTGGGAATACAAACTTGTGCAACCACTTTGGAAATCAGTGTGGCGGTTTCTCAGGAAATTGGGAATCAATCTACCTCAGGATCCAGTAATACCAATCTTGGGAATATACCCAAGAGATGCCCGATCATACTACAAAAGCATTTGTTCAACTATGTTCATAGCAGCATTATTTGTAATAGCAGAATTGGGAAAAAAAAACTATATGGCCCTCACTGGAAGAATGGATAAAGAAAGTGTGGAATATATACACATTAGAGTACTACTCAGTGGTAAAAAATAATGATGTTTTGAATTTTGCATGCAAATGGATGGGAATAGCAAACACTATCCTGAGTGAGATAACCCAGACCCAAAGAGATGAATATGGTATGTAGTCACTCATTAGTGGACTCTAGCCATAAACAAAGGACATTAAGTCTATAGTTCACAAACCTGGAGAAGCCAAATAAGGCGAACCCAAAGAAAAACATATAGAGATCCTCCTGGATATTGGAAGCAAACGAGATTGCTGGGCAAAAGTTGGGAGCACGGGGGTGGGTGTCGAGGTGGGTGTGGGAGAAGGGTAGAGGGGGAGAGAGAAGGAAGAAAGGAAAGACTGGAGAGAGCTTGTGGGAGTGGGAGGGTGGAGATGGAGGAAGGACGGATATAGGAGCAGGGAAGAAGATAGCTGTTGTGGGATAATATTTTTGTACACTGTAAAGATGTGCCTCTGCCAAGACACCTTCTGATTAGTTTAATAAAGAGCCGAATGGCCAATAGCTAGGAAGGAGAAGATAAGTGGGACAGGAACTGGAGCGGGGGTGTATCTGAAAGGCGGTGGATTTAATAACAAGAGGCAGAACATATCGAATATAAGATTCTGAGAAGACATGGTGAGCCACATGGTAGAAGTTAAATAAATATAAGCAGGTTACATTAAGTTATAAGAGCTGGCTGGGAACAAGACTAGGCTAAGGTCAAGGTCTTATACTGAATAAGAAGTCTCCATGTCATTATTTGTGAACTTGCCATCTAGTAAAAGACCAGATACAGAAATTGTTCAGTTTATACTTGTCATTGCTGAAATTGTATAGGTTTTGACAACATGAAGCTCTTTTCATTATAATCTACATTTCAATTATATATTTCCATTGGTGGGTTGGATCTCCATATACCTTTTTTCTCTCCTCTTGCTTCTTCCTTTACTTCTCTCTCTCCCTCTATTTCACCCTCTATTTTCACTTTCATTACCCTCCATCCTCCTTCTCCTCTCCTAATGTTTCTGCTCTTCTTCCTTTGCCAGGCACCACTTTATTTATAATTTAACTTAATGCTCCTAGAACACCTGCATATTTCCATTCTCCCTGGTAGAACTCCCTCATGTTTACCCAGTTGCTTTTACTGGGTGATGATAATAAAAAAAAACGAAGATATGAGAGCCTTGGGTCCTGAATTGGCACATGGGTGACGTTACTGTCAAAACCATCTATTACAAAAGAAGATATAAGTGAATTCCATGGCCTAGTTGAACAACAACTAAAAACAATATTTGTTGAAGGTTTACCTTTTTTACATTTTGTAGCAATAAATCATCTTATCTCTGCAAAAAAGAGTATTTCACAAAATCTTAAAAAGTAAACTGTAATTATTTAAATAAGGTCTTTTACCATCAATCCTTTCACTCACTATCAACCCAATAGTGTATCTGTTTGTTTTATGCACATTGAACCCCGTTGCTCTTACATGTAATTCGGTACTGTGTATTAACTAAGATGGTAGCATCTTGTTAAACATAAAGGGAGCAAGCATATCTTTTTTTCTTGTTCTATTTCTTAATATACAAATTTTAAGAAGAAAATTAGTTGCTCCCCTTTATGTTTATGAGAACATATTTCCTTTTTAAAAATTTATTAGAGAAGATTATTCTGTCTATGTACATACATCAATGGGCACAACAATAAAATGCCCCAAATTAGTGGTTGATAGAGAAAATGAAGAATAGAATTGTTTTAATTGCTAGTGTGAACACCAGAAAAAGGCTGAGTGCGTGAAGGCATTAGTATAAAAGCTCTACATAGTTAATTAACAATTTTGGCAGCAGAAAAATATAAACACACGTATTCATTTTAATAAGAACTTTAAAAATAAAAGACACAATTGGAATGGAGTATAGATGGATGAATAATAGAAAAAAGGAAGCCTGATGTGGAAAACTATAAGAAAACAGTTTTCAAGACACAACTGTGTAGTTACACATTTAAGTTCATAGCTGCGACAGCATGAGCAGGGTCCAGGCAAACTTTATGTGGAAAAAACGTCAGCATGGAGAGGAGAGGTATATATAACCCTCACTAAAAGGTGAGGCATCATCAAAATTTTTGGCAGCCAATAATTTCTGGAATAAAGAGTCACATTTCTTTATGGTGTAACTTGTGGTATGTTTATCATACATTTATGGATGGCTACACCTCAAAGTAAAAATTAATCTTAGTGGAATAAAAAATAAAAAAATGATCTGGTATAGAAGAGTGATGTCAATATAGGAGATGGTCTAGATTGTGAAAAGTGTATATGATCAAAATACCTTTTATGAACTTCTCAGTGAACCATGTGAAAAAAAAAATGAAGCCAAAAAGTTATTGAGATGATACATATATAAGGTTCTTTCTAATTTTAACCTCCAAAAAATTTGAGGGTGCAAGAAATAAGCAACTAATGACACATTTAATATTTTGAAACATTTTATACATTCTAAAATATAACCTGCTCAGTCTACATATTGTTACTTTCATGTATGTTTTCATGGTGGATCACTTTATACTGGATAGCATATTCTTGTATTCTTCCCTAGGTACAACTATTTCTCCCACAGTCAGAGTTTTTATTTGTCTTTAGTTGTTTTTTTATGTTTGTGTCTTCCTTGCTCAGTTCATGTAATTAATTATGAACTTGGAGGCCCGAAAAATTAGGAATAACCTAACAAGACTTCATCTCTCTTTCTTTCTTTCTTTCTTTCTTTCTTTCTTTCTTTCTTTCTTTCTTTCTTTCTTTCTTCCTTCCTTCCTTCCTTCCTTTCTTTCTTCCTTTTCTCTTTCTTTCTTTCTTTCTTTCTTTCTTTCTTTCTTTCTTTCTTTCTTTCTTTCTTTCTTTCTTTCTTGTTTTTTGTATTGCCACAAACAATTAGAATGTGTGGGCTCATTTGTGGTACATAAAAGAACATAAAAGAACTTTGACACCTGGTCATCTCTGATGTTAAAAGTATATAATTTTCCTTTTAATTTTTATTATTTATTGATTATGCTATTTAACAAACATGCATTTTCCATTATTTTGCAGCTGATAATGCGTGCAAGAGTATACCTTTGTGTTTAGAGAATCTCTTACTCTCTTGACTTACTGGAAAGCATCTGGTACACATGACTATTTTCATAGAATAATCTTGAAGCATTTCGGTCTTTTTAAATCATAATCTTCAGTTAAATTATAATCTAACCTTTGGGACAATTTGAATTTCATCAAATCCATTGAAAAACACCCAATGTTAAATATGAACCAGTCAAACCTGTCAACAGATAATGCCTTAATACTTTATCATTCATTGTAATTACCAAAATAAACTGATTTTTGTCATTATTTTTATAAAAATAAAAATATATTTTAGCAATACAAAACTGCATTTACAACTAAGTTATTCTTCAATATGCTATTTAAAATAATGTGTTATGAAGCATAGCCCTTTCTGAACAGAAACAGAAGAGGAGTGGATTGAAGGGGAATAGAGAGAACGGGCAGGGAGAGGCATTGGGAGAAGAAGGAAAAAAACTGAGACTGGGATGTAAAATAAATGAAATTTAAAATAAAATAAAAATAATGTGTTGAGGGTGGACATACAGGTATAAAGGAATAGAGAAGAGATTGGCTTGGGGAGAAAACTTCTTCTATTTTCTTTCAAAACCTTTTAAGTTTGTTGTTGCTTTCCCCACAAAGTATGTTATAAACACGTAAAGACACAGCATTCTATGAATGTGCCATAATTTTCTTTTCATATTCTGCATCTAGCCTACACTTAAATAAATAGAAAGCCCTCAACAGAATTTTACTGACCATGAAGAATCCAGCCATTACACTTTTACCTTATTTTTATGTTCTACTTTTGGTTTACAAGCTCTATTCACTATAATATTTTTATGTTTTTGATAACTATTATATTAAGCAATATTGAACATCTTGGTAAAATACCTTACACTGATAAAATCTTTATGAATTTATTTATTAAATTGTAGAAGCCTTTAAGAGATAATCCTGTTGAAATGAAAGCATGTTTATGAGTTTTGGAGAACTGTTATTTCCCCTGCTGAAATGAGGGTAATACTTCAATGCTACATTAAGGACCCTGCAGGTTTTGTGAAGTTATAGAGAGCAATGTAAGTACTAAAAAAGGTAAGAAGGTACTTGGTCTTTCTCATTTAAATAACTCTCACAAACTACTTTCTAAATACTTAGGCTTACTTAAACTTATGTCATAAACAAATGTTTACAGAATTAGTGGAATAAAATATGAAACATCATGTTAGAAGTGTATTTGTTTTCTTCTAGGACAATAAAAGTAGAGGGACTTAGAACAATATTTTTAACATTTTGGAAAAACAATACACGGATAATAAAGTAGAAAATAAAATCTTCTGTATTTTGCTTACTTAACTATATTAAATTAAAAATATATAAAATATTACCACGTATGTAAAATGTAATGATGATGATAAATCATACAGTGTAAAAACATCATTTACCATTATATTAATACATGATAGATATTTTAATAACATCTATAACTCTGTCATAGAAATGCATTCTTACTTATAAGACTCTTTCATATTTTGTCTTTTTTATCAATCGCTAGTTATAACACTCTAAAATATTGGCATACAATATGAACATAATTTTAGTTACCAAAATTCACTAAATCCAAAAAACTTAATGCATTTCAAATTTCTTAAAAAAAATCACTTAGTTTAAAGGATATATGATTGTTATATTGTGTAATGAATACAGGGGTTTATTATTAAGAAAATTACTTCTTGAGGAAAAGTATGGCTAGATATAGTTCTTTCTCCTTTAAATTTGTTGACAGGAACATTAAAATGTGCATATTTACAAGTGATTTGAGAGTACAGAAAACCTGCAAAACATATTTTCCCAAACAGTTAAGGAAATCTTGCACATGAAAAGCGGAGTGCTTGACAAGCATAATGTCATTCCCCTGAGTTTTGTACAGCAGAAGAGGTGGCAGCAATTCCTCTGACACTACTGCTGATAGCAAAGACAATTTTTATCATTTTCAACACTCGCTGAAGTGGTGCCTATAAATGTTATGCTTATTTCCTAAATCACCCGAGGCTGTCACTTCAGAGTCTAATTTTCATGAACGTTCATGTTCAGAAGATTTTTTTAAGAAGGTGGGACCTCTTAAGAAGTGGTTGCATGTAGTCTGACACTTTCATAGCACTGAATGCTATTTCTCTTATGTCTTAAATAGTGACACATTGTAGACATCCAAAAACCATGTCTAAATTCTTCAGTGGTATAGTAAAAGCGATACATTCGGATTCAAATCCAACCTCAGGCTGTATTGGGGATATAGTCATCAATGCATCTGTGCCAATATGTTTGTTCCGCTTTGTGATCATTTCATGATAATTGAGTTATCATCCAAAAGTATGCATGAATAACATATGGGTGTTGTATCACCACAATGCCTGCATCTACAGTTAATCAAAATATCCAACATTTCCAATACCATCTTATATTTGCAACAAATATTTAATGGTGCTTATGGCTTATTTTTTAATTAAGACTAAATTTAAAATTAAAAAAGCCTTTTTAAAATAATTTATTTTTATTTTATGTGCACTGATGTTTTACCTGCACTTATATCTGTGCACCATGTGTATACAAGGTGTCCATGAGGCAAGAAAATGGGAACAGATCCACGTGAAATTAGGTAGGGAGGTTCTATATGGATTCTGGAAATTGAGTCGCCTTCTTCTGAAACTTAACCAACTCTCTGATCCTGCATTAGTCTTTTTTTTAAATTAGCAAGGCAAAATGGAAAGGGAAATAGATGGAAATTTATCTGAGCTATAATCAATGTGTCTTCATATGTGTAACAATTTGGGATATCTAAGAAATAGTTAAAATTACAAATATTTTAGATTAAAAAGGCAGAGGATGTAGGAGCAAGTTCAGTGGGCAGCACATAAATGTAACCATGATAAAGCGATTTGCTATAATAGATATTTGCTACATAGCAATTCTCAAATAATGGTGCATCTTAGAATTCCTCAGAGAGTCAATGGAAGACTGAAGAACAAAGACTGCCTGTGAGTGGAATTTACACTTTCCACCTTTAATTCTACTTCCTTGGTGTTCATCTGTGAAAAAAAAAATAAATGCTTAGATGACACTTGTCAGGACATATGGGTTGCTACAGATCTTGGTGAAAATGGAAAATAGTCATGGTGTGATTAACATTATTTTGTATGTCCATTATTTACAATTGTATTTTTATTGTTACCATAACTTATTCCTGTGCTGATTGAAGTATCTCTAGATTCAAAACCACATACGAGTATCTATTAAGTCTTTGCCACCATTCACGACTATAGTCTAAATGAATTAGATTATGTCTTCCAGTAATGAAGTTGATGTTTTTCAAATGAAAAAAATGATTCATCAGATACAAATTTAATTAGAAGAAATTGGTGCAGTCATTTGAATTGTTTTCATCATGCTTAAATTGAAGTAAATAAAGCATATTACAGTAGACAAAAATCAATTAGATGTGCTGTGTTTCTGAAGTCTCTCATCCATCTCCTAAGGATACAGGTGTTTGTTTTTTTTTTTTTTTAATTCACTATCTTAGAAAGAGTTGCCAGAAGCACATGTTAAGACAAGAAATTGAGTAAACCTTTGTATCATGAAGTTGTTCTGTGGAAAGTCTTGAAGAATGAAAAATGGAACTATAAAAAAATTAAAGTGCGATAGCCACATTTTGTTTGATGTCTGTTTCTGGGATGAAACACTGACCAGTACCAATTTGTGGAAGAAAAGACTTATTTGACTTACATTTAGCTATCATTGTCCATCAATCTGGTAAATAAGAACAATAATTCAAAGCAGACATTCAAAGCAGGAACCTGGAGGCAGGTACTTAAGCAGAGTATGGAAAGGGTTATTGTTTTCTGGTTTGCTTCTTCTGTCTCCATTTCTTATGTGAATTCATGTGCAGGGATTTGACCTGCCAAAGAAATCTGGGTATTTTACATCAATAAAGCAATCAAGCAACTGTGCCATAGGTATATCCACAAGAAAAACTAGTGGATTTAATTTTTTAACTGAGATTTCCCTCTTCCCAAATATGTACAGGTTAGTGTTACTATTCAGAATAGTATATTGAACAGGGCAAATTTGGAGTAATTACCATGGTCAGGAAAATAATGTCTGAAGTACAAAGGTGACAAATACTAATATCTGGCTTTTGAGATCATATATTAATGTTTTTAAGGGTTATATCTGAAAGATATTTAATATATAATATTTCTGTTGATCGAGTTGTTTGATGTAAAATTGCACAAATAAGTAACTATGAATACCAGACATTTGTATTGTTGTTATTTAGGCTACATGTTTAAGCAATATAAATTGTGTTGCATCTAGAAGATGTATTTGTTCAAATAATTAAAACACTTTGGAGAAGAAATTCATATACTTGACAGTTTGCCTTGATGTGTATAAATACATCCAGATCATATGTAAAGTATAATCAAGTTCATAAATATTTTCTAAGTAATTAAAATAAACTATGAAAGAGAAAAATTATTTTATTAAAATGTGCCAGATTTTTTGGTTTTCTAATAATCTGAGATTCGGGGATATATTTTATATTATTACAAAATTATCTATCAAACAGCCTGATATAATTTATTGTTTATACCTTGCTAAATTTTATTTAAAATAAATACAAACATACTAAGGCGAATATTTTAACAGAATTGAGAATAAAAGTATGAACAACACATGAAATCAAATAATCTCTATAAGCAACAGGCTTCTACCTAGGCTTCAGACCTGCTGATTAGTAAGGCAATCATGCCCAGCACTGAACAACTGCCTGCAGCTGATGAGGTCATGAACCATAGAGAATAATCTACTATTGCTGCTTTCTTAAGCTGGTATAAATCTTAACTGCATCCTAAATAGAGTTATAGGATTTACCATTTGTAGATGAGTACACCACGAAACCTGCAGTACTTCAAAACTTTCTCTTGGAAGCGTTGTATTTCAAGGACCAATGTCCTAGCAGCTGTCATCTATTGAAACCGTAAGACATCTATTTTCAAACATCCATTAAAATACGCTGTTTAAAACATTTGCACTTTTTAAATCTGTCGTTAAAATTAAATGTATTCGGTGACTTGCTCGGTCATAAAATATCCTCTTTCTAACGCCAAAGAATTAGACTAATAATAATGATCTGTACCTTTCCACCTTTAATTATCTGTATGAAAGTCCCCTTGAGCAGGAATCTAAATTCTCTCTACTAATGAATATATTCCAAATGTAAAATTGGTTTACATATTTATCTAAAATTTCTTGATGTAATGAAAATAAGGAAAGGATTAAACCCCTGATCATAGTGTCCAGGGTTATTGTGACAGTTGTAAGAAACAGAGTAAGCTCAAGGCAGAGTCACCACAGAGGTGTTCAAACTTATAGTCTATACCCTCTTGGGACTGGTGATTGGTTACTGTGTTCTCACTTGCAGTGATTGCAGAAAGTCCAGATGATTGCTGTGCCATTTCAACACTCGTGTGTAACTTTTTATTTCTCTTACTTTATCTTTTTTTCGTGTCTCTATGGCATAGTTTCAGTTAGTTTTGGAGATTGAAGTACTGTCGTTAGTTGTTGTGTTCATGTGTCTGATTCTCTTGAACATGCTGCAGATGATCCCATATGTTGCTTCAGTGGTGGTTGTCCTTCTGAGGCTTGAGAATCTTCATCTCTCAAGTGTTATCTTGTCTTCACAATCATCTATAGACTGATGCTGAGATGAACCATTAACTTTGGGAGTAGCATCCAGAATCCATATGGGATTTTTCATTGACAATTATGACATGACTTAAGTTTGAAAGTTGATAATAGTGCTTTGGGACAATAGTTTTACCCTCTAAAGATTTTTTTTTGTACCTGTTTAATAAAATGCTGATTGGCCAGTAGCCAGGCAGGAAGTATAGGTGGGGCAATGAGAACAGGAGAATTCTGGGAAGAGTACTCAGACTGTAGTCATTACCCAGACACAGAGGAAGCCAGACACAGAGCAAGCAAGATGTGACTGCCTCGCTGAAAAAGGTATCAAGCCACGTGGCTAACACAGACAAGATGACAAGATTGTGGGCTGATATAAGCTAAGAGTTCATAAAAAAACCTTAATTAATAGGCCAACCAGTTTATAATTAATATAAGCACTGTGTATTTCTTTAGGACTGAATGACTTCAGGACTGGGCAGGACAGAAACCTCTGTCAACATAATGGTTGTTTTACTTTCTGATATTCTGGCCTTCCAACATGACACTCCTAACCGGAACATTTATCAGTGATAAGCAAAAAGAAAATGAAAGGGATAAAATCATAGTATGTATTAATTGCTATATGCACTTGCACATATACATATACACACAGGTCTCAAACAGCTTCCCAATTTAACCTCTTCCAAATTAACCTCTCATGGGCCATCTGCAGGGCATCTGAACTTTTAAACACATTCTCAAGGCTTTTCTTTGAAACATTTGTGAAAACTTCCATGCATGGCATCCCTCACACTCCCTGATTTAATATCTTTTTTGAGAACTTCATTACATGACCATTCCACCTAACTCCGTTCCACTTCTCACTCCCCCCACCACTGAATACCACTGTAACTCCTTCCAGCACTCTTGATCCTGTCTTTCATTATTATTGTGCTATATAAAGACATTTTCATACATATGTATAAAGGTGATAATATAAACTATCAAGTCTATTTAGCTTTGCTTATATATACAGGTTGCCAGGGTTGACCGTTTGAGGGTGAATAACCTGATTGGGAGTTCCTCCCTAGAGGAAGTGAGTCTCCCTTTCCCTTCAGGTCACCTGTACCTCTTCATCTGGGGGTAGAAACCTTCCTACAATGGTAACTTCAAGTGTATGATGCCCAGTTCATTCCTGCCCAATGGTATATAGGGTCTCAGACATCGTGGTTATAATTGTCTTTGAGTATTGAGGTCTATGAGTATTGGAAAACACTTTTCTCGATAGCCTTCAAAATGTACATATTCCTGGAACACTTTTTAATATGATTTCTTTGAATGCCGTTTACACTTTTTACCTTAGAGCCTGTGATAGACAGTTTCTAGATTTCTCTCATAGGCCCTCAAAGTACATTTCCTGACATAGCTGTGAACATTTCTAGATTTTTTTCCCCACAGCTGTCATCTATATAGCATCTTCAGCCTCCTTCTCTCCAAATAAATAAATGTGCTCCTTTCTGACCAGACTCCATCGTTTTAAATAGTTTCAGCCGTAAACGTGACACAACCTGAATGCTCTGCTGTTTAGGAAGTTATTCCATCAAATTAATTAGTGCATTCCATTTAAATATAGAATGACTCTGAGACTCAGGACACTGTCAAAATGTAAATAAATATACCACGAATGTTTTTTCTTCCAACGTCCAACCAAGCTTTAGTTTCAGTCTGAAACCTATGAACGTAGTCCTTATGTGTAAACACTTTTCTCACAAAGGGATCAGAGTTTAAAATTTTCCTTGTGCTTTCTAAGACTTCTCTAACAGTCGTTTCTGAACTACTCATTTCACAAACAAAATGACCCCACTCCTTTTCCTAATATTTTGTATTTGTTTAATATCTCATCATTATAACAGATTAAATGCCAAATCAACCATGAAAAAATATTTTGACATATTCTTTCAGTGATTTTACAATATTTTCCTTTATTCTTCTAATCCTTGCCATTTGCTAAAACACAACATCATCTCAGTGGTAGCTTGTGTCATCCATTACTCATCTGATGACAGGAAGTAAACAGTGTGGAGTCAAACAGGAAGTAACAGGGTGGAGTCAAAAGGGAGCAAGAAGGAAGTAACTAACAATAGGCATATCCTTGAAAAGCACACCCCCGGCTATTGACTTATTCAACTACCTGAATTTTTTAGCATTGGCCAAAATCATTCTTCCAGGTGACTGTCAAGCATTCCATGCATCAGTATAAAGAGATGTTTCATATTCAAAACAGTTAGAATTTTATAAATTAGAAGTTTGATTTTCTGTCATGTAAACAATATTTTTTAACAATTGATGACATATTTACTAGACAGAACTTTTCTCAAGAAACTCAGTAGGTTTCAGATTAGTAGAACATGGTTCTGTTAATATTGCAGCAATAATAGCTAAACATTCATCAGACAAGAAAGGAGGGGAAGGAGGGAGAGAGACTTAATTACTCCCCTGGAGAAAAGACTAGAATATTTTACATTTCCCATTGCCCCTTTATTTGAAGTAAATGGCCGTTTTATGCACTTGAATATCAACAGGATTTAATATATGTAACATACATGCTTTATTTAAGGTGAAACTACAGCTAAATCTCAAGGAAAACTGGGTTATGTAGAATGTTTCAGATTTACCTGTGGGGCTTATTAAAGGTAATGCAGTCTACAGCCCTCATTTTTGATCCAGCATAATTGCTGAGAGGTCTGAGAATTTGAATTTTCCCAGGTACCAGGTGATACTGATATAGATTGACCAGAAACCATCCTTTTATAAATATTGTCTTTATTACTACCCTGTCACACTGTCTTAAGGCAGTGAGTGATCTTTCTCTGTGCAAACACAGTAATTAGTTCTTTTGACAATATATTCCTACATTCATTCACTATTCGAGATATTTGGTAGAATTTACTGACTGATTTCTCCTTTATAATTTCAGAACTAAATTGACACATTTGTTTGATTATTAGTTGGGCTACTTGCTTGATTCAATGAATGTTAACCTTATCTACAACATTTAAATCTATTTTAAACTTTCTTTAAAGTTTCTCCATTTTTTCTCTTTTTCAAATTATACCCATTTCATAGAAAAACTTGAAAATGTCAATAAAAGATTGAAAGTCCATTATATGGTGTCATGGATTAGAGTGGCATGATACAGGTTACTTTATAAAAAAATTAAACACCTTATCTTAGATATATTTTTGTTATATTTAAAAAGTTATTTAACCCTTTCACTTCAAATGAATAGAAAACTGTAAACATAAAAATAGAGTTGGCATGTGAAGAAGATAGTCATAGAGACAAAGGATGGAAGAATATTGAAAATGATAATTAAGGTTATGAGACTATAATACATCACTTTCCCCTTTTCCTTCCCCTTCCAAAAATCCCCATATAACAGAATAATACATGTAATAGCAGTGCACACATATGTGCATAGCTGCATATAAAATCCTCTTGTCCAGACATTATGATTGGTCACTGATGCTCAATGACAAAAATTAATAGGTAAAATGGGAAATGGAAAGAAAATAAGGCTTATGCCATTTACCAACATATGGCAATTCTCAGCCATGAAAGGATACTTGTTGGCTGCTCCCATTAGCAACCTGCCAATCATGATATGTGCCTTGCCTGCACGTTTTCCAGACTTTACCATAAGTTTCATTCATAAAGCTCTAGGTAAGGAAGTCCTTGTAATTATTTAACAATTTATCTGTGAAAGATCATAAAAAGTAGTATCTTCTCAGCTTACAGAGACTTGATAATTTGCCAACTCAATGGTGTCATCATGTTATTCAGGGAAATGATAGAGTGGTGTTCCTGGAAGCTATTTCTCTATACTCCCTTTATATTAACTAGTCTACTCCAGGGCTGGTTGTCTAGCAATTTAGATGTAAACAAATATTTGACAAAGAAGTATGATATCTGATATTGGATGGCAAATGCCTGGAATGAGTTAATTTTAGGTTATTAATCCAATTGTTGAATTCATGAGCGCTAGACAGATTATTTTTCATTTGTTGTTGATTTTTCCCTTGTGCTGCTGCTGGCTTTTCCTTATCAAAATAAGAAAGTTGTTTACTGGATTCTATAATTTCGTATTCTTTTTTTAAATTCACAAGAGACAAATGACTACTCATTGAGATTCAAATTGTAAACACTAATTACAGTCCTAAAAAGATATTGTTCTGCTGACATTGTTTAGTTTTTAGATAATTGGTGTTTTTGACTCTAGATTTAAGGATATTGTGAAAATTTAACAAAAAATTAAATCATTTTAACTTGAAAAAGTTTTACATGTTTTTGTTTATCATATTGAAAAATTCTTATAATGAACTTAAAATATTTGGGATTGATATTCTTGTATTTGCTTGACGAGATAGACTATGCCTTCGCTTATTCAAAATATCTTCTTTGATATTTCAGTTATTATATAGAGATTTTTAATTCCTTCATTGCATAATAAATTAGCCAGTCTAGGAATTCTTAAATTAATCTAATTTTGTTACCTTTCTATAAATATTTGTAAAACTTTTTGTTTAGCCTTTTGTGTATGTGTGATCTTTGAGATTTACTGCAGCCAGTAACCTTCTACCAGAATTGTTCTTCAGCTGTTTAGCTTGTTTTAAGTTTGGTTTGTGGAGGCCCATGCAATATTGATTTTTTTCAACATTATTTCATGCATCATTGAAAAATCTAATTGTTTTATAGTATAATAAAACATTACATGACTTGTGATTGACTCTCTGCCTTTCCTCTTCCCAGAATTCTCTTGTTCTGGTTGTCCTGTCTATACTTTCTGCCTGGCTACTGATCAATCAGTGTTTTATTAAACTAATATGAGTGACACATTTTTATATTTTACTAGAACATTATCCCACAGCATTTCCTCTATTTGATAAGGAAATTACACCTTACTCTATGTGGTAATAAAATGATTATTATGATTAAATTCTTAATCAAAAACATAAGTAAAACAGAATAATGAAACTATATAAGGAGTAAAGAATACTCAAATACGCCTTCCATATTTTTTTTAATTTTCACTACACTTGAATAATATTTTAGTTAGATATTTTTGCTTTAATTTACATGATGGACAGCATTAGAGACTAGATCATTTATTCTAACTATACATTTTACTTTCAAATCAACATTAAGGTGACAGTTAATCTTCATTATCACCTTAACTAGACTTAGAATTTCCAAGGAGACACACATATGGACGTGTTGGCGAGGGTGTTTCCAGAGAGTGTGAATTGAGATGAGAGGACCTACCAGAAATCAGAAGCTGTCTTTACATGAGCTGATCCGCAGATGGAATAAAGGGCAAGAGAAGAAAGCCAATTGAGTGATGACTCTCGCTATCCACTTTAATTGGATTTAAGTAATTCCCCACATGATTCAGCTTCCACATGTGAAAAAAACTTCTTCCATCATACATTTCCTGTTTTGCTGGAATTTTATTTCAAAGCAGCTACTGATTTGATTTTATGGTCCTGTTAATAATATTGAATAAAACGGAAGGGAAATGTTATTTCTATTTTGCATAATATTTAAAACAGCTAAACTTAAATATCTTGTCCCTCCACTGTGAATTAGTAAATTCAAAATTCATATATGATTTCTTCTTCTACAAAATCTCTTACATATGTGTAACAACAAAATATCCTCTTCGTTTCACTTCCAGTAAAAATGCTAAAAAGAAAAATATGTAGAAAAAAAACAAGAAAATATCCAGTACCTCAGAATTCTAACAGATATTCAATGCATTCATTCATCAGTTTAGTCTTTTTAAGTTTCATAATATTGGAAGTCACTAGGCAAGTCTCAGGTTTAAAAAAAAAAAAAGAACAATATCAACAATCCCAATCATTTGTGAATCCCAAGAACTGAAATAATGGTTAATATAACAAAATGTACCCATAGATGAAAAATGGCACAAACACAAAGAGGGTAACCAATGACTTTCTAATAAAACTCATGTTACAGGAAGAAGTACATGACTAGTAATACAGCTTGGCCTCCAGCATTTAGTTGCTAATTTTAAAGTTAACTAGGGCACATTATTTTGCAAAATGTATATAGTACCAAACTATATTCTGAAATCATATCTCTAAAGTCCAACAGCATCTTCACAGTAAATACTGATAAATCAATTGTTATTGGGAAAAGAAATGAAACTGCCTTATATTGTCTTTTGATGACACTGGTCTGTAGATTTACTTGGGCATATTTATGTCATATAAGACAAACCAAGAGCAAAATTTATATGATTCAACAGACCAGTGTAGGAATGTATTTTTTTCATTTGACCTCCATAAAGAGTTGGATTCTTAGCCCTGTGAGGGCAATAGCCCCACCGACCACCAAATAAATGACTGTCAATAAATGCCAGGCAAAGGAATCTTCAAGTTTACAAGTGTCGTTAGTTCTATCCTATCCTTCCACACTTTTGATGCAGCAGCTCTGATTTCCATCTTTCCACCCATCTGCCCATTCCATCAACTGTCTTCCATTCATTTTTCTTAACCCACTGCTACCCTTTAAGTACATAATCTCACCTCTACAGCTCTGCTCCAACCTATAATCCAGCAAAAATAGCAGAATCGGACAAGTAAATGCATCTATGAAGACCTAAAGCTATTTTCTTAAACTGGTACTTAGAGTGTATTTCACATTTCTATTAGTTTCCTAACTCTATCTTCACAATCCTTTAAAATTACCAATTAAATTTTATGTTTCAAAAGATTCTATAAATTATATATATACATATAATCTTTATATGATAAACATACATCTATTTCTATATACATATAAGATAGATCAATAATAAAGGGGATAATGATAGTGTGATACCTATTTACGTTGTATTTGTAATGTGTGATCTAAGGGTAAACATTAGTAATTACAATTAGAATAATAGTGAAACTTATTCCACCCTAGTCACAACTACTGAGAAAGGTAGGAGTATCTGAAGAACTGCAGTCGTTAAAATAGTAAATATATTGCTGTTCAGTACATTTTGACATTATGAAAAGACACAAATGTGTTTATGTTTTCCCTCATAGTATGTTCAATGAGAGAACTATGCCCAGAACACCATATGTCAGTTCCAGGGCAATTTGTGAGCCCTGAGTAGTCAGGCTACGATTGTCTGTCAGTTTTCCTTCTGCCTACTTCTACTTAGACTTTGCCAGAAAAAGTCAATGCGTTCGTAAACAGTCATCCAAATGACATTTTACTAGTTATTTCTATCCAGTCATTCATTAACAATTACCACTAATCAAGGCAGCCTGACATCTTGCCATTTTTGCAGTCTTTTCTACACCTGTTACCATCTTCAAGCACCTACAATGTCAAGTGACAATAGTTGATATATTAAGTATAGAAACTCTGAGTAAATAGTTTGTTCTTATCTAGATGCTCATTTAGAATGAAATAGAGTTACAACATCAAATATCTTGACCATGTAAAAATTTTTTATTCTTGTCATGTAATCAGTCCATAACACTATACTTGACAACTGTGTTCCTTCTGATCTTGCCAAGACTGAAAAAAATAGGGCAACCAATATAAAACCCTTCAAGATTTTGTGTAGAAAACTTTTGACATTTATTATTTATTTTCATGTAGGAAGAAGTGCAAGGTGATTTCAAAAACAGCAAAAGTTCATGAAAAGGATAATGTTAGAGGCAATGTCTTCAGTAGAGATAGCTGCAAGCAGGTAAAGAACTCAAGGAAACACTTCCTTCATCTTGACTATCCCATTCCCTCATGTTCCCCTCCCCCTTCCCCTTCTCCCCTCCTAGACAGCATAGGACCAAACTAGGCCCTTTGAATGTGAATGACAGTTGTATGTCTGGGGAAGACTGTAGGGCCACTAACAGTAAGACCAGGATATGTTTCTTACTGTTTGTTATGGCTTTTTGGAACACATTCTTTTTGGAGAGATATTTTTTCTCAGCCTATGCAGAATATGAAGAGCCTTGGTCTTGCCTCAAATGTGTTAGACTTTGTTGACTTCCCATGGGAAGCCTTATTCTCTCTGAGGAGAGTATGCATGGTGAGATGGGGATGGGAGGAGAGTAAAGTGGAGAGACTAGGGGGAGGGGAGAGAGGATGGTTTAGAATGTAAAATGAGAAAGATAGGTTTTTTTTAAAATAAAATAACAAAAACTTAAAAATATTAAACTAAAAAAAAAGAAAACCACTTATGGGTCTAAGGAAGTAGACTACTCTCACATAACATGGATAACACTTTAATAGAGCCTGACAACACTACCCAGAGCATAAGCCATTTATGCCCAAATCCCTCTGCTTATATAGGAAGGATAAATCATATATTAAGCAGGCCCATGTCTACATGATCCAAATCTTAGGAGAAGGAGCCTTGTTTTGGTCTTTGTTTATGAAACTGAAAATTTGACATCAGATTTTCTGCCCTACACCTGGAGGTGGTACTAACCAATGTCTCACCTTAGAAAGATTTCTTAACTCTCCCCACCCACACACTTCTGTATGTGCCTGTGCTCTAGCTTCTTCACTCTCTTACTCTCTTACTATTTTATTATGTCTGTGTAAAGCCTAATAGCTCCACTAATGCTGAAGACCCAGCAATCCCGAGGAACTATTTAGATGGCTTCCCTTGTATAGGCTTCCCTTCTTTGAACGATAATTCTACATCTATTTCCAGGACTCCTTGTTCATTCAACTAAGCCCTTTGCTCTTCTTTTCATTAAGAATTTTGTCATTCCCAGCAAGGCTTTTCTGCTCAACAAGGCACTTTACACTTGTCATTTATTTCCACTTTCTGGAGACCCAGGGCTTTCCAGTTTCTTCCAGCACTCAAGCATTTGCCTTCTAGCATGGACATCTTTATTTAATGCCATGGTGATGTCTTTAGTGAGTCTCAAGGTTCACACTGTGACTCCTGCCCATCCTGACGATCATAAGCATTAAACCCAATGCTACATCAGAGGTTCTAAAAGGATGTGTCCACGCCTGCATACCTCAGCAAACCAAGATTTCATCCTTAGTCTTCTCTTGTAGCCTGACTACATTTGGTCATGCCAAGATCTCATACTTGTTTCTACTCTTGCAGCCTGAATACACTTTCGAAAGAAATATAAAGAACAGGAAGTGCATATTTCCTTCTTCCTATTTTCCAAACCAGGTGCATGCATTATACACCTTTAGGTAGATGAAAGTATTATCTACCCAAAGATCAACCACTTCACCACATATATCCTGAATGTTCTTTATCTTGAGAGTAATAATTAAGAATAACTAATTTCTTTTGTTTTATTATCAGTCCATAAACAAATGAGATTTATTGCCAATGGTTTGTAAAACTCTTACCTTGGTAGTAAAATTGTCTGGGGTCCAAATACCTTCAAATCATGCAATGTCAAGTGCCCTGAATTTCTTTTGTTTGTATGATTGTTTGTTTTTTTGTTTGTTTTGCTTTTTGCCCCCTCTTCACTCTGGAGGCTAGTAGCCCTATAATCTCTGGAGTTCATTTTTAGTTCCTTCATAAGGAAAAAGTTCAATTTCTCTTCATTCTGAGACGAAATCCTTACCTGGCAAACACCTTCTTAAGCATCTTTTTTCTGTCCCAAATTTTTGCCCTGCATTCAAAGAGGAATGGACTTTCCTCCAACCATAATTTCTGATCCTAGAGAAAACAGACAGTTTTTTAGTTTTTCCAAAATACTGGAAAATTTTCTCTTAAAGATGATGTTTGGTTAATTTCATTGTGTGAATGTCCATTTGCTTTCAGCCTACTCTGGATGGCCTTTGCAACATTCAACAAAAAAGCTAATCTAAATTAAATTTATTCATTCTGAATTAATAACTAATTTATAGCAAAGATGACTTTTGTCCTTACTCAAAACCAAAACTGCTGACTCCCAATAGTAACTTCTGTCTCTTTTCCAGATTGTGGCCACTGCGAATTCTGACAGTTATCTCTCAGCTTAACAACTTTTCTTCTTCTGTATTTCCCCTTAACCTTTTCATGTCAAGTTTCCCACAATTGTTTACTTCCTTTGTCTGGATGTACCTCTAATATCCTGGGGACTTCTTCCAGAAAATTCAAGAAACAACACCTACTAACACTATTGACTCTCTCCACTAAGCTGTTTACATAACATATCAGATTTTATCTCTTACCTGCTCTGGATCCCTCTAAATATAAGTTAAACTCTAACTTGGATATGTAAACCTTATCCATTGATTTTGCTAAGAAGTATACTCTATGTTGTATATGCTCATGATAAATGTTCATGTAATTGTCTAATAATTTGATGGAGGAGGGTCATATGTCTATTGGCTAATAAAGAAACTGCCTTGGCCCTTTTGATAGGACAGCATCTTAGATAGGCAGAGTAGGCAGAACAGAATGCTGGGAGAAAGAAGCCGAGTCAGTCAGTCACCATGATTCTCCCACCCAACACCGACACAAATTAAGATCTTTCCTGGTAAGCCACACCTCGTGGGGCTACACAGATTATTAAAAATGGGTTAATCGAGATGTGAGAGTTAGCCAATAAGAGGCTGGAACTAATGGGCCAGGCAGTATTCAAAAGAATACAGTTTCCATGTAATTATTTTGGGTAAAGCTAGCCGTGCGGAGCCAGGTGACAGGACACTTCCTGCCGCTCCTAATACTACAATAATTTTTAGTTTTTTTCAGGAAGCAGTTTATTGTGCCAAGACATAGGCTCAGTGGTATAGTTTCATTTTTAATGAAATACATACTGATCAGAGTTTCCCCCTCTCATATTCCAGTATATCTTCCCTACCTTCCCAGATATACAAGTTCATGCCCTACTCCTCTCCCTTGATTTTTCCCTTCATGTGTCATTTTGTTTAACACACACATAGACACACAACACATAAATGATTCTACCTAACTATGATTCTAACTGTCACTACATATTTTGACAAACAAATAGCAAGATGTTTTTCACATCTTTGTGAACGCTAACAGGTTTTCCCTGTATTTATAACTATTAAGTAATTAAACTTTGGTATACATGTTATTTGTGCCTATCAGATATGGCCTTCTAGGTTTCATTTAAAATAACTGGAACTTAATATCTTGTGGTGTTTTATAAAATGTTCATTTCCATCATTTGCCTTACTCCATTAGGTCAAACTCAGCTATTGATTACTTTTTGTACCATAGCCATGGAGTTCTATAATACAACACATATTAATGTTATTTAAGATCTCAACATGATGATAGTTTGGGTATTCACCAATCTGATTACAGAGGAAGACCAGTTTTGGTACTTTCTTCCCTATTGCTATTAATTTTGACTATATTGACTATAGCTGGGGTCATCCTTGTGGATTCCTGGGAATTTCCCTGGCACCAGGCTTCTCCATAACCCCATAATGCTTATATCTATCAAGATCTCTTTTTCATTGCTCTCCTACTCCATCCCTCTCTCCCTCAATCATCCTGTTCCCTCATGTTCTCATCTCCCTTCTCCTCCACTTTACCATCCCCCTGTCCCCAATTAACCAGGAGGTCTTCCCCTGTAATCAGATTGGTGAATACCCCAACTATCATCATAGAGCCCTCATCCAATAACTGATGGAGTCAGATGCAGAGATCCTCAACCAAGCACCAGGCCAAGTTCTGAGAATCCAGTTGAAGACACAGTGGAAGGAATAATTGAACAGGGGGTTTCAAGATCATGATGAAGAAACTTAAAGAGACAGTTGAACCAATCTCACGGAAAGTCATGAACTCTACACTGACAGCTATGGAACCTCCATGAGACTAAGCTAGTCCCTCTATATGTGTGAGGCAGTGGTGAAGTTTGGACCATCTGAGGTGTCCCTTTCAGTAAGGCCAGGATCTATCCCTGGTTCATAAGCAAGTTTGTTGAAGCTCATTCCCTATGTTTGGACGCCATGCTCATACTTAATGCAGGGGTAGGGCCTTGGTTTCTCAACTTAACATGCCAGAATTTGTTGGCTCCCCATTGTAGTACTTACACATTGGAAAGAATGTATGAGAGGTGAGCTGGAAGTTGTTAAGGGGGTGAGAGGAGGAGTGAGAGGTAGAACTGTGATTGGAATGTAAAACAAAATTAAAAATATAAATAAATATAATTAAAAATAAAGAACAAAATAATAAAAAACAGAATTGGATTATTATGGCTAATAGTGATATAATCCAGGGATTTCTTGATTACTGACATTGCTAACTATTGCCCTCTCCAAAAGACTGACTTTATGCCTACTTTATCTCATCATTATCATATCCTAGGAATAAGCCTGTCCAGCAATATGAGATAATGTTTGGTCTCCTCATTCATAATATGTGATAATTGTCCAATAGGAAGAATTGTACACAAAAGTTCCTCAAAGGAAATAAAATGGCACCTGGGTTCAGAACTTCAGCAACTATTGGGGGTTGAAAGGTCACATTACTACTTACTGCTTACCTATATTTGTGACTTAACATTCATGTGACAGAAATTCCTGTGACAAAAGTGCACAACAGCTTGCCTTAGACAAGGTATTCTAGACCAATGAAATATATGAAGGTCACTTTCAAAGGGCATGCCAGCCAAAAATATTGGTTATGATCGATTTGGTTTCTCTTAAACATTGATTGTTCTAAGCTATTACTGATGGTTCTGCATCATAGATTGTCATTCTATTTTTTCTGTTGGTTATAAACATGAAAGCTTACTTCTTTCAGAACAGCATACCTTGTTCTATATAAGAGGCCACAGCCTTTCAATGTTATGGATAACCTTAAATTCTTTCTTCTGTTTCTTCTTTTCCTTCCATGTTACAGCAGTTTAATAAACCCACCACTTAGGAAATCATTCCTTTTTTTTTGGTTTTGTTGTGTTTTAATGTCACATACTTTTCTTACTCGTTGTCTCCACTCAGAATCTGGGTTCATGCAGCCAATGTCAGTCCAGGATTGGACATGGACAAATCTCTACTCAGGAAAAGAACTCTAAATGAAACAAACAAAACAAAACACAAAAACAAAAATGGAAAAACAAACCAGTAAAAACAGTGTCTTGTAAAAATACAGTCTTTCAAATTACCATCGAAAGACATTTTTTTTCCTCCCAAATAGAGCATGGTTCACATATTTAACATCAGATATATTACAAAATCCCCTTTTATCTATACAATAACAGGTATGCTGGCCTGTGGATTAAAAAAAAGTTGCTATATCTACTAATCTATTAGGATTTTCCTGGTAGGAAATCCAAATGTCGTTAATAATTCATCTCTAACTCTAAAGATATTCAAGACAATTTTAAAAACTGTTTTATTTTTGAATATTGTACCCTCATCAACTTTTATAGTAAAGAAGTTGATTATCAAGTTAAACATTCAGAAATTAGAGAAAGAAAAAAAAAGAATTAAAAACAGCAAGTTTTATGTTCACCCCTTTCTCTGAAGGGTGTTATTCACTGCTTATCCCATCCCCTTGTTCTTATGAAACTCATATAGCTAATTTTTTTCATAATTAAACAAATCCTATTCCAACTGGTTTTACAACAAATGGATATTGTTCTTGTGCATGAACTCAGATACAAGCCTCTGACCTAAAGACTAGCTCATGAATATCCATCATTGAACTTGAAGACCTCCCAAACAATTATGGCTTTATTCAGCATAGAGTAGCAACACTTATTTCAATGCCCACTAATCCTTCAGTCTTTAGCCATGTCTACTTTCTGTAAAATCATTTCTGATTTCTTTTTGAAAAAATACATAAGTAGAGATTCTGCAAATTTTGAGACCAGGCTTTAAATAGAGATATCTACAAACACGGCAAGAATATACCTAGATGTATGCCAACTGGATGTCAGAAACAGCCTTACTACTATCATGTAATATATAAACCATACCAACCAATCCCACCTCCCCTACATGAAGACATAGTTACCCTTGTTATACAGCATACGCCACAAAGCAATGATGTCTAACTTCCCACAGTGCAATATCCCCCATTCCTTCAAAAACCTTAAAAGAAGAACCTTATCTTTGCTTCAGGAGGATAGAACTATACTTCAGAATCCCTGGCAAGCATTTGCTTCTAATAGTATTCAAAGAGTACTCTGTGCTACATCTTTCCTTGGCTCTTATAAAGAAGAAGCTAGAGCAGAAGTGGCTGATGCCAGCTCTCTCTTGTGTAAGTGCCAGCTTGCTGCTCTAAAACACAGAGTTACTATAATGGTGCATGTGTAGTGTATGCAGCTGACCGTGGTCTACTGCCTGAGAACAGTTTTTTCCAACATATATATTTTTGCATAAAAATAAATAATAACTCCTGTACCAGAATGATTATTTAATATGCTCCCTAAACCTCTGCTTATTTCCTTCCATGATACCTCATAGCTACTTTATCTTAGTTCCTGGAACACCAGATTTATAGAATTATTTTATTTTTGAGTATAACTCAATAGCCAATCAAAACCTCTTATTACCTCCCCAAAACAGTTGTAGAGTCAAAGGAGACTCTTGTCCTGTAATATAGACAGACTTTGAGTAAACAACTTTTTTATTGATTTTTTAATGAGCTCTACATTTTTAGGGTAAACATCTTAAGAGTTTTATTTTGATACTGTTATCACAATAATGTTAAGTAGTTAGAAATTAGCATATCTTATATCATCACAGATTTCTCCTCCTTTATGATAAAGAGCATCCCCACCTTTATATTCTCTGTTGACACACAGTAACTTTAAGAAGAGGAAATGTATATTAACTGAATATGAAGTTTTAAAAAGTTTTCAAAATATCAAAACTACTGTTTCTAAATTTAAAGATATAATATAAAAGTATAGCTACAGATTAGACAATGTGAAGGGAAAAAAATTGCACACTGTGATAGAAAGGATTTTTTTGAGCCTCTCCAATGCAAAGCTATTTTTTTTTTTGCTGGGGAAAATGTTATTTTAAAATTTATATTTCATTTTTCTTTCTTGAGTTCTTTCTAGTTTGCTATACTACACAACATGATTAAAATTCTGGTTTTAAATTATAATTCTGGTCCTGGACATGGATATGATATTCTAAATAGATAAAAATAAAATGCTTAAGATTACTATCTAGATGAACTGTTTGGTGAAAACAGATACTTTTTATGAGATAATCCAGTAATTCCTGTTAAATATCTGAAGACTAAACTCCTCTTCCAGAAAGCTATCTCTTTCAGTAACAGTAGAAACGGCATAAAGCCTCCTGGAGCATCTTTATTTATAAAAATTCAAGAAAACATAAATTAAGAAGAAACCCCAGACAAATTTCCTTCCTGCCAAGTCATATGTCCTCCAATCCAGTGCTAGGAGAGACATTTGTAACATCTGGGTCTGTCTGACGTCTGGAACCTCAAAGGAGAAAGAGATTTTCTCTTGTACCTTCCCTAGGCATCCATTAGCAAAGTTCCTGCTACTAGAAGGGAAACTGAACTTTTAAGCATATGTATGTCACATACCTTTGTTTTCTAGTTTGCCATAGAGAACCTATGATCATATATTTAATATATGTGTATGAGTCTGTCTGTGTGTTTGTATGTATATATACCAGTAAGTATGCCCCCAAAAGATATCCAGTGTGTATTCTCTAAATCCACAGAATTTGCCTAAAAGTCACTTATGCTTCCCCTAACATTCTCATATCTACTACTAATGTATTGAAAATAAGTATGACATTTTTGAATAATTTATAAATTAGAGGATAATCATCTTGAATGTAGTAATTCTCTCCACTGTTGTAATACATTAATATCTTTTCTCTTATTTAAATATTTCCAGTTCATCCTAATGACCTTTCACAAAGCAGGGGCGGGGGCAGGATTTTCTTCATCTCTTTTTATGTAAGGCACCAAAACATGACCACTTTGCTAAGTTTACTATTTTCCTCTGAGATCCTAGGACTGCAGCTCACTTAATGTCAAAGCAGAAATAGTGCTCATGTTCAAATCCTGAGGTAAGGGAATGTTTGTTTCTATATGTTTCTTTTCTCCCATTGTTTTCAAGCCCGTCAAAACAGGAATATGTAGTCACAATTGCTTGATCAAGCTTTTACATATTGTTACTTTCTATCTTTGAGTCAGTGGAAATCTTACTACCATATTCTGTTGTTACCTATTTATTATACACTATGGGTTAGACCCTGAAACTTAACCTGTTGTATGTATGACCCAATGTGTGTGACTGCATGCAAAGCTAAGTGAAAGCTCTGGTCAACAGTCTCTTCTTTTTTTCTTATCCATCAGTTGGGATTAATATGAATAAGGACTTGCAATATTTTGTGGACCACAGGCAGTACAACACAGGGATCAAACTACAGCAATCACCATTTCTTCCTTTACTGTCTTAGCCCTATTTTGAAAAGATGGAAATGGGAAAGTCCCTGAATGAAGTTATAGGCTGAGAAAGACTGGATTTACTTTTTGGAAAGTGGCTATAGTTGGATGTTCTGTAAATGCTCAGGGTTTCTTGGGTATGTGATCTTTTTATCCCTTTTGAAAAATAATGCTAGCTAAAACATGTGTCCAAGAATATGGCTGACACATAGGACATTACTGCTTGATAATTCAATAGCCTGGTTTTATTCTTTTGATTTTTTTTTTATGTTAGACAAATTTTATCTGACCTTCCAGCAAAGAAGAGTCCAGACTTCTGAGTTGCTACCTCTTTCAAGTTTCTCCAATCTCCACTATAAACAGAAGCTGAAACATTCTACTCTCTCAAAGTTAATCAAGTATCTAAAACCCAAATCTGAAGAGTGTTGATGCTGGAAAATGTTTCAACTCTTGAGTGAGTTACATATATTATTGCTTACAAACACCAACTTTCAGACTTGAACACTTCATCTATACCTTTTGTTTTATTCATACTAGTGACATATTTAATAAAATTATATATTTTTATTTATATAAGTATATAATATAAAATAAGCATATATTTAATTATATATATGGAGATTACAAGATAGCTACAAGTGGTAGCTACAATTCCCTGTTCTATCTTCTTTTGATATTCATATTACAAAGCATTGAAAAATCAGAAACAAACTTTTTATCTTACTAATACTTTCATTTTTCTATTTTCAGGTGGCTTTCAGCTTCAGAGGTACTGGAAGTAAGTTAAAAATAGCTGTAACTCAACATTTCTACCTTTACTTGGCAGGAGATTAGTTTTAATATTGATCCTATTACCAAATAATTAAACTCAATAACTTATTTTCAAGTCTTTCATATATGGTTCTAGTTAATAATATTCATCTTCAGTGTTTCATCCTAGTCATAACCCCGTAGTAAGGGAAATTAAATTGCAATATATTTTTGTAAGAATAAAATGGGTTTTTATTATAATATTCAGTTTACAAGGATTAATGCTTTATTTTATTTTTCTAATAAAGTTTGAGACTCAGCATTTGTCTATTGAAGCAGCAAAGGTAATTATAAAAGAAAATATTGCTTTGAAAAAATAACATAATAACTTTCAGTTATTATATTTTTATGTTTATTTCACAGCAAGGAGTGTATTTTCTTTTGGAGTTTGTAGTAACACTGTGAATCCATGTGGATTTCATTGATATAAATGATTCATTTATATGTATTGTGAAAAATAAGCTGCTTTATGAAGCAATAGAAAATAGAGATTTACATATCAACTAGTTGAAGATGTCCTGGATTATTAAAAGGTGTTCATAACTTAATACTGAATAAAAAGAACACACATTTAAAGTTGAAATGCAGTGATATTTTGGGAACCAGCTCTAAACTACACATATAAAATTTTAAATAAAGTTCAGTGAGCCATAAAGTTTTAGGGAAGAATATTAAAAATATAATATGCTACTGGTCATGGTTTACTTTGACATCTTAATAGATGACCTAACAGTAGTATGAAAACAAATATGTTGAAGAAAGTTTTTTTTCTCTCCTTTAATCTGTTCTTATGCTACCCTAAAATTTAAAAAAAATAATATTTTAAAATCTAGGAATTATTGTATTTTTAAAAACACTATTTTATAGAGTGGATTTGTGTGGCATATAATTTAAAAATTATTCATATCTGTTGTTCTTTTTTGGTTGTTCTTTATGTATTCAAATTTGAAGTTTCTAATGAATTTTCTATTATGTGATTATAATAATATTGCGGCATAGGGACAATATTTTGGTAATTATCTAGTTCTAATATCTTTTGATTTACAGTAGCAGCAGCAGAAAAAATCAATTCGGCCCTGCCTCAGTATTGCTGCCTTGTTCTATAGGCTGAAGGACAGAATATCTACACATTCTGATTGAGATCAGTTCTCCACTGCTCTAACCACCTAACCTTTGCCTAGATTATACATCTCTCCATTTCCTAGTTCCCAATCTGTTACTTATTTTACAATTACCCCCAAGAGATATTCTTCAAATATTTTAATTCAATGAGAAGGGGGAATAACATCACTTGAAGCTCTAGCTAGCAGATCATGACCACACTGAGGACTCACAGCACTACTAGCTGGCAAGAAGAATATGTGAGTCCTTTTCCCCAGTCATGATGAGACCAGAACTCAGTGAAGGATTTGGAGTAGAAAACATGTCCATGAATCACATTTCCTATGATGCCTGTATCTCTAATTATGACGTTTTTGCCTAGACCCAAATAGTCCTATTTCTCTCCTCTTTCTCTAAGGGATTTTCATTTATCATTTTTTTTGAAGTCACCAAATTACCGGTCAGTCAGGATGTAAAAAGGCATTTATCATGATCTATAACATAGTTATGCCTTTTCCTTCTCATATGGGAAAGAAAGGCAATATGTGTATATTTGTGATAGAAAAAGAGAACTGAACCACATGGGAGGGTAATTCCTATGAGAGCTGAGGGACGAATCTTTCTTGAGTGCTCATGAATCCTTATAACAAGGACTGAGAAGGTTCACTTTACAATGGCTTTTTTTATTATTATTTAAATAGCCTAGTCAGGTATATGGCAATTTAGATGCTTGTAACTTTTTAGATTTTCAAGCTTATACTGAGCCAATTTTCCCTTTGAAGTATTATTTCTGAATTGCATATTACACGAGAGAGAAATATAGAAAGAGAGAGAAAGCCGTATAATATAGATTTGCTAAAAAGCAAAGTTGCTTCAAGTATTTAGAGATTGAAAGCAACCTGGGGACAGAGGGAGTCTGATTATATTTTTCAGTCGGAATATCAACAACAGAATATCTAAATAAGCTAAGTTCCAGCAACTACTAAATATATAATCACAATAGTGGGGGGCAAACCCTTTCATTTGGCCGCTCTCTAGAATGCATATCAAATCAGGAAACATCTTTCTTCAAATCTGTTTCACTAGTTAGAGAATTTTGAAGTTGGTCCTAAACAATGTGCTGAATGCCATGCTGTCTGCATTTTTCAAGAAATTTCTGCAAAAAGAATAGCTAGTACATCTTACACTTGACTATCATTCAACGACTGTCAAGCTATCAGGTGTAGGCTGTTTATATCTTTTAATGTAGTGGATTTAATGCGGTGCAATTCCGGTTGTTCCTGGAGTTGCAGTCATATTCAGCACAGGGTCCTTTTTTTTCCTCTCTCTTCTTCCCTTTTCTATTCCCCAGAAAGGATCAAAAGCACAAGCGCATTCAAAGAACAGCTTTTCTCGGTGCCTCACCCTAAAACCTCACGACTCCCACAGTGGATAACCTTAGATTTCTCCTCATTGCTATGGCAGCAAAAATTGAGTCTTTTTACATTCTTCAAAGGAATTCTAACAGCTCCATTTTTTACTTTGATTCTTTTTGTTCAGATTTTATTTTACAGTCAGAGAAGATCAGAAATTGTCTTATATTCTGGAGACATACAATACCAAAGTTAATATTAAACTTAGTATGAAAAATGTTAATTGGGATGGTTAGCACTGATTAATTTTTGGTAAATTACATTACAATTTTTAGAACAAGTAAGTGCTAGTGTTGCAATAAAAGTTTTGTCCTACAAAGGATTCATCTGTAAATATTTTTAAATGAGTATTTTATATTTATTTTCATAAAATTTCTCTAATACCAGAAACAAATAAGCAATAAAGCAAGCAAACAAAAAAATTCCTCTTAGTACTTGTTTTTAAGCTGGGTATGCACATCATTAGATACAGTGTTGACTTAGATTGCATGAAGCTCTCAGTTCAAACTTGAGGGACATAGAAACCAGCTGCAATGCTGCATGTAAATTATCCCAGTACTGGAGGAGTGGAGTAATGGATCCCAGACTGAGATGTATGACACCCTCTTTCTAAATGAATAATAAACAAGTCAACAGTAAACAAATACCAGTATTATGTACCTGCCACTGATGACTGTCACTGTTGTTTGTCATGTGGCATCTTCCTTAATCCCTCTCCTTTCCTACTTGTCCCAATATTCTTTTGAAAGGCACTAACAGCAACAGTTGCCTAAATTAGTTCATACTGTCAAAAGAGAAACTGTTTAAAGCATACTGGACTAGAACAAATTCCTAGCCTTCAAGTTATGCCTTTTGAGTGTCAGTCTATTAACAAAAGAAAATATGTTTTAGAATTATGTAATTCACATTTTAGAAATGTATGGCTCAAACAAAGTTTTATTAGTTTTCCTTTTCCATAACAAAGTCATTTTTGTGCACCTCTTTCTCTGCCATAATAAAATTAAACACAATTATGGAAGCTCTAGAATATTCCTTTAATAATTATTTATAGGTGCTTTAGAATATTCCAAATGTATCATTATTTCAAGCCTAATAATTCTGTAAAAACAGTTGTTCTGTTCATCACTAGAGTCAAAAAGGTGAGTAAAAATTTTGAACCTTAAATGTACTATCTCCAATTTAAAATATAACAATAACTCTGAGTGAGAACACCTCAAAACCTATAGGTAGGTACATGTGTATAACACTAATTTTGAAGGCATCATTGGTATCTTAAATTAGAGTATGTTTAATGTCTGTGATACAGCTTGCTCCATAGTAAACAATGTGTAATTAACTGAATTTATTGCTTATTTTCCTTGGCATTTCATTTACTTACTAATGGTTTTACGTTGCTGTGTATTTTAATTGATAGGATGTTGCATAAGATAATTCATAAATAGTATATATAAATTTTTTACACTCGTGATTTTCGATAAGACATATATGAAATTATTATTGGGTGTTACCTTTTGATAGCATTGAGTAAATAATCAACTTTTATTCATATTATTTAGAATACCGTGTGCTGTTGCTGTCTTTATTATTTCTACGACACCATTCTTGAGCACAAATATTCTTTAATATTCTATATTTCTGAAAATCTGCTTGAGATTGTTGTGCATCAGCCACAGAGTCGCAGGGGTATCCAGGCATTTTATTCCCAATACTTATTGTAACCACTGGCAACTGTTCTGAAGCACAGACTATTTTATCCCACCATGGCTCTCTCACTCTCGCTCTGAACATCTCATTGGAAATTTCCGTGTTAAGTACAGTAAAAAATAAGTTTTATGGAATCTTCTTCCAACAGCAACTTACATTTGTTAGAAATAAGTAAGAACTCAGAGGTTTTACAATCAACCGGGAATGTAAAATTATTTTCATGTATTCCATATATTTATCTAAAGTTAGGTATTTTTATGTATACATTTCTCCGAATGACTGCTTTACTATACCCTAAATGTCTTGGATGAGAGGATGATGAACTTCAAGGAATTTGGGGTTACAAATAAACTTGTTTTCTCTTTAAAAAGTAAAGGTAAAAGCAAAGCAAAAACCAGTATTTATAATACTGCAAACCTGAAAAGTTTGTCAGTTTTATCAAAAGTAGATCGGAGATGAGAAATAAGAGTTTTACACTACCCAAAATCATGCATTAATAAAATCATTCCATATGATTCAGAATGCACTTCTTCTTTCTATGGCTATGGTTGAAACACACATGTAGAAATAGCATACTGTTTCTATAATATGCCTTGAATGCACTGTTGTTCATATGCTTCAGTACATTAAACATTCTAGGAAAACGTTAGTTTCTTATCCATATTCCCAGCCCTGTATCTTTATTCATTGACAAATATTTTGAGAAAGTATAGAGAATACATGTACGAAACAATGGACATAGTGTACTTTTGTCCAAATGTGAAATTCAATTAAAAAAATAAAATTATTTGCTTAATTTAAAAGAAATTATTGAATGATTTTATTTGAAAAGCCACTTTGAAGAACTTTAAAAAGTTCTCTTTTTAACCTAATTGGTACAATTTCTAAGGCACATAAAGTTACTTAGTACCTTATGTTTAATAAATAACAATTTTTCTATGTTAAAAGTGAAGCAAATATTAAGTTGGCAATCTAAACTTTATCTTTTTAATGCTTTTTTTTTGCTTTTTAGTTCTATGCCTGTTTAATGCTAATGATAATGGGTGTGCACATATTAGCTTTAGTAAATTTTTAAAATCTTCATATTACATACTTGAAAATCTTGAGGTTTCTAACACAGAATTATTACATTTCCCCTGCTTTAATTAAATATCATCCCGTAGCAAGGTCTTTGGGGAGCCTAGGTTCCATGCCATCATGCTGGCTTACAAATATTAGGAAAATGTAATGTTGAAATAAATAATGTTTGCATAGAATGTAATTGTAGTTAGCTCACAAAAAAAAAAAAGAGAATCACCAATGTCTACAGGAAGAGGTATAGATAATCACACAATTTCTGGATTGTAATAATAGTTTGATGATAATATTGGAACAGAACTATGTAAAATAATCTGGGCATAAGGAATTACAGTTGACTTGTATTAGTGGAGGTGGATGATTACAAGAACTATACTAATAAACAGAAGAGTAATAATAGCAATAAATATTAGCAGTAATAACTGAACAGTAATAATAGTAATAAGTACTAATACTTATAATAGTAATAATAGAAGAGTAATAATAGTGATAAAAGAAAAAGTAAATAAAGAGGAACTAGCTGACTAAAATATGTAGCTAGTTTATGTTTGGAATTTACCAATTTATTTTTGTTTACTATCATCTGACCCTAGATGTTGAAGATAGAAAACAATTATTTAAATTTGTCTATTCTGAACAGAACAAATTAGTATTGGTTTTGTGAATATGTGAGAGCAGTTGATATTTGGTTTATGAAAAGAAATACAGCAAGGATCTGTAAAAAGAATAGACGTGAAAAGAAAAGTAAAAATGAAGAAATAATGAATGTTTAATAAGCAAGAGTGATCATTTACAAAATTAATACATTAGAAACATAAGAGGGGATGTTGTTAATAATTGGAAACATAGGATAAGCAGAGGTGCTCAGTTTGCATCACTCAGAAAGTGCCTATAAAATTCAATGAGTACTTAAATTTAGTTTCCTTTGAAGGGAGCTTGGATTTGTTACTGCTAAAGATACTTAGTTATAGCAGCGATTATTTCAGTGTCCCCTCCTGAGATGTTAATCCTTAGAAGCATATTTCACCTTTACATCTTATATTTCTGGTGTCCCACATTTGTGCCCATCTGTTGCCATGGCATATTGCCTAGTCAATGGTGGGTGGGACCCTTGGCAGCACTCGAGGCAGCTTGAGGTGCCAGGTAATACTGAGCTTAAGAAAGGCATCTTGCAGAAACTTCCTCAACGGCATCTGTGAACTTGGAAGTGTGTAGAGAAGTCTATCTTCTCTGACAGCCCTGCCACATTGACTCCACATGTCTCTGTACGTCTAGTGACACCTGTTCAGCCTAGTGTGCCAAAAGATAGAATATACTTTAAATAAAGAGGAGCTAACTTCTCCAAGTATGATCCTATTTAATATCCAGATACACCGTCAGTGGTGTTATTCGGTGACTAAAGTAGTTCACAAATGTCCCCCCAAAGAAAAGATTTCTTTCCTTTCCTTATATGTTTCCACTACTTGGTGTCTATATGAAAAACAACGTAATATACAAAAGTAGTATGTACCTATCAACCATGAGGAACAAAGAATACCTATGAGATAGCCGTCTATTCTGATTATAGAAAACATTCACATAGTAAAAGGGTCAGAGACAGAATTTGGTGTGTCAATCACAAAAAGTAAACACATTATTGTAGAAATAGGTGCAGCGGCGGGGCTGCGTCCCCAGCACCCCAGCCGCTTGGCTAGTTTATTCTCGAAATAACAACACACAAACTGTATTCTGTTAAACACTGCTTGGCCCGGCTAGTTCCAGCTTCTCATTGGCTAGCTCTTACATATTGTTCTAACCCATTTCTAATAATGTGTGTAAGCACCCCAAGGTGCGCTTACTGGGAAGATTCTAGCCTATGTCCATCCTGGGTACCATCCTGGGTTGGAGCTGCCTGGGAGAGCGAAGCCTGGCGTCTGTGCTCCAGAGAGCAGAGCTGTTGAGTCTCTCCGGAAGCAGAGCAGAGTCTGACCTTACTTCCTCTTCTGCCCAGCATCCTATTCTGTTTATTCCTCCCACCTATGCTTTAACCTATCAGGGCCAGCCAAGCAGTTTCTTTATTGCTCAATGACCTTCCTCCATCACATTATATAACTCCACACACTGATTGTGGGTGGTTAATTTTGTATTTAAAATAGCACTAATGAAATTTAAGAGTGGTGATGAAGTCAAATGTATACAGGTATGCATGATGAGATTATTTTGAGGCTTTAGATTCTGCTGTTTTAGTTTTGAGTCTCACACTGTAGTTAGGAAAACAAGCATCGTAGAAGTAGCCAAAGCTGTTTTGCACTAAATTCTTTTTCTTGTGTTTATTTTCTTCACATTTAACTCAATACAAGGCTCAGCCTCCATAATTGAACACCTATTAATCAAATAACAAATTTTCTTAAGTCTCCTGTTGAGGACATCAAGGATTCAGTAGTTTAAATATATTCAAATAATTCAAACTGTCTTTTAATTACATATTATTAGATCATTTCAAAACTTTTGGGGACATATTTACATATTTCTACAACAAAAATGGTAACCATCTAATTTTTCCATGCTACCTAGGAAAATAAAATTAAAATTTAACATTAAATAAATAAAAGGACCATGGCTAATTGTCTCTTATGCTTTTCCTACTTGACAAAATACTGTCTTTTACCTTAATTTTTCCAAATGTCCATGTTTTCTTCCACTATGCTATTTGCCTAACCTATAATTTTTATAGGGTTTCTCACAAAATATAGTCAGGCAAACATGATCTCTTCTCATTCATAGTTGACTCAGGTTCTCTGACATGCATTTGATAATGGCTAAGATAAATGAACTATTTATTTTGGAGGAAAATTATAGGTTACTTCAACTCAACATTTAAATTTATTTTCTCATCTTTATTTTACAAAGTATTTTCTTAAAGCAAGAGAAATAATGACTAATCCATGGTAATGCATTTTTTATGAATATAGACAGTGACTTGAGTAATTACACTAAAACTCTTTTAGCCTTATTGCTTTTCAATATACCTCTGTAATTAATGGCTATTTTACATGTGTGATACATACTTTAATTAATGTCAAATTGCATGGTTGACTTATAGTGTGTTTTTAAATGCTTACCCTGGCAAGTGAGAACCTAGCTGTGTCTTAAAAAATTACTTCTATATACATCCAGTTTAAATTGTTGTGTAGATTATTCATCTTGAAAATGTTTTATTTTCTACTGCTTTTTGCATGTACTTATTCAAACACCCTCTTGTCATCTTGTCTAGAGATACAACAATTATAGTGTTAAGTTTTATTCTTTTCTTAACTATTGTACACTTTCCTCTGCTTCCCGCTCTTCCTCCCCTCAACCTTCTACCCTCTCCCATAACCCAACACTCCCAATTTAATCAGGAGATCTTGTCTTTTTCTCCTTCCTATTTAGATCCATGTATGTCTCTTTTAGGGTTCTTCTTGTTGTTACATATCATACTGTTAGCAGCAATAAAAACAATTGCAATGGTGTATTTTGAAATATTTTGATATTAAATCATCATTCCTTTGTTAAACAACTGTTTCTTATAAGATACTTTTAAAAAGAAATTAATTGTTAACTGATTTTTTTTCAGTTTCACACATTCTGAGCATTATTTTTTACTGAAACTTCAACTAAATGACAAGAGCATAGAGGCAGGTATTCTATGCAGTGGACGCTCAGAAGTACGTAATTTAAATTTGCAGTCTCCACTTCAAAATCCTGTTACGTATTGGCTAAGGTAACGAGAGCCACATTTTTTTAGGACTGTGTGGGCAGATTGTCACATACAACACATTTCTGAGTTATCTAACTTCATGAATTAAACTAAAATTTAAGTAAGTGCTCTACCAGTCAGAAGGTTATTCTCAAGATGGAATCTTGGTGTGTGTATTATCTTGTTTAATGTCATGCTAATTAGGGGTTGGAATTTCCCATTCTCTCGAGTTGACTCTGAGAGTCAGACCTGTGCACAAAACAATTTCCCATCTCAGATATTTGTAAATGAGTTATCATAATACTCTATATTTTAAAGTTCTATTTGGTGGAGTTGGGTTTGTATAATTAGGGAATATAAGAAACTACATAATTGGCTGTTGTCCATGGGAGACCTACCAAAGCAATGTATTTATCTATAGTCTAAAGGCAGTCTAGTAGGCAGTATAGTCTACTAATCCCAAGACTGAATCTCTGAGCTTCTGGAAATGGATATATGAAAATCAAAGATAGATGTCTCAGATTGATAAAAGAGAGGTAGAATTATTTTTTATATATTCTTTTTTTGTGTGTGTTTGGACCAAATGGAATATAATGTTTGCCCGCACAGGTAAAAAACAAACAAACAACAACAACAAAAAACACTTTGTTCTTTTTCTACAGACTCACATGTCAAACTCTTCTGTAAGAACCTTCACAAATACATAAGAATTCATTCCCAACTCTCTGGACAGTAACCTAGTCAAGCACTTTTCAACTTAACACAATGTGATATTTCTGCTTCCATTGTATTATTTCCATGCTGTAGGGAACTTTATGATTTGTCACTGCAATTGGAGTTTGCTAAACAATGTATATTCTAAACCTGGGTTAGAGTTAAAGTTGTCCCTTAGGGACTTTTGGGCTGTGATAGCCAGAAACATAATTAGTGTCAGAGAAAAGTATTTCAGAACTCATCATTGCAAAACAAGCTTGATTTAAATATGATCAAAGATAAGCATCTTAACATTTGTGATGTCATCTATCTATTTCTATATACATATCATCCATCCATTATCAATTAATATATTCATCGAACTATTATCTATCATTCTATTTCCTGAATCTTTATCATCTATGTACCTATCAACATATCATCAAAGTATCTTTATCTATCTATCATCTATCTATCTATCTATCTACTATTTCCATTTATGTATTTATCTATTTATCTGTATGTATATATGTAACCATCTATCTGGCTATCTAACTATATATTTCTTTTTTTTTCCTTTTTTTCTCTTTTTTAATTAATTAATTTGTTTATTATAAATTTCCACCTTCTCCCATCCTCCCATTTCCCTCCCACTTCCCCCTCCACCCCCTCTCACTCTCCAGTCCTAAGAGAAGTCAGGGTGTCCTGCACTGTGGAAAGGTCAAGGCCCTCCCCTCTCCATCCAGGTCAAGGAAGATGTGCATCCAAACAGAATAGGCTCCCAAAAAGCAAGTACATGCAGTAGAATCTAAATCCGGTGTCATTATCATTGGTTTTTCAGTCAGCCCTTATTGTCAGACACATTCAGAAAGTCCTATTTGATCACATGCTCATTCAGTCCCAGTCCAGTTGGCCTTGGTGAGCTCCCATTAGATCAGTCTCACCGTGTCCATCGCGGTCCTGACTTCCTTGCTCATGTTCTCCCTCCTTGTACTCTTAATTTGGACCCTGGGAACTCATTCCAGTGCTCCAATGTGGGTCTCTGTCTATCTCCATCCATTGCCAGATGAAAGTTCTATGGTGATATGCAAAATATTGATCAGTGTGGCTATGGGATAAGGCCAGTTCAGGTACCCTGTTCTCTGCTGCCCATGGACCTAGCTGGGGAAATCCCCTTGGACACCTGGGAACCCCTCTATAGCCAAGTCTCTTGCCAACCCTAAAATGGCTCCCTTAGTTAAGATATCTTCTTCCCTGCTCCAATATCCAACCTTCCTCAACTATCCCATTCCCCCAAGCTCTCCCCAATCCTCCTCTCCTCCCTTCTCTCTCCTCATCTCCCCTCCCCCCAAAACCACCCCACCACCCTGTTCCCAACTTTTGCCTGGCAATCTTTTCTACTTCCAATATCCAGGAAGATAAATATATGTTTTTCTTTGGGTTCACCTTCTTATTTAGCTTCTCTAGGATCACGAATTATAGGCTCAATGTCCTTTGTTTATGGCTAGAATCCACTTATGAGTGAGTACATACCATATTCCTCTCAAGAAACTAGACATTAAAACTCTAATTAACCCAATTAAAAAATGGGGTACTGAACTGAACAGAGAATTCTCAACAGAAGACTTCAAATAGCCAAAAGACACTTAAGGTCATGCTCAACCTCCTTAGCCATCAGGGAAATGCAAATCAAAACAACTTTGAGATACCATCTTACCCCTGCCAGAATGGCTAAAATTAAAAACACCAATGATAGACTTTGCTGGAGAGGTTGTGGAGTAATGGGAACACTCATCCATTGTTGGTGGGAATGCAAACTTGTTCAACCACTTTGGAAATCCGTGTGGCAGTTTCTCAGGAAACTGGGAATCAATCTATCTCAGGATCCCTCAGTTCCACTCTTAGGAATATACCTAAGAGATGCTCTATCATACTCCAAAAGCATTTGTTCAGCTATGTTCATAGCAGCAATATTTGTAATAGCCAGAACCTGGAAACAACCTAGGTGCCCTCAATAGAAGAATGGATAAAGGTGTGGCACATATACACTTTAGAGTTCTACTCAGCGTTAAAAAAAAAAAAACAATGACATCTTGAAGTTTGCTAACTATGTATTTCTTTCTAACCTCCCAGAATACAATTCATGACCAGTTGTAAACACTATGTAAAATTTTTAACGTTAAGTGATAAAAGTGATAAAAAATGCCAATATCAACTAAGCAATACCTGAAAGGAGAAAATGGTCTTCTCTGATGCGGAATTCCCCTCAATATGCTGCATGTGTGCTGTGCACTGCTCTGCATGACAGACTTAGCTTTTATTCATATAAAAGGATTTATATGCTGTAGGGTGCTTCCCACACTTGAAGTGGTGAGCATGGCTCCCACCCAGAAGTTCCTGAGCCTGTGGTTAATATCTCCACCATATTGAAAACCTTAGAAAGGCAGAGCCAGGACCCAGGATCATTGTGACCAAGCTGCTCCTGGTCATAAAATTATTACAGATACACAATAAAGACAGATTCAGACAAAAAAATAAAAGACCTCTAAATGTGTAACAGTGTTAAATAAATGCATGTAGGCTTTGGAGAGAGTAGAAAAAGAGAAGAGACAGTAAAAGCAATATAAAAGAATACAGACATAGATTAAAAAGCAGAGAAAAATAAGCCATATAAAGACAGAATATAAACAGAGAGTATGGATTATGAATACTATTACACTTTCTTTGAATTTTTGACTGTGAATGAGATAAGTACAGAGAGATATTTCGTTGTATGGGATGAATCGTTACATTTATACATATACATATATATGTATATACTATATATGTGTGTATATAACTATATATGTATATTTGCAATAATAACCAGAGAAAAGTATGCCAAGAATTTGAAAGAGAGCAAGGAGGGATATATTGAAGATTTTGGTGGAAGGAAAGGATGTTTAAATGATATTATCTTAAAAATATAAAATATCACTTACATTTTGCCATAAGTAAAATTTATTTATTATTATAATGTTATTGTTTGTAATATCTGCAGTAGGAATTACTTATTGTAGATGTTGGCAACAATGATTTTTTTATTGAATTTTTTTCTGTTGGCTTGAAATTTTGTATGTTCATGTTTGGAGAAATACACATTATGTCCCTTGACAGGTGCTTTTCTCTTCCCAGACCCATTAAGGTTCCATGTTTTTCTGTTTGAATTCATTGAAACACACTGTTGTGTTCCTTATGCTATTGTTGTTCACACATCTAATCGTGCAAACAACATCCAGCAGTTTGCGGGAGGCCCCAAAGTGGGAGCGGAAATGAACACAGAAATAAGACATAAATTGCTCAAGCAAAGCTTGCCTTTTAACTAAAGGAAATAAAGGCACAAAAGCTAGAATTTTTAAATAAGTCAATAATTCCTGTCATTCTTAAAATGTACACATACAGATAATTGTTGATAATATGTTCATCTGTTCTTTTTTTTTACAACTACAAAAGTAGATATTTATTTAATACAGAGAAACACAACTCAGTTTTTTTTTTCTATGGTTATTGTTAAATAAATTGAGAAAAAGTTCGTTTAAAGGGCCAGGTTTAAGTACAGTTTCAAGTTTGGGGATTAAATAGAATTAAATAGGAATAGATTTTTTTTTCTACTGTCAGTTGCATTTTAAGTTTTGATAGATATTATTATTTCAACCCTAAACTTGAAATATATATAATTATGTTTTACCATATAGTTTAATCAGTATTGGTTTTAACATTTTTGTTTCAGTGCTCACACTCAAAGCAGTGGACACATAAGTCTTTAAAATGTCATTTTCCCTGGAAATTAGTAATTCTTGATGGGTAAGTATAAAAAGTGTGCCCGAGGTCACAGAACAAGGTAAGCAACAGTAGATTAAATGAAAGATATTCAATCTTCTAAATGGATTTTTACAACCTTTCCTATGCCTTGGAGAGCATTACTATTTGGAAAGTTTAATAGTATGAATTAAAAGAATAAATGTACACCTCATTATATCCTCAAAAATATTGAAAAGATGCTATTCCAAGCCTTGGGGAACTAAATATATTATAGGCATAAAAATGTTTCATTTCTGATGCTACTTTCAAATGACAGCATAATATGTTATGGATCATTTGATATTTTTTTATATAAAAATGCTGTTCAGCACCCAAAAAGGCATATGCTGCTAACGGCATGTATTGCAGTCCCTTTTATGACAGCTGGCTACAAGAAAATGCCAGTCAAAACACAAAATGTCAAGCAGAAATTTTCCAATAAAAGTATTAGCTTGCAAAAAAAATCATTCATAAATAAGCTTTTTAAAATTGCTTCTATTATTTCTAAACATCAATAATAAAAGGCAGTTTTAGATAATCTAAGAATTGTAATCTAGCATGATAAAAGACATCAAAAAGTTTAATCACAATTTCTCCTTAATTTGTAAATAATCAAACTTTATCTTCTGGCTCTAGAAATTCATGGACAAATTTCTTAAATTCTGATTCTTCAACCATTGGACATTGAGGATATTTAATAAACTATCAATATTAATTTGCTAAACTCAAAATATTTACATCTAAGCAATATTGTTTTATCTTTAAGATATAAACAAATTATTTAAAAAGTATCTTTCATCTATTTTTTTCTTAAGAAAAATCATTTATTGTTAATTTGCTGAAGTATTGTCTTATGAAGCCCAATATTCTTTTCTTTAATGAATAAACTGGTTTGTTTATGGAGATGCGTGGCTTTGTGGGAATTCTTTAATTTATTAGAACTAAGTCAGATATCGATACCACATGGTTAGGAAAATTAGTTATGTTTTACTTCTATGTCAGAATATTTTTTCTAACTCATGTTATTAAGAACAGGATAGTTTAGAAGGGAAACAGTTATATGAGCTAGAAAAAATAATACAGCATCAGTTGTCTATGAAAGTTCATTATTTTTCATCACTAACTTCAGTGAGCAAACATCTTAGGTGCTTCATATATTTTTCTAAAAAGACTTGCATTGAGATCAGTATTTCTCAATACACTGTATGTCATCCAATATATGGAGGCATTATTAAAAGTAAAAGTTTAATATAGATGAGATCTATGTAGAGATTTTAAAAATATACTTATTTATTTTAGTATTCATATAACAGAAATAGTAATACTAAGGCTAAAAGTCATCTGAAAGTACACCCAAACTACAGTGAAATGCATTGGGTAAAACTGTGGGAGCTGTTCAGAGATGATAATATTTGACCAAGCCCGTGTCACCTCCCAGAAGCCCTGCATCATTTATGCCACATTGGCTTTCTGGTGTGACCTGACTCAAAAGGAAATAGACAGTCTCTGGGACCTTTATTATGAGTTTGTTTGAGGTAGTTTATGCCACATATCATCTCCCAATACATTACCAGCCTTTTAAGATTTAAGAATATGGAAAATAGACTACTATTAAAGACAAAATGCTCTCAGAAATCAAAGATGGGTTGAGAGAGGAATTCTAAATGTGTTTGTGGTTCACTGTAGATTGATTCTCACTCCTAGTTAACTTGCTGCAACACTGCAGTAATCTTCACTATAATCCAACCTCCCAGAAAACAGTCAGAGAAATATGTGAAGCATTTATTTTTATGTAAAAGAAATGTCTGAAATTAATCTCATTAATTTTACAATAGGAAAGTTCTAAGAATAAGATATAGTTCTCAGTTTTCTTTCAGCCATATAGTAGTTGTAAATATTTCATAGTTAATTGAAGTACTTTTTCAAATTATAATAGTGAATGTCATAAAATATGGAATAAAATGCAATATTTTATTATAAATATATAACAATAAAATAAATAAACATGAGTTGGATATTTATTTGAGACATAAATTCTAAATGTTTATTTTATAGAGTACAATAAAACACCTAAGAAATAGGCCATTATTTTATTTATCCAAATAGGCTCATAAATGTATATGACATTATAATGATTGGTGTTAGACAATGAATTTTGAGTCATAGAAATTACTCCTATAAATAAACATCCCTGATGGAGAACAGCAAAAAAAAATGTGAATTTAGAGCATCTCAATTTTCAGGATTTAATAATAGTTGTAAATGCTTTTGAAAATAATAGATATATCGTGAGCTCAAATAAATGGGGATTTGCATGGCTATCCTCTTTACAGAAAGTGCTTATCATGCTCGGCCAGCAAAGACACTGAATTATTCCCTTTTGCCAAATCATCTTACCACTGAGGAAGGATTTTAGATGCCTCTGTTGAGAGTTCTCTGTTTAGATCCGTACTCCATTTTTATTGGATTATTTGTTCTTTTGATGATCAATTTATTGAATTTTTTGTATATGCCGCCTCTGTTCTCATTCACCAATCCACTCCTTCTCTGTTTCTGTTTAGGGAATGGCAGGTCTATCCAAGTACCAAAAATCATGGCATATCAGGTAATCCTGCAGTAAGGCTAGGCAAGGTGATCCAGTATGGGGAGTAGGGTTCCAAAAGCATGTAAAAGAGTCAGAGGCAGACCCTGTGTCCATTATTAGGAGTCCCACAAGAGGACCAAGCTTCACAACTGTAACTTATATTTAGAGTGTTTAGATCAGTTCCATGCTATCTCCATAGTCATCAGTTCAGTCTCTGTGAGCCTACCCTAGATGCCATGGTAGTTAATTCTGAGTTTTCTTGTGATGGCTTTAACCTTGCCAGCTCCTAAAATCCTTTCTCCAACTCTTATGTATCATTATACAAACTCTACCTATTGTTTGACTGTGGTTCTACATTCACTTCCATCAGTTGCTGGATGAAGTCTTCCTAATGACAACTGGTTAGACACAAACCTGGTAACATGAGATGGCCAGTTGGGGCTACATATTTGCTATTTCTAGGAGTCTTAGCTGGCATCACCCTTGTAGATTTCTGAAAGATTCCCTTGTGCCACATTTTTACCTAACCCCTTATTTTCCCCCTTTCTATTAGTCTCTTTCAGAACTCTCCCCTACATACCTGTCCCCAACCTGATCACTCAAATTCCCATTACCTCCTAGCCTAAGTCTACTCACAAAGTGTCTTCTAATTCTTCCCAGGGAGAGCCTTGCTCCCCCCTCCAATCTAATGATCCCTCCTTGTTAACTAGTATCTCTGGGTCTGTGAATTATAGCATAGTTATCTTTTATTTTAGAGTAAATATTCATTTGTGAGTGATTACATACCATGTTTGTCTTTCTGCGTCTCAGCTATCTCACACAGTACGACTTTTTCTAGTTCCATTTTTTAGTCTTTAAATTTCCTGGTGTCCTGGTTTTTAACAGCTGAGTAATAATCCACTGTGTAAATGTAAATTTTTCCACTACCTATTCCTTGGTTGAGAGTCATTGAGACTGTTTCCAGGTTCTGGATAATACAAATAAAGCTGCAATGAACAAAGTTGAGCAATATTGTCATAAAAACAGACAGGTGAATAAATGGAATCAAATCAAAGACCTAGATGTAAGTCTACATGCCTATAGATGTCTGATTTTCAACATAATAAGCAATGTCAAAAATAAAAAATGTAGAAAAGAAATCATCTTCAACAAAAGATGTTGATCTAACTTGATGTCAGAATGTAGAAGAAAAAATAGATTCATATCTACCACCCTAAGACAAGTAAAGGTATATTGAAGACCTCAACATAAAGCCAGATACATTGAACCAGATAAAAGAGGTAATGCTAAATAATCTTGAACTCATTGGCACAGGAAACAACTTCCTGAACAGAATGCCAATAGCACAGGAACTAAGATCAAAAAACAATAAATGGGACCTTATGAAACTGAAAAGTTTGTGTAAGGCAAAAGACACTATCAATAAGACAAAATAGAGGCCTACAGAATGGGAAAGGATCTTTGCCAACCCTCCATCTGATAGAGAACTAATTTCTAAAATACATAAAAAAAACTTAAGAAACTAGATATCAACAAACAGTTCGTTTTAAAAACAGGGTACATATCTGAACAGAATTCTCAACAGAAGAATCTCAAAGACCAAGAAGCACTTAAGATGTTCAACATCCTTAGCCAACAGGGAAATCTAAATCAAAACGATTCTTAGATTCCATCTTACACCTATCAGAATGACTAAGATCAAAATTGCAAGTGACTGCTTATGCTGGAGAGGATCTGAGGCAAAGGGAACATTCCTCCACTGGTGGTAGGAGTGCAAACTTTTACAGACATTTTGGAAGTCAATATAGTGGCTTCTCAGAAAACTGCAAATCAGTCTACCACAAGACCCAACAACTTTTGGATATGCACCCAAAAGATGCTTAATCATACCTAAAGAACACTTTCTCAAGCATATTCATAACGCTTTCATATTTCAATGTAAAAATTCAGTATATGAATATTCACACTCAGATTATATATGGTCTTATACTCTGGACTTCATGGTTCCTTCCAAATGGAAACATTTCATTTAGTGAAGAAAAGGGGAAAGACAGGTAAAGTAAACAGAAGAGACATATCTAGGAGAACAGAAAATTAGAAGATCCTGAGCAGTAAAATTATAAGAACTGCTGGATGTGGTGACTCTGACCTGCCTAACTATGCAAAGAGTTGGATATTTGTTCTTGATACCTACCTGCTAAGTTTGGAGCTTTCCAGAATTGCCACTTGAGTTCCAGTGATTCCAGTGATAATAAATTATCACGAGCTCCTTGTAAGAGACCTATCAACATTCTACTTTTAGAACCACCCGGTTTGCCAAATTAAAAATTATCACAGTCATATTTAGGAATGAAGCAAGTTCTCTTTCTGGGGAGAGTAGAAATTGGTGTGTTGTGTTTTCCCAGTAACACCCATCACATATGAGTTGGGACAGATCCTACATTTGCCTCTGTAGCAATTTTAAGTTAAAATAAAAATGGCAGTAGAAAAAGTAAAAGGTAAATAAATATAAGGCTTTGATTATATAATTGAGACAAGTGGTATATTTGATGAAAATAAAATGCAGTTTGTTAAGAAAATTTATTAATTTAGATGGAATAGGTTTTTTTTAATTTCATGATGTAATGACTAACTCTAGATAATAGATTTATATATTTTTATCAAGAAAATGTAAAATGGAATAAAAACTTTTATTAAGGACTATAAATAATCTTAGGGAATTAATATAATTAAGTAAAGAATGAAACCTTAAACTAGACTAGAAATCGTTTGCATGGTATTTATTTTCACAGGGTCCTTAAATCATTAGTAAAAAGAGTAAATGCCATTTCATTAAATTTCTGAAATAACTTAGAAGATTATCAGCATTATTTAAAAAAATCAGTGATAAAAATATTTAGTTTTATTTTTGTTCATATGATAAAAATGAAAAAAATATATTTAAATTTAAATGCATGAGAAGTACAGTTTACTACAATTGTCTCATCAAATTTTTATTACAAATAATTATCTTCAATTGTTATGTTGTATTTTATTCTAAATATCCATACAATTATTTTTTTGTCAATGAGAATCCATTTGCTTTATAAGAAGAAAAGAGAAGTTGTAACTGTATAGCTAATTTTTACATGTCCTTGAAACACTACAGTTGGCAAAAATCACCACCAAAGTGTAAAATAAGCTAGGCTTCCAATTAAAATGTTACAAGTCAGTACTAAATCTAACCAACAATTTCAAATCTTCAGTAACACAAAAGTTGTTACTGTTTTTTTTTAAAGGTGGCAGACAATGACTCCAAAGAAAGAGTGATTTTTAAACTTATCTACTCTGAGATCAAAAGGATTCCAGAATAGAAACAATGAGGAAGTTAAGTTTGCAGAATAAAAATATATTCTTAGCACAGTCCATTTACTTCCTGTTGAGTGAAAAGAATAAAGAAAGGCATTAGGTATATTAAAAATTGTGATAACTACAAAAGACAATAATTAGTAGTTCACATTTATTTTATGTAAGGAGGACAAAAAACTGCTAGTTTAGACTTTGAAAATTTACTTTGTTCTTGAAATAATATTTTTATCACAGAACCAATCTCAAAGTTCTTTAATTGTTTCTTGTTTTCATTAAATTTGATCATTTTATCACAGTACTTAATTGGAATGTAATCTAGCATTTCTTCTTTTATATAGATGATTTTAGCTTTTCCATTTTGATATTCCAAATAAACATAATTCACTGTCTCACTTCTTAGTATTGGAAATGACCATTTGGAATTTTTGTTTCTTTCTCATTATGGTAATGTTAGACTTAACTGCAGAATGTTTATTACCCAAATGATATGTTGTACTTTTATAACTTATTAATGTAACAATGTTTGGAGTCACTTAAAATAATATCTACTTAAATATATATACTAATTAGTCAGTAATATCCAATTTAAACTTCTTTTTCATGAATTATCACAATAATAGTGGTGGGCAAGCCAATATGAAGAATAAACATAATGAACAAAATTTATGATAAGATGATGATATGCTTAGTTAGAGGTAAGAGAAAGGTTACATGCTTATTTTATATCTTACCTTTTAAGGAGAATTTTATTTTCCAAGAAACAAAAAAAAAAAACCTGCTAGATTTTCTCTTTCTCCACACAATGAATAGTAATCACAATGAAGGGAGTATATGTATTACCCTAATTTTTGCTGTGGTTTAGATATAAAAGGCATTTGGAAGTAGTTTTAACATCATTAAATGACAGTTGATTGTATAAAATAAATCATTTGTATAGACATCACAGTTGGCTGCATGCTTTAAGAAATAAAATTTTCAGTTTTCTCTTGCACTGGTTTCAAAATGTAAATTCTACTTTATCTGTTTTATTGATTCTTACCCCCACAAAATTATCAAAGCATCATAGAAATATTTCCAGTGTTTATGTACAATTTTACTTACTGTGCTCTTTACTGTGGATTTGGCTTTTATTGTTCTTTTGCAGTTTTCTTTTAGTTTTCCTAACAGTGCCCTTTTCATGTTTCCAGAATTTTATTGAGACTTCATTGAAGATGAATGTTATTCCCATGTACGTTTTTGCACATTGGAAAGAATACGACAAGTAGGTATTTTTTTTAATCCAAGTCACCATTGATAATGGCTAAAGCTTCTTTGTCAAAAATCAGGTGTTCAAAGGTGTAAGAATTAATATCTGGGCCTTTGATTCAGTTCCATTGGTCCTTCTGTCTGTTTTTATGCCAATGGCAGGCTGTTTTCAGTACTGTAGTTCTGTAGTGGAGTTTGAAGTCAGGGATTGTGAGGCCTTCTGAAGTTCTCCTATTTTACAGGATTGTTTTGGCTACCCTAGATATTATTTTTTGCTTTTCCACATCAATTTGAGTGTTGTTCTTTCAAGGTCTGTGAAAATTTTTGTTGGAATTTTGATGGACATTGCACTGAATCTGTAAATTGTTTTTGGTGATTGCCATTTTTACTATGTTAATTCTACCTTCCCAAGAACATGGGAGATCTTTTCATTTTCTGGTGTCAACTTCAATTTCTTTCTTCAAAGATTTAAAGATCTAGTCTTCCACTTGTTTGGTTAGTGTTACTCTGAGATATTTTATGCTATTTGTGGCTATTGTGAAGGCTATTGTGTTGATTCTCTGATTTCTCAGCCTTTTTATCATCTGTATACAGGAGGGCTACTGATTTTTTTGAGTTAATCTTGTATCCTGCTACATTACTGAAAGTGATTATGAGTTGTAGAAGTTCGTTGGTAGAATTTTCGGTGTCGCTTATGTAAACTATCATCATCACCAAATAGTTTGTTTGAATTCTTCTTTACTGATTTGTATTTCCTTGATCTCCTTTTGTTGTCTTATTGCCCTAGCTATGATCTCAAGAACTATATTAAATAGATATGGCTAAAGATAATATTACCTATAACCCTGATGCAATTAATCCACACATATATTTGTATACAGCAATTTCAGGCAGAGCTACACAAATCCAAGGACTATTTTTCTTAAAGTAATGAAAGAATGATATTGTCTCTACTATTGGCAGAATATTAACTGAATTGATGTCCACATTTTAACATATAACACTTATGAAGATTTCTTATTTGCCCTGGGGAGGGGTAAATGATTGTGAAAATGCAATTAAGGATGATTATCTAAAAATCCCCTCTAAAGGAATTTTCTTACATTTCGTGGTTAGGTCTTTTGTGCTCATAGTCTTATATCTTAGAAAGTGCTATGGTTTATAATATCATTATCACAGATATTCATGCGATGAAAATGTGCCAAGCTAACCTGTTGTAGTTGAAGATAGTGATCACTAGAGTTGTATTTTTGATGGTTATATCATATCTTCTGATGCTTTTCTATGCTCTCTGGTTCCAGGGCAAAAAAACAGATTAATTTCCCTGATGCTTTGTCTTGCTGCAAATTCAGTCAGCAGCCCAAGGACTGTAAATGTACAGAACCATGATGCTAATGTAACTTTCCTTGCCTAGTCTACGTTCTCTGGTATTATGATGCAACAATAGAAGGATGACTAATATAAGAAGACAGCACATTAGTGTTAGAGAGACAAGACTGAACTGAACAGGAGTAACAAAGTCAAACATATAAAGTTTGAAGATAAAGAAGTGCCAAAATGAAAACTATACATTGCCTATAGATACAAGAAAGAAGGAAGCATTCTCACCAAGCCAGAAAAAAAAGAAATATATGTTTTTGCCAATATTATGATCTTATGATTTGTGATACTGAAAACTGTTTTAAATATCATGATTTAAGATACCATCTTCATGACAATTTGTAATAGTGGTGTACTAACAGCTCCTTATATTGGTATGTTGGATGTTTGACTAAAAAGTAAGTAACCATGTGTAAGCATTAATAATCTTTGTGATATATGGATGAGAGTGTTTAGATAAAGCTTAGATAACATTTTTTATTTCAAAATTCTCTGTTTAATTCATGATAAGAAAGACAGAAAAAGCTATATCTGCCAAAATTAGAAAGAAACAAATATGAATACAGCAATTAAAAATATGTATCTAGACAGAAGTTTCTGTCATGCCTGGTCCTACAGATCTTCAGTCCCAAAGAAACAGAGGATTATAACAATTATAAACAGGCTTTTTAGCCCAAGTTTATTATTAACTAGCTCTTACAACTTAAGTTAACCTATAAGTTTTATCTATGTTAGGTTACATGGCTTGGTACCTTTTGTCAGTGCAGCATTTTTATCTTAGTTTTCCAGCATCTGCGTGGCAACTGCAGACTGAGTATCTCCTCTTCCCAGAATTTTCCTAGTCTGGTTGCCCTGCCTACACATCCTGCCTGGCCATTGGCCAATCAGTGTTGTATTATACCAATACAAGTGACAAATCTTTAAAGGGTACAAGAGAATTATTCCACAGCACTCCCCCCCTTTTTTTTTCTTCAAACAAGATCTCTGAATCTAATTTCCTTTGTTTATCTTTTTTCCTGATCATTATTCATACCATCTTGCAACCAACACTGTAAATAATTACAAACATCCATAGTCCATTTTTGGGAAATATGGGTGCAGTTTTCTAGGTTACTTTCTGTTGATTGGGGGTGATGATAATCTTACAAGAACCCAACGAATTTTGAATTATGGTCACATCCTGACTGGAGAATTCTGTGAGGCTAGTTCACCTAAGACCGAAGTCTTGAGGATGTTCTGAGTGTAGAACTCAGAGGAAATTGCAAAAGAGGTGTTCTGAAATGTTGAATCATCTGGGTCATCCACTTATATCAGAGAATTTTTAGGGGGTCTTTCTCAATCAAACCTAATTTTTCTTAAGCCAGAATGAAGCCCACAGCCCCACACTTCCTGTGAAACAAAAAGTGAAACCTCTTTTTCTATGTAACATATCATTTGATTTAAATTTAGAGTCAAATCATTTTCAAAATATATAGGCTGGATTAATCCACCAGCGTTTATAGTCAAATGTCTTTTAGCAACTGCTACTTATTCCTCAGCAGTCAAACAATTCAAAGACAGCCCTAAAATGTATAATATCCAGACTCTGTGTAATTTTTAGCTTTATGTGGATTTTTAAAAACTATTTCTCTTATTTTTCTTTTAAATTTTGGCTTTTTGAGACAAAGTTTCTCTGTTTTCTTTGGCTGTCCTGCATCTCATTCTGTAGATGAGACTCCCCTTAAACTCATAGAGATCCACCTGACTCTGCCTCTCAAATGGTGGGATTAAAGGCATGTGCTACCACACCTGGTCCTGGAACACACAGAGCTCTGCTTTCTTCTGCCTCCCAAGTACTGGAATTAAAGGCATATGCCATGACACTCAACCACTTTCTATTTTTAAGGATTTTCTCTATCCTTTTGTCTTTTCTTTTTAAATCTATATTATTAAACACACTATAAACCATTTGTAGTTTGTTTTTTCTGTAGGAATCTGTTTTTACTGTATGTCTCTTTTTTTCTGACCATATGAGTCTTTAACTTCCTAAGCAATATGGCTAGGATTAAAGCCATGACTTTGGTGGAAGGACTCACCCCATTCCTCGGCTCCCTGAGAGTCCAGGTTTATAGTAGAAGTACTAAGGCAATTCCCATGTTGGGTGCCAAATAAAGTGTGATTTAAAAAACCTCAGGGAGAAAAACTGGGGTTTAACCTGAAGACCCCAAAAGCAAAGCAGTCAGCCGTTCTTTCTTACATCAACCTCAGACTGAAAATGGCTATCCTGACTCTAGGAATCTCTGAGTGAAAACGTATCTGAGAGCAATCTCCTCCCATTTTATAATCTTCTCTATATTGGGGACTATTTTTGCACCAGTGGGATTAAAGACATGCACTGGCCAGTTTCTGTGATAAACTAGTTAGGCTACTGGCATTAAAAAGTTGTGTTATTGCTGCATGGTCTATAAGGCTGGGCAGTGTGGCTGTTTTACTTTTATGATGCTCAGGCATTTTTTATGTATTAAAATACAAATGAAATGCCACTACATATTTAAACTATTTTTACACCATAAAATATCAACAGCAGAGTTGAAATACCATTATGATAATGGATTATATAGAATTAGATAAATTTATCATAACAGTAATCATATCAAAATTTGTAGACTTTGGTTATGAATTTTACATATAATTTATTTTGAATTCAACTTTTCTTCATGTGTGTGTGTGTGTTATGTATGTATGTGGGTGAGAGAGAGAAAGAGAGAGAGGGAGAGAGAGAGAGAGAGAGAGAGAGAGAGAGAGAGAGAGAGAGAGAGAGAGAGAGAGAGAGAGAGAGAGAGAGAGAGAGACTAACAGAGACAGAGAGGTAAACTGATGAGAGGCTCAGAGGACCACCTTGAGTGTCAGTTATTAATTTTTACTGTGTTTGAAACATGATCTCTTGTTTCCATACTTGGCTCAAGCTAGCTAGCCAAGGAACATTAATGGGCTCTTACTCCTGCAACTTCTGGTATGTCAGAGGAGTGTTACTATATTGATTTTTATGTGTGTTTTGTGGATTCAAACTCAAGTCCTCAGTTTGTGTGGTAAGAGCTTAGCTGCTGAGCACTCTCCTTAGTTCCAGCAATTCCAGTACTGACATAATAAATAGTGTCAGTAACAACTAGTGAAACTTCTGATTGAATCGTAAGACGTTATTGCAAAAAAGGATGGTGTCAGTGGAAGTATAGAGAGAAGGAAATAGAGCAGAAATAGTTTGCTAACACATTGAAATGTGCTGGCGGATAAGAGAAAGACAAGTACTTTACAACTGACAGATTACTCATCAGAGCTATGTTGAGGGTATACACTGATTTTATATACAAAAATAGCCAAAACTAAATCTACTGCAAATCTGAAATTTATAACAAATGAAGCAATTAAAAATTATTTGAATATTTTAGATTTGATGAGTGACTAGGGATTTTTATGAGGTATATAATGAATAGCACAATGTATAAATGTACAAGGCTGCAACTGTGTGAGAAGCAGAAAAGGAGAGGAAACATGACCTCCACATTTTAAGTTAAAAATAGTGTTCAATGTGATATAGGATTCTTTGTGTACAGATATAGAATATTTTTCCCTGATATATGTGAGTCAATTAGCAAATGTTAGCATAGGAGTAAGTGATGTAAATTATCTTTTACTGCTACTACCACAGCAGAGGTGTAGAAATTATGGAAGCCAGAAGACCAGTTGCCAAGGTCAGAGATTGACAGATCTAATATGTGTTATAACAGGCACAGAAAAGAGAGAGGAAGATTCTTAGTCTGAGACACATACAAAAAAAGAATCATTTTCTGAGAGTGAAAAACTCAATTTTGGACCTAGAAAATTTGAGAAACATATTGGATATGGGTATGAAATATCTAGTAGAGAGTAGGAAATGATCCTGAACTGCCTAAATGGTCACCAGGCTGGAGAGTATATTAGAATTGACTATCAGACTATAGATTTTCTTTTTTTCTTCAAAACAGGTATCCCTGTGTGGTAGTTGGTTGCTTGAGATAGGAAGAAATGCTCAGGCCAGTCAGCTCACATTAAGCAGATATGAGAATCAAGAGCTATATTCAGGGGTGATTCATCATTTAATGATTAGAGAAATAACAAGAAAACAGCAAAGAGAATAAGAGAAAGCAGAAAGAGTCTGAAACAGAGTCCTGATCACTAGGAACTTTGCAGATTGCTTCCTGCTTGAGCATCAAATGTATCGATCACTGAACTGATCTTTCTCAGCAGTGCACAGGAACCAGGGGAATCTAAAATAATTTCATCACTTTCTATTAATAAGCTGAGAACTTTTCCATTCCAGTAGATTCCACTATTTCTTCCCATATATTATTAGAATCATAATTCGAGGGAATCTTTTCATTCTCTGTCTGTTCTTGACTTGTGGGGTACAATACCCCACTTCTGAAAAAATCTCTTCATCCACCTCAGAATTAAATTCTGTAATCAATGATTGAATTGATAAGCTATCTGCTTGAATCTGCATTGCTTATCACATTAATATTTTCATCAAATTGTCTTTTGGATCTCTACCTTGCCTGAACTCACACTATTATATCTGAAAACTATGCCCCTATTAACTCATACACAACTCTAACACCTTGAGTAGTAGGCATTGATGAGTAAGCTTTATAGAGCAGGTTTTTCAACTGGTCTCTTTGTATGGATTCCTGCCCCGCTTCTTTGGCTTTGTAAAATTTATTGGGTTTTCTCTATTCAGAGCACCTGATCATTTTCAAGATAAATATTATTTTTCTTTAGTCTTTAAAGGTTTTTATCACCTGATCATAGTTTACCATTTTGGCTTTATCTCTTGACATTTGTTCACACCATGTAACAAACACTGAAAACTATTATTCAGTTTCCAACATACACTAGGTTATTTAGTCTACATGTTAGTAATAGAAACTCCCACTTTATGGAGTTTCCATTACTTATTTTTTACAATATTTTTTTAGATATTTCAGAATTTAAAATTGTCCACTAAAAAGCATGCAAAGTTCACTTTTCCCCTAATCTTCTGCATTCATAATGACATGTTATATTTGGATATTACAATGCTTTGTTAAAACAACTTTAGCAGTTTGGCTTCATTTAGTGTACAGATGAATGTGATTTGACCTCCAGGTCTATGCTAGGGGCTGGGGTTAGAGCTCAAACTGAAGCACTTGTTTAACTCAGGGATCCATTCTCAGAATGACAGGGGAAAAAAGAGTGTGGTATAAGGGATAGATAAACCATCAAAATTTGAAGAAGAAATGAAACAAGAAGGGAATCTGGGTAGGAATTGCTTAGAAGACATTCTGTTTGCTCTGCAGCCATGTGTGAAAGTTCAGGTCTGAAATCTAGCACTAAAAATCTGAGACAAGATTGTGAGTTCAGAGTCATTCTAAGTTACAAATAAAGAGAATAATTTTGGTACTTTCTGTGTGTATTAGAGATTCTACCAATGGAAATAAGAATTCACATTATTTGCTTATCTAAGAATAGATATTTATTATTCAAGATGCTAAACACCTTTAAGATAAGATGCTATTTGTCTTAAAATAGGTGAGCTGCAAGTGTGTGTGTGTATGTGTGTGTGAGTGTGTGTGTGTGTATTTCTGCCTGTATGCTCCAAAATATAGAATTTGCCTTAATCAAAAGTCTACTTTCAAAGGAGTGTGCTAATATTCAATTGGAAAGAAATTACTTAGGAATTCAGTATTTTAATGCTTCAACTAGGTTTACTAACAAGGTTATGTTCTATTTTAGAAATATTAGAAATTACTTAATGCTTTATAAGCAGCCTATTGATTATCATAATATATTTAATATACAAATGAACTATCATGAATTATGTTAGTGTTGTTCAGGGCATATGGATTAGCTACATTATTTTGCTTATTTTGGAGGCATTTCAACACTTGCTAAACTACAGCTCTTCAAAACAAACAAATGAACATTCATTCCCCAGGAATTTAAATCCACTGACTGATAAATCTCTAGCTCCTTTATACTATTGTCTAAGTTCTGATTCCAAAGTCAAATCGTGTCAGAAATACAGGCGTTTCATAAACAGCATAGAGGAAGAATGAAACAACTAAACATTGTTCAAACAAAATTGAAAGACTCTTTAATTATAATCTTAAATTGCAGCAATCTTTTTCTTGTTATATATGCAAACTAAATATTATATTCAGCTAAATACAGATAAGATCTTTATAAAGCAATTGCCTTGTATCCAACTCTAACTTTGATCAATACTAGTTCTTAAGAGCTGTTAAAACTAATTTGGGATTCCAAGGATGTTTCTGTGTGTAACAGTTTAATATGATATGGTGTAGAAGCAGAAAAGGAGATGTCAGACTAAGAGGTAAAGTGTTGACTATCACTGCATCTGCTGATGAAGTCAAGTGCATTTGCCAAAGCTCTTTCACAGATGTGCTAAGGTGTTCCGAATAAGACAAATGGCATGTTCACAAGGTGAGGTGTGATAGAAAACCCTTTGCCATAAATAAAACATGTTCTGATGAAAAGCATCTGCTTTTCTTTCAAAAATAACAGAGGAAATAGTTCAAATCAAAATAGAATAGAACATCTATGGGCTATTTATTTCATGCCTGTGTCTTTATTCTTCTCAATATTTCTCAAATTCAATGTCATCATATCTTGTGATATATTAGTATTTTTATGGCTCTAAATCACCATAGGGCCACTTGAAAAACATGATAGACTTCTCAAATGAAGGGTAGTGGACATATATCATCTATCCTTTCAAATTTAACCACCTTTTCAGAAGAACCATATTGACTTCATAAAGTAAATCATTTGACTTTTCAATAATGTTGAGCACATAACAACTGAAAGAAATTAACTGTTATTACAATATATATGTATTATAATATAAGGACAATAAGGACAAGAAAATAGTAAAAGATAGACTTTTAGATAAATGATTAGCTCCCCTTTGAAAAAACAGTATGTTTTGAGTAAGAAGAGTAAACACTCCAAAAATATACAATATCATAAGGTATATAAGATTTCTCATATTGATGAAGAAATTGAAAATCAACTATTGAAATATTCAAGATCACTTTCTTAATAAATGAAGATATGTTATGATCATATTTGTTTTATCCACAGTACATTATAATATCATACAAATGGCTTTATTTTTGTCATATTTCTCTAAATAATATCTGAAAATACTTTGTCATTCTTTTTTCCAAATTATTTGTTTAAATCTTTTGTTAGCCGACTATTTTTAAACATTTAAGTGTTAAAGTATGTTATTTTTAGAATTAGTTGAAAACTGTAATTTGAATAATGTATTTACATCATTTTTCATTATGAAAGAAAACTATCATACTTAGCAAACCATCTAATATATAGAGTCACCAAAGTTCTCATGTCAATATATATGTTGCTAGTTTATCATTTTAGTAACAAGAGTGTATTAAAATCAATTTACATAAAGAAATTAAAGCATGACAGTATACTCCATTTCAGAATATCTTAGCATTGCATTACTAAACAGACTTGCAAACTGTAAGTTATATACTTCTACTAATAATTCACTCCAGTTATTTAGTATATCTGATTCATTGGAAGGTGTTTTCTTTATTTTTCTTTTTGGGATTACTTATTTATATTTCACATTGGAGGGACAGAATTTGAAAAATAATATTTGAATTTCTTTTTGACTACAGTCCCAGACAGAACAATTCTGTCTTGAGAACATTCTGTTTGGTCAATATTAGTAAAGCAGAATGGATGTAAATGTTCAGCTCATTTTCCATGCACAGATTGGAAATCATGAGTAATGAATACTAAACTCACATTTCTTATTTATGTATTGCTCCATCTCATTTTTGTGGATGTTCCCTTTACAGTAGCCTCTAGGCACATTTACAGGATTTAATAAGTGGAGAGGAGATATCTGCACTCTTAATTGTAGAGCAGGATGAAAAACTCAGAGACAGAAAGTTTGTCTTGCAAATTTAATTTCCTCTAAGCTTGTTAGAAAGAATATTCTAGATGATATAACAGCTCTCATTTCAAGGCATTGTATTATATGAACTTTTCAATTTCCTCAACAACTAATAGAAATAAAGTTAAAATCACATTGCTTATTTTAGATGAATGGTACATATATTTGTTTAACTCAAGATACATCTGTATGGTCTACATCTACTATCGACCTAACTGATTCATCTCCATTAAATGGCTTTTAATAAGTTCAAATTTAAAAAGTTCTGATTGTCATTATTGTTTCTTTTCCAGGGGGCATAATGCATAATTCATTTGGCATTACTTAAGGGAATTGCCTTGTCCCCAAACTTGGCTTATGGTAGCTGAAGGGAAACATGAGGTAGTGGAGCATTTTCCTGTAACAAGATAAAGTTCTGATATTATATTCTATTTGAAATTATTATTGCCACCTACTTAAGAAACTTCTATTTTATAATTATTATGGACCCGATTTCTGCATAGAGCTTAAGAACATAATATTATAAGAACAATGTGATATTTATTAGAAATATCAGCAACTCATAACTTGAATCTCAGAAGTGGAAAACTGAGCAAAGTTGGATAATATTTGCAATAGGCACAGTGAAGATAAGGAAACTGTGTTGTATTAAGATTTACTGAAAGTTAAGAAATATATTATTTTTAATAGACACACATTCCTTCAGCTCCTGCAGAATTTAATCACACACATTATATGTATGTATAAATATATATCATTTTCAAGCTTAAAAACTGAAATTTTAAATGTTAATTCGTTTGCTCATTGCCAATAGTTAGCTATTGAAGATGAGAATCAATTTTCTTCTCAAATAAAATACCTTAAAAATTCCTAACCTCTTTTGTTGCATCTCTTATTGTGATAAAGAGTTGCTAGCATTTCTTCTTGAGCCTGATTTTTATCAATTTTTCTTGAGCAATGAAAGTTTTATTTTTCTAGTTGCTGGGCCCAAATGATAAAACATGAGGATAATCACACTCCTATTATTGGAAATGTATTTGTTTTTTTTTTTAAATATAATTTTTTATTGAAAAAAAAAAAGATTTCCGCCTCCTCCCCGCCTCCCATTTCCC
>NW_026067949.1:17589195-17591367 GCF_014885135.2 Alexandromys fortis
GGGACTATCGCCCCTGGATAGCACACACTCACCCGTCCAGATGGAACTCTTCAGCACCTAAACAGGGCCGCCTGGTAGCCCAGTGATCCAGGGACAGAAGGAAGGACGGGGCAGGCAGTGCAGGATCCAGGAGAACACAGGAGCCCCTGGAGCCCAGGCTGAGGGTGCCGGGCTCTCTTACTGGGGACCTTGAGGCTCACTGCTCTGGGTGGGGTAGCCTTAGAGTAGGTGGAAATTTATTCTTAGAAAATTCAGCTACTATGGCAGCTAGAGTTTCTTTCTTGAAAGACCAGAGAACCTTATTAACTTATATAAATTTTTAAAAAAATGAACACATATAGACCTTCAGTCACATTGTCAGTTAATTAGGCTTGTATGTGACTGTGTCTTATAATCTACTGTTCAACTAGTCTCCAACTGTGCAAAACAGTGCCAGTCACCACCATATGTATTAGTATTACTGCTCTGCTAAACTCTGCCTCAATTATTGGGCCCCAAATCAAGAATTTTAGCAAAAGAGTTGTGTGAAACCAGCAAATAATGAATAGTTTGCTAAGAAAGAATAAACAGACAAAAAAAAATACAGATAAAATAGTCCAAATTCAATTCAAGAAAGAACTTTGCTATCTTTAAAAGAACAAAAGTATTTCTTATTCATATTTCTTCTTTTCTTTTTTTTTTTTCTCTTTTTATTGTTGTAGAGCAGGGTCTCAAGCAACTCAGGAGACTTATTCTAAGATCACAGGCATGCATCACTGTTCCCAGTTCCATTTATCTACTAAAAATGATAAAAAAAAAAAAACTTAAATGAAATACTCCTTAGAAAATAAAAACATAGAAAGAGTGACCATAAAATAGACAGATGGCAAATGATACAGTTAGTATGAGATGTTCATCCTAATAAGAACACAAAAATATTATCTAGAATCATTTTCAAAATAAAGTGTGTTAAATCATTGATAATTTGTTTAAGCAAAGATCATGAATTAAGAAGCATGATACAAAGTTCATGATACTCTGCCAAGAAGAACAGGTAGCTCATAGCCCATCTCTGAATAATCTACAGAAGATCAGTTTTGATCATGTAATTGCCCTGTCCAAAATCTTTCCATATTCCCCACTAGCTTTAGAACAAGAAAAAATATTTTGTTTCCCAATTGCATTTGTTTAGATATTTCTTTCTTTATGTATTTGAAAATAAATGCCTTTATGCTATAAATTGAATGCTTTTTTATTCCCCCATATACTAAATGCACATGAGTACGTAATATTTAATGTTGTCATTGTAGTATTGTATAAACTGTGATTATTACCATTTAAAGAGTTAAATATAGAAAAGGGGGGTTGTAGAATAACACCTATAAAAGCTCTTTCTGTAAGAACAATTGAACTATAAATTTTGCTTCTCTAGTGCCAATGTCACAGTGATTACTCCAGACATTGATAGTGGATAGAATTGCCTTATTATATCCAAGGTACACCAGAATGAGGAACTGCAATGGCCATGTTGTCCCTGGTACAGATTTAGTGAGGATCTTCTCTGAACATTGTATCCAGAATTAAACTGAAAGGATGCATTATTTCCCTGTAAACTTAGTTATGTTTACTGGCCACCCATTACCACAGAAACTTAATTTTTTTCCTGCAGCCCTTCTAGAAGCCAAACATCATAGGTTAAAGGCTTTTAAACTCAGATGAACAGTTTGGTGGACAATGGGATTGCCAATAAAAGAAGCTGCAAAACTATTTTTTGCTTGTTGGTTCTGTGTGCCTGGAAATTGTTTTGAGCTCATTTTATTATTTTGCTTTTAGAGCTACATATTCTACCCTCTCAGTTTAATACCCTAAAAGTGTTTGAACTTATAGATGTGGGTATAATAGCAATGAATTTTATTAAGTTTATTGAGGTGAAATATAGACGTCTTAGGGAAAGATAAAGAGTCTAAGAAAATGTACTAATTAAACAAATCATTTGAATAAAAACCTTATAAAATTGTAAACTCAACAAAGTTTGATCAGCTACAAGTATACTGAGTGCATCAGAAACATGGAAAATATTAAGTATGCAAATTTGAGTTCTTAAATTAAATCCAATTCATAGATAAGCCATATAGGCAGGGAGTCTAGTACCAGCCAGGTGGAAACAGATATGAACCTATCTTAAACATTTTG
>NW_026067949.1:17597031-17620739 GCF_014885135.2 Alexandromys fortis
AAACTATGATCTCCTCTGGCCAGCTGAATGTGGACTGTGTCCTCTGATCAAAGGTCTATCTTCATTGTCACTCTTGAAGCACCAACATGAACAAATCTCCCTCAACATAACCCCCTTTTGTCTAAATAAAAAGGAAAGGTTTTAACTCTAATATAGTAAAACTTAACACAATAACAGTTATCAGGTATTTCTCTACATAAATGAATGGTATTAATTTCAAAAAATGAAATAAATAATAAGAACAATTATCCTTAAGAAATACATTCACAACATCCAGTCCATTTGGATTTGGCAAATTCAAAAAAAAATACTCTGCACTATCTATCCTATCTCAGTAAGACCAAAGTTTTGTACCTAATTTACTTTCCATAATAACTAAGGAAAACTGTAACTTTAAAAAATTGTTCTTCTATGAAGTAGGAAATTTTGAAGGACTATACTTTATATCTTGGAAAAGTTTGGCAGTCATTTTCTTTGTGTCCTGCTTGTTCAATTTAGAAAGCAAAATGTCAGCAGTTGAAGCAAGGCTGGTTTCTTTCCCAGTGTCTAATTTTGCGACAATAAAAGCAAACTTCTTCTGGATGGTACTTTAATGCTTGCCACCTTCCTTTGAAATAAATTGGTGCAACCAAGAGCATATGTATCTCACTGTCATAAAAAGCCTCATGTTATCAAGACATTTTATTATTTATTTATTTATTTATTTATTTTATTTTTTCGAGACAGGGTTTCTCTGTGGTTTTGGAGCCTGTCCTGGAACTAGCACTTGTAGACCAGGCTGGTCTCGAACTCACAGAGATCCGCCTGCCTCTGCCTCCCGAGTGCTGGGATTAAAGGCGTGCGCCACCACCTCCCGGCCTATCAAGACATTTTAAATACCATAATCTGTAGGTCTCAGAGTTAGGCATAACATTTGAGTTGACTCAATTTTGGAGATGGGATTGTGGCATATGTTCATAACAGACACCCACTTTTGCTAGACAAACTCCTCATCCCAAAGCTTCTGCTCTAAGTGGTAACCAAGAGCTACAATATAAGAAACTGTGGAGATTTTATGGTTTATGCCAAGACAGCTATTGAGTCAAATATTTCTAAAGAAGATTGGCTATGATTGTACATCAAGGTGATAGTTACCTAACCATGGAGATATATGGGCACATATCTTTTTTTAGGAGATCCGTTCTAGTTACAAACCGTGTTCCTACATTGTATTGCACCTTTTCCTTCACTTTGTTCCAAATAGCACATTATGCCTGTATGTTTTTCTTTGGGTTCTCCTTCTTATTTAGCTTCTCTAAGATCACGAACTATAGGCTCAATGCCCTTTATTTATGGCTAGAAACCAAATATGAGTGAGTACATCCCATGTTCCTCTTTTTGGGTCTGGCTTACCTCACTCAGGATAGTGTTTTCTATTTCCATCCATTTGCCTGCAAACTTCAAGAAGTCCTTGTTTTTTACTGCTGAGTAATACCCTAATATGTATATATTCCATACTTTCTTCATCCATTCTTCAATTGAAGGGCATCTAGATTGTTTCCAGGTTCTGGCTATTACAAACAATGCTGCTATGAACATAGTTGAGCATATACTTTTGTTGTATGATAGGGCCTCTCTTGGGTATATTCCCAAGAGTGGTATTGCTGGGTCCAGGGGTAGGTTGATCCTGAATTTCCTGAGAAACCTCCACACTGCTTTCCATAGTGGCTGCAATGACTTCTTGAAGTTTGCATAAAAATGGATGGAAATAGAAAACACTACTATCCTGAGTGAGGTAAGCCAGACCCAATACATCACATGTTTTTGATATAGAACAGAAGATGAATTTGACACATATTTTTAAGGTTAGCATTAGTTCCTATCAGAGAATGAAAGAATTGAGTTATAAGTTAGTGCTTCGTCCTCCCTAGACTGTGACTTTTTATGCAAATCTCACTCACTTTTCTATTACATACTATCATAAAATCTTGCAAATAGAAGCCTTATAGCAGTACTTGCATAAAAGAAAAAAGGAAAGATAGTTGTAATCTTTAAGATTTTCTCAAATTGTCTTTTTTCACTTGACAACTCATTATTAATTGGGAAATTTACATGCATTTTTTATGATGTAGATTTTAAGATCTCATCACACTTTTGGAAGAATATTTTCCAAGGCCTCAGGGCTTATGCATATATTTTAGACAAAGGCATTGCATTAGCAATTGTTTGCATGGAATAGCCCACCAATTTTGCAATTTAAAAGGATACAAAGGGGGCATTGCAAATATTTACTCATAGTGGCTGAAATACTGCATGTCCAGCACTAGATGACCAACAAAATGAACTCACTGTATCACTGCAGGTTTCTTATCTCATACTGTATACCATGTCCTTTAAAAAATTGTATGTATGTACATATATGTATGTGTATAAGTATATGCGTATGCATATAAATATATACAACATATATGCATGCATATATATATATATATATTTGTGTGTGTATTCACCCTAAACGTCCTTTGCATATATATTATGGTTTTCACCTAAAAATTATTATTGGCTTCCTGAGTGTGCGAAGATGTGTGTCTCTATTTGTTGATGTCTCACATTTCTTTAGGCAGTGCTCTTTTCTTTTCTTTCTATTTGCTTACTTTCTCCTATTCCAACTTATTATTTTTGTTTTATCTCATTTTATTATATATTAGTTTCACATTAGCCCTTAGAAGCATGTTTGTTTTATAAGGGAGGATCTTTATTGGAGGAGAGGTGGGAAGAAAGTGAGAGGAGTAAACTGAGGAACAAACCATAATTAGGATAAATCATTTGAAATGAAAAAGAAAAAATTACAACACTGTAAGGTTTCAGATCAAGGAAAACACCTGCTAGGCCATTAACATTGAAGAATCTTCAGAAGAAGTAAATTCTTTTTTATCATTTTTTACATACTAATAAATTCTAAGCTAATTATATATTTCTCTTATGATAATTTCTTTGAAAAAGTAAAAAAAAATTAAAATAGATATCAAACATTCTGATCTTTCCTCAACATTCATATTTGCTCTCTCTGGTGATATTTGATCTGTAGACACAGATTAATCAGTAAAACTCAGTCTGTTCACAAATGTTTCTATTTTATTTCCATTTTTCTTCACATATAGGTAATTAATTCTCTATACATATCTCCCCAGACTTAACCATATGAGATGATGCTTTAGTGAAAATTAAATTAATTTGATTCAATCATGTATAGTTGAAGAATCTTTGAGTAATTCTTTTACTCTGGTTTAAGTATCTTTACTCATTCAGCTATGTCTAAAAATTGTTTAGTTATTTAGACTCCTTGATATATTTACCTATGTTATAAACAAACTTACTGTAGTGAACAAATTACAACATTTCAGCAGAACATCCTGGTCTTAATTATACAGTTGCAAACACTTAACCAACAATTTCCCCAAATACAAAGATGTTTTCCTGCTCTCTAAACCTCAATAATTATCTCTTCACTGACTATTCCAGACAAATAGACAAAAGAAAAAAAAAACACCTTTGATTAAGACATAAGAGACACAGGGCAGTTATTTAAATTACTATATTGATTATGATATTTTTTACCTGTGATGAAAACCACAAAATAATATTATCTGTCCTATGGCAGATATGTTTTATCATTTCAGAAAAGTAGCATTTGGTAAAAATTTACCAATACTATAACTCTTCCTCTTTTACCTCCCTGGAGAACTGATAATGGTTTTCCTAGGTCACAGCCTCTTAAGACTGTGGTTTTTGAGCATTAATTTTTTTTTTTATTTCACTGTCTATAAAGCTCCACATTGGCAAAATTTAATATGATAACTCAAGAACACTGTTTCCTTGAGCACATTCTATCATTTGCCTCTGAACTTTCTACTTCCCAATATTGGGGTGTCTGTGTCACCCCAATTTACAATTTTAGTAAAATTGCTCTTCGATACCTAATTCCCCTTACTTGCCATTTGTTGAGATTCCTCGTTCTTGCCATTTGTAACCCACCTTCATCAAGAATTTTATCGTATATGTTTAGCTTTTACCTCTTATAAATAGTTTCCTTTTAGTAATCTTCCAATCACTGACCTCCTTATGATTGCCTGACTTTAAATTTCTACTTTCCTAATTTTTCAGAGGCAAATTTCTCCCTTACTGCAAAACTCCCATTGTATTATTCTCCATAGGAATAAAACCCATTTTAATCTTTTGAATAGATAATATGAAGGGGTTTTTGTATTTCATTCTAGAAAATCAAATTGCCATTGTCCATTTTATTAGATGACCATAATATTAAACCATTATGAAAAGTTCATTTAAAATCGGTCTTTATCTTCAACATGTTTCCTATAAAAGCAACATAAAATATTGGCTGATATTTTCAATGGCAGAATCTTAATCATTAATGGACATGCTAGGTGTGATAAAAATACTTTATATTCTCATAGAAAATGTATTCTATTAAATATTTGAGGTTCTATGAATTTATGCATCTAAAGAATGGAAAGTGGTGGTGGCAAATATACTTACTAATTATTAGAGCAATTTTTTGACAAAATTTTATATCTGAATTTTAAATATAATTTTTATGACACACTCACTTGATTACAAGAAGTTTGTGCTTTTCCTTTTTTATTTTTTTCTGTTTTGGAGTTTTCCCTAAGTAATTTGGAACTACAAATATCTGGAAAGGGTTGACCTTTTCTAATAGAAAGATGACATTAGAATGTGTTAAGGTTATTTTTTCTTTCCCTCAGTGAGAGCAAAAATGTATAAATTATTTTGATCATATACATGAGAAGTGTATATATGTTGTGGTGGTTTACATGAGAAGTGTTTCCCATAGGCTTATGAATCAGAGCATAAGGTCCTCATTGTGTGGTGTGATTAGAGCAGAGCCTTGCTGGAGGAAGTGCACTACTGTGGCTGGAAGCAGAGGCCTTATACCATCTCCTGTTCTCACTCTCTGCTTCATATATGATCAAAAAATGTCATAGCCTGCTTTCTGCTCTTGTTGCTCTTCCCTCCTTGCACAATCCCCTGTATTCCCCATCATGATGGATTTGATTCCTTCTGGAACTGTAAACTAAAACAAGCTCTTTTCTTGTTGAAATTTGCCTATGGTTTTGGTATTTTATCACAGCAACTGAAAAGTACGTAACAACTATTCTTAGCTTTTAGTAAACATCTATATTTTTGAATGTCAAGGATGTTCTTTACTTCCAATTACCCAAAATTCACTAACTTTGAATGGGGGCAGGCTTGAAGTGAGAAAATGATCAATCCAACCCTCTTCTGGGTGGATATTTTATATAGTCTACTAATTTATAAAAAATAAAGATGTTCTTTATTATGAGAAAGTTTACCTTAAGAAAGAATTAAGTGTGCATTTTCAAATCTGTTAGTTGTATAATATTTTCAATACTAATTTAAAGAACCCATGTTATCAGTGTGGAATTCAGAAAGAGCTCTGAGTATCCTTTTGCTTGACATTTTGTGACCTGTTCAAAGTGTGCCCTTCTGCAATATATCATTTTTCTAAAATTTTTTTGATTAAAGTGATTCTTGATTAGACATAGAAAAATGTAGAGTTTAAGTAAATAAACAATATACTCTAATTTTTATAGATACTTGACAGGGAATTAAAAATAATACAGATATTATCTTTGTATAATTGTTGAAATATGGAGTGGCGGGGCTGCGTCCCCAACACCCCGGCCGCTTGGCTAGCTTATGCCCGAAATAACAACACACAAACTGTATTCATTTAAGAACTGCTTGGCCCATGAACTCTAACCCTTACAGGCTAATTCTCGCACCTGGACTAGCCCATTTCTAATGATGTGTGTAAGCACCCCAAGGTGTGCTTACCGGGAAGAGTCTAGCCTCCGTCCATCCTGGTGTCTCTGCTCGGGAGAGCTGAGCATGGTCTGACCTCACTTCCTCTTCCGCCCAGAATTCTATTCTGTTTACTCCTCCCACCAATGCTTTAGCCTATGAGGCCAAGCAGTGTGTTTATTACTTAACCAATGAAATCAACAGATTGATATATGACACTCCCACATCATATAATTACTGAAAACTCTACTAGGAAGCACATATAAACTCCTGAATATTTTCTTCAAAGCCATTGAAATATCTTTTTTTTTCTCCCAAGTGGACATATGACACTCACTTATGCAAGTTGCGACAATTAAGCAAACATTCCAATTATATTATAGAGTCTTACATTCTTCATCAGAAATGCTATACTCTCTTGATATTTGAGAAAAACATGTTCATCCCATGCTTACTTCAAAAGATTATTAGGGTGTGGATGTTTCATTTCCCTCAGAAGAGACAAAATTAACAATCAAGTATTTAACAGGTAAAAACAGACAGAACCAAGTGAAGTTTTATAAGGTTCTAGCCAGTATAATAAAGATTAACATTAGCCACAGAAACAGATGAGGTTAAAGGAATTGCGTGGAATGAGGCATGCTTCACATTTTTTTATGTGAATTGGGATGAGCTGCTGCTTTTAAGCTTTAACTCTTTTTAAATGTACCGTGGTATTTATGGTGCTAATGTAGTATAATTGCTCACATATGGAACAGGGATTGTAATGTGTGATTATCGATAATGAAAGAAATCACAGCTTTTATTGTCTTGTGACAAGAAAATTGCAATATATTTTATTATCATTAATAATAACTTTTAAGGTTAAAAAAAGATGCAAAAATACATAAAAAAGAAAAAAAGGAAAATGAAACATTCAAAGTTTTAAAAATGGAATGCAAATTATCTGATCAAAACAGAAGACCAAAGTGCCAACAGCTAGATGTTGACACGTTAATTATAGCACACAGTTAACTCTAAAGTGGAACTATGCTTAAAATCAGAGAACATCACCTGGTGCAAGACCAAATAATTGTTTCCACTTAAATTATTTAAATTATTACACTGATTTATCTGTATTTTAATTTCCATTATAATCTTGTATTGACTTTTCTCTTACCTCCTTCTTTCTTCTGTGCCTGACTCGTTGAATTCATTCTAGTCAATTATATTTCTAACCCTTCTCTTTGTCAAGAAGCTTCTCACATTTTTATCTACTTGGTGTGTTTTTTGAAGTTATAAATGATCTGAATCCCCTTTTCTCTTCTTTTGATTTTTATTTAATTGAGGTATTAATTATGATCTCTCAATGAAGCTTTTTTGTGTGTATGTGCGTGTGCATGTATGTTTTACCTAATTAAAGATATAAACCTGGAGATCCTTATAAATTATTCTGGCCTCTACAGGAGCTATTTAACTCAGCAGAATTATTCTCTCAGCAAGATAAAACATAAATATTGAAGTAGGTCAGGGATTTCATCACAAGAACTATTGCCACTCTGCCGCTCCACTATAGAAAACAAGAGCATGTTTTTATCTTATAGTCAAGCATGTGGCATCTTCTGTACACTTTTAAGGCTGCAGGACACAGTGAAATCAGTGGAGTTAATCTTTTTAGGTTTAAGCTTATTTATCCAAAAAAAAGGACAGCTGAATACTAAATATCAACTTTTTGTTTTCAATACATCCTTCCACAAATGTACAGCAGAGATGAGCCTTAAGAATGACTTTACACACTGAATGTTTCCTGGGCCTTAGGATTACTGAGCACAGAAAGTCTTGTACAAATGTTGAAAGTTATAAAGTCCTTAATATACATGTGAGTTGAAGAACACTATATTTTATATGCATGTTTTCTATATATAATATGCACATGTGTCTGCATTTTCAAATGTATATAATGCTACAATCAAAATTTTATAGTAGATAACAGATATGCATTATGCTAAGTAATGAAATACAACTCAGATACTTAAGTGAATTCCTTGGGATGGTCAGTTTTGATTCCATAAGTTTAAGTAAAAGGAAGTGATGTATTGTCAGAAATCATTTGTGAATGCTAACATAGTGGCAACCTTGGACATACTTATCAAGATAACAAGATTTGTTCCTGTCAAATTGCCATCAGTTCACACTCTCTAAATGCTAAACAATTCCCCTTTCTTATTCCCAACACCAACTATAATTTATTTATTACTATCATTCCAAACTTTTTGTATCTATACCATTCTGGATACAAGCTAAGGTATATTCCATGCATTAAAAACAACTAATGAAACATAGCATTTGCTTTGAAAAACTGAGAAGAAAGCAAGTATACATTCACTGTAAAAATTCTTATAACTTTTGGGTTCTAAATGTTTTTGGACAATGGGAAAGTAGATAATAAAACTGAGTAAAATGGTGCATAGGATTACAAAATTCTTAACGGGGGGAAAGAGAGATAAAGATAGATAGATAGATAGATAGATAGATAGATAGATAGATAGATAGATAGATAGAGACAAATGAAGTATCTGTCATTATGTTTTGTGATATCCCTGCAGACTTCAGTTTTAAATGTTTACTTTTGGAAACTGTGTATCCTTAAAAGGTGTGCCCTAGAAATGGGAGTCAACCTTTGAATTTCATATCACCCTGACCTTGCTTCCAGACTCTGTCTCTGCTTCCTGTAAATCATGACATCACAACATCATCCTATAGTGATGTCCTGATCTCTTGTGCTACCTCAGATTCCTTCCCTTTTATGACTTGTTGAACTTTGTGTAAATATGAGTCAAAACAAAGGTTACATCATTTAATTTCTTTCTATTAAATAAATCTGGTCACAGTGATGCAAAAATAACTACTACAAAAAATTGTCATCAGAGAAGTGGATCTTTTCTTTGACTAGAAGTCTCCTTTGCATTTTTAGGAATTTAAAACAATTTTGCTGGAAGAATTTGCAAAAGTTTGAAAACGCGGATATAGAAGTACTATAATGCATTTATCAGAGTGTGATAAAAGATCATGAAGTCTAACTCACAGAGAAGAAAGCCTAAGACCCTGAGAATAGGGAGATCAGGGACCTAGAGGAAACCAAATGCTACTGTTCTGTTAAAGGATATAGCAAGAAAATGACTCCTAATTACATTCTGCTATACTCACAGACCAGTATTTTGCTCAACCATCATCAGAGAAGATGCCTTCTGTAGTACATGGGAACAAATAGAGAACCCCACAAGCATAGTATGTAGAAAGTGAGAGATTGTGGAACACTCAGAAGTAAAAAGGGTTATTCTTATCAAATCCTTCCCCTCAGGACTCAGAAAAGCCTGTAGAAGAGCAAGCAGTTTGATGGTAAGAGCCAGAGAGGATGGAAGACACCAAAAGAACAGGACTTTCTAAGCACAGCAGGATTCATGAACATTGAGCTCTTTGAGTCTGTGCATGCAAGCCTGCCTGATTTGGGACATATGGGTCCCCAGCACTGAGAGGGGAATTAGGCACAATCTTACATCCCTAAGCCAGAAGCTATATCCAACTGATAGTCATTCCCAAATGAAAAATTAATTTTCTTTAACAGAGCCTCACTGAGTATACATAGCACTCTTAAAAGCCGTCCCGTACAAAGCAGCAGAAGGCCAACACATAGTGGACACAGTGGAATCATTGGAGTTTTCTTGTCTCAAAATGCTTTCTCAGAGATTTTATTTTTTAACCTTACAATCATTTGTGTGTATATCATAATTTTTGTTTGGTTTTTTTTATGGGATGTCTATATATGCAAATGTGTACGCATTTGCATCTATTTTGCTATGTTTCTCCTTCAGTTTATGTTGTCTATTCTGTTTTTTTCTTATTATTATATTATTTAATTATTACTTTAATGTATTTTTGGCTTTTGAAAAGTCAGAGACAGGATGGGTATGTATTTGGGTATGAGGGGAGAGAAGGTGGGGGGATTCTTACAGGAGGTGGGGAAGGGGAATCTCCATGTAGAATATCTTGTATGAAATATTATTTTCAATAAAAGAAAAATAAAATTGAAAAGAAAATATATCAGAGAGAAAGAGAAAGAGAGAAAGAAGAAAGAAAGAAAGAAAGAAAGAAAGAAAGAAAGAAAGAAAGAAAGAAAGAAAGAAAGAAAGAAATCATGGTAAGAGTTCAGGAGAATAATTCCAGTATAAATACAGACATTAAAGCCACCTCAAGGTTTCAGACGGGAATAAAGATTCTATTAGGAACAGGGTAAAAAGTAACTCATTTTATGTCTAGAAAATGAATTTTCTGTTTTACCTGTGTCCTAAATGTTCTAATGAAACTGAATTTAAAAAATATACTTGTGCAGAAACAATGGCTCAAACCTTAAGGATACTTAACTTTTTTTTTTTTTTTTTTTTTTTTTNTAAGAGTTCAGGAGAATAATTCCAGTATAAATACAAACCTTAAAAAAACCCCCATGAATGAATTTTTTTTTTTTTTTTTTTTTTTTGTGGGAGACAACAGTTTAGCTCCTTGGAACAACATGTTAGCTGTCACTCTAGTTGAAAATTATTTTATATCCTCTTCCATGGTGCACATGTGCACACATACACATGCGTGCACACAACTCTCATGTATCTACATAGAAAATAAATGAATGTTTAAAACAGATAACAATTTAAGTAAATTGTTTAAATGAAAATAATAATTTAATTTGTTGTGAGAAATTTCAAAATAGCATAGCTTTGCAACTGGGGCGTGGTTATTGTTCGATTCTTTTATCTAGGAGGGCAGTTCAGATTAGGAATAGAAAATGGAAGAAATTATGTAGAATAATACAGATTTTGACAAAGAATAATATACAAAGATGGTCAAAATTGCTAAAGATACTGATGTCATTAAAATAACTGTAGAGCTTTGCATAGGAGCAACAAGAACCTGCTTTGATGGAATTTCAGAGATATCCAAGACTCAATAGGGCAAAGACCCCAGGATATAAACTCTAAAAACATCTTCAAAGGAAATCCTTCTAAAAGAGCTCGCTATAAAGGTTCTCTGTTCAAACTGCGCCGCTATTTCTGAATTTCCCCAAGGTCACCTACCCACACTATTTAGAAGTCACTGTGTCAGCAGTCTGTGAGTGTCAAATTACTGCTCAAAGATCAAAGGAAATTGGCATTGCCAATGTGGTGTTGTTTTTGTAGGCATCTACATAACGGAATGATAGGGTCATGGAGTTTTGCTTGTGAGGTCATTAAGGTGAAATGTGCTTTAGAGTACAACAATCTGCAAGGAGCATGAACAGCAACTAATTTCATCAAATATAAGAATCATTTGAGACTGACTATAGAAAAAATTTTAAAGTAACTCTTTCTTGGCCTTTAAGTTATATAAGTGAACCTTGGTTTGATTGTTTGATAGGTAATAAACACACCAACGATAAGAATGTGTATTTATTCAAAGAGACCTACCAATAATTAATGACATTTGATTAATTAGCTGATCACAATGTAAGAGACATGGTCTTAATTTTTTCATATGGGTTTCTATGTCATATATGAAAGAGAAGATTCAAGTGTTTCTGATATATTTCTGATAGTAGTATGCAGAAGGTATTATACCAGTAGATTGTTGTAGCAATATTGTAAGTACAAATGAACATTTGCTTCCACTCTATTATTGTGATTTATTTTCCTAGATCTGTGTCCTCATATTATCGTATACATTAACCTGCAAATTCTAGTATTCTATAAGTTATTATTTTAGGCATCAGTCACAAGGGACACCAACTGCTTCCAGAAAGCTCCAAGTTCTCACAGCAATTGTGAGAGGGTCGAAGGACAAGTATAATTGCACTTTGTGTCAATTAAACTTCTATCAACCTGTTTAAGCCAAGGCAAAGGCCAAGGTCAATATTAGTTCAGCAGTAGGAATATCAGCTTCAGCCAGGAGAAAATATACATCAGTTTGTCAAAGATAGCTTAATAAAGAGACCTGGTAATGTGCGAATTAAATTGTTCATTTGATAAAATAGTATAACTGTTACATTTATGAGATTAAAGGTGTTTAAAATAATGAAATATATAAAGGTTCTATTATGGACTACATTGTGTCTTTTTGAAATTGGGTGGTATTATAATAGTATATAAGGGTAACTGTAATACGATCATGTGTGCCTTCCCTGAATTAGAGGTCAAAACCTAACCTCTGATGTTGACTGAATTTGGAAATAGAGCCCTTAAGGAGGCAATTAAGAACAAATGAGGTCATAAAGTAGGAGTGAAATCCAATTCAAGTAGAGTCCATTAAATGGAAGAAGTATAGATACAGAGGGTGTGCCAGAGAACAGACAAGTAAAGAAGCACTTCACATACTCCTCAACAAACACCAATAATACACTCATGGGCTTTGGAATTGTAGGGGAATAAGCATAGTTTAAACACTTAGCCTATAATACTTTGGATTGTTTTCTAGATTCCTAATGCAGATGATCAAGTAAAATATTTCAAGAGTTGTTCCCTGCAAATGTGACAGGTATATTTGGAGATTTAATGTCTCTATTAAGAAGATAATATAAATAGCAATCGAGATGGTAAATATCTATTTTCAACATTCTAGAATTCAAATTCCCGGGGGACCTAACTCTGAATATCTTTCAGAGTTTCCGGAGAGGATTAACTGAGGAAGGATAACCTTTCTAATTCAAACCACAACATATAATCATTAGCCTTGTTTTCTCTCCTTTCCTGTACCAGGGTACAACTACCATGACTTTCACACCACATGGGAAATAAAGCATGGCAAAACATGTGGATGTCCTAGAGCCAAGTTTCTTTGAGAGATAATTTTAACATCCAGACGAAGTATTTTATCAATAATGCATTTAACCTAAATAATAGTACCAAGTGGGAATATTTCAAGTAATGCTTTAAAAAACTAGCTACTGATATCTGGCAAGGTCTACAGGTAGATTAATAAGCCACTGAAATACCAATTGCTTACCTCTCTGAAGTCTTCTGAAGACATCAAACAAAGGCTCTCCAGTGTGAACTATTGTAAATTTTTACAAGATTGTAAAACATAATTTTAAATTTTATCACTGTGAAAAATGTGCAATCACCAGTTTCTGCAGCACATTAAAGGTTATATGTAAGATATCTTAGGAAAGCATCCTTCTATCAAGTACACAAAGCAAATGTGTCAGTATTATAAATCATGAGGCTAAATGGATTGATTACAAATAGCTTGAATATTTTACAGAAACTCATTTATGTAAACAAGTATGATTAAATGTTAGGTGACGGTACTTGCAAAAATCCTCTTCCAAACAAATGATTAGTTGTCGTATACCAACTAACATATTGCTGCTTCTTGTGATTCTATCTTCTTCTTTTGTTCTTAGGATAGAAAATTAGTAATGTTGACTGTATTTCGCTTGCAAAGTCTCTGCCCTTACTTTGTTTTGATGATTTGCTTTCTGTCCATATCAAATTCATGCATAAAGTAAATTATGCCAAAGTATTTAACAACATGACATTTTCTACCTAAAAGAAAAGATGGTACTGGACAGTGAAACTCTGCAACTAGTTCACACAAACCTAAATGATTTCCTCATTTGCATGAAGCAAGTAAGAATAGAACTTTGAATGCAGAGAAACAATACCAGAGATAAGAAAAGTGTTTGTTGGTGGGCTTCAGTTTAAAAAATTCCTTTCTTTGTCTTAAAATTTGTGCGAAGTATTTCAGATTATGTTTGAATTAATCAAGGAAATGTCTAGGTTTTAGGGCAGACACAAGAAAATTGTAAAATGTACATGTAAAAAATTGATAACCACAGAAACAGTTGATTCGAACTAGTGGGAACTCACTGACTCCAGACTGACAGTTGGGGAACCAGCATTAGACTGACCTAGGCTCTCTGAATGTGGGTGACAGTTATGTGGCATAGACAGTTTTGGGGACAATTAGCAGCGGCACCAGTATATATCCCTAGTGCATGATCTGGTTCTTTGGAGCTCATTCCCTATGGAGGAATACCTTGCTTAGCTTAGTTGTGAGAGGAGGACTTTGGTCCTGTAGCAAGTGATGTGATAGACTTTTTTAATTCGTCATTGAAGGCTTCACCCTCACTGAGGAGTGAATGGGGAAGGGGAGAAAATGAAGGGAAAATAGCAAAAGTTAATATAAACAATATGAATTACATTATTTTAAATTAAAGGAATTCAAAACAGGAGAGAAACAAGGGATTTTAAATTCATAAACAATAAATGTGCAATCAGTAAAAATGAAATATTATAGTAATTGCCATAAGAAGAGCTAACCAGAGCTTTTAATTCCTTCATAAAAACTATCACATTAGAAATTTGAGTAAACAAGAAGTATGGATTCAAGGAGATATACTATCAAATTAAAAAATGGAATATAAGTTATAAAAAATTTAAACATCAATAACAAATAAGACTTATTTATCTGCTTTTCTAAGGAGGTTTTAGAGTCAAATTGTCGTTGAAAGCAATATTTTTTTTAGATTAATGCTTTTAAATTGTCATCTTTCATTCAGCTTCTATGCTTCAATGTACAAGTATGTCTTGGGGTGGAGAAATAGCTCAGTAGATAAAACATTTTAGCCAAAAATGAAGGAATTGAGTTCATATGCCTCACTCTCATGTAATTTCTAGAGCAGTACGGTAGTCTATCTGTAATCCCAATATTACTGATGCCGAGACAGAGTCTCAGACAAAGATGGGTACTGAGACTGACTGAGCTGTCAATGCTGGCTTAAAGCAAGAAAGCTATGATCAATAAATATATGCGTTGTGAAGACAAAGAACAAAAGACAGGACTCACACAAAGAAATGGACTTATACACACAAGCATACACATCACACACACTTAAGGTCAAAACCAATATGTCCCTTTCAATTTGTTGGTGTGTTCATTTTTAGAGAAACCCTTTCTACATAGATCTGGCAGGCTGTGTGGTCACACACTTCTCCCTCAGTCTTCTTGTAGCTGGGATTACAGGCTTGTTACCCACACATGGTTCAGTGTCTTTTCATTTCATCTTAAATATTTAAATAGTAGAAAAAAAAGCTATTTAAGAATCCATGTAGTAGAAGTTAAATGTATAACTGGATTTTAATCTGGTTAATGTTGAAAGAAAGAAAAACTTAGAAAGTTAGCCAATGACATTGGTTAGATGTCTCTAAAACTTAAGGATTTTGTTAGATGTAGAAGGAATCATCTTGGCTTTTAAGAGTCTGAGATTTTCAACACAGGGAATTCAGTTATGAAAGTTAATTTCTATCTGTTGACATTTAATAAAGCCATAGGTTTTGTTGTTGTTGTTGTTTGTGTTTTTTATACAGAGCATTACATAGGTTAGAATTATTTTTCTTTCGATATAAGTAAATCACTGTGTCCTCTTCAGGTACAATATAATTAGGCAGGCAAACAAGTGTTTCAAGTATTGAAAGAAAAAAAGCAAGGGAAAATGTCTTAACATGTCCTATGTACTTATTATATGTTTTCAATACAGTGTGTAGGTATTCTTTAACTGCATTTTAAAAGGTTTCATAAAATATTTGCAAGTTTCCTGAAAAGCCAGAAAATCAGAAACTGTAAAACTTGTTTAGCTATTCACCTTTACATAGAACAGCTGGATTAGAACTTCAATGGCTATGAATTTGTCTTTACTACATCTTCCAAACTGCCTTCTGTTTTACTGTGTAATGGCAAAAAAAAAAAAAAAAATGATGCACATCCCACTAATTGCAGGGTGTATTGCTTAATCACTTTCTATTTAGAATTGCAATGTTTTCACTGAATTAATCTTTATTCAACATTTTTCATTTGAGGTCCATACCTAGTCCCCATATATTAGATTCGGTAATACCCCCACTACCCCCAGCAATACTTCAAAAAAATCCCCATTTTTATAAAAACAGGAAATCTTTCAAAGAAATATTTAGGTCAATGTCTCATAATTATTTAATGTTACATGCTTATTACATTGCATGGTAGGTAAAAGAACAATTAGGCATTAGTTAATAATAACAAAAATACATTGTCATAGTTACTGCCAAGAATATTTTACCAACTGTTGGATGACGCACAGGTAAAACAGTAAACTATCTGTCGTCTATAATAGAAGACAGATAAATGTAAGCATTCATAGTTGCACATGAGTCTGGGTATATCTGTGTTCAATATACTAATATGGAATCTATATACCATAAATATAGGTACAGCACAGACTATTCATATTATTATGGAAGAGCAGGCAAACTTTTCTCAGAAAACTAGGAGCAAATGGTGAGAAGATATATCCTATTAGCTACAAAATCACATCTAGTCAGTCATGGTAGAAAAGTTCACTGTCAGAACAGTGTCTAGAATATGCAAAGGGCCTTGGACAGGAAAAGCTTACGGAGGAAAAGGGAAATAAGACAGAAAAGGTACATAGCAAACTCTTACTATTAAAAGTGCACACTATTAAGTGTGCACATGGTAACACATGCCTTTTTTCATTGTTTTAGGTGAATATAGAAACGGAATTCTTTATATTTTATTATTTATTTATTTATTTATTAAAGATTTCTGCCTCCTCCCCGCCACCGCCTCCCATTTCCCTCCCCCTCCGCTAATCAAGTCCCCCTCCCTCGTCAGCCCAAAGAGCAATCAGGGTTCCTTGCCCTGTGGGAAGTCCAAGGACCACAACCTCCATCCAGGTCTAGTAAGGTGAACATCCAAACTGCCTAGGCTCGATGAAAGGAGACAGAGACAGAGACCCACATTGGAGCACCGGACAGAAATCTCAAGGTCCAAATCAGGAGCAGAAAGAGAAAGAGCATGAGCAAGGAACTCAGGACCGTGAGGGGTGCACCCACACACTGAGACAATGGGGATGTTCTATTGGGAACTCACCAAGGCCAGCTGGCCTGGGTCTGAAAAAGCATAGGATAAAACCGGTCTCGCTGAACATAGCGGACAATGAGGACTACTGAGACCTCAAGAACAATGGCAATGGGTTTTTGATCCTACTGCACGTACTGGCTTTGTGGGAGCCTAGAAATGGAATTTTGTCTTTGCAGGAGATCGATTGAATCTCTTGCTTCTCTTTTTTCAGTTATAGATTACTTTTGCTTTGCTTGAATATCCTTTTCTGCAAACAATTTAAAGAAAAGAAAAAAAAAAAAAAAACTAAAACCTTAGTGAAGCTCATGTTGGTGCCCTGAAGACATGGTTGATTACTACATACCCTTACCACTGCTCGTACCCCATAACTTTGTTAGTCATTTAGGCAAATAACTGGGCTTGCTGTGGTTGAACTTGCAGCAGCGAGTTTATTCTGGTTTTAACTACTTATTGTAACTAAACAGAGTGCTATGGTTATTTGCTAGGGTCAAAGAGCCCAGATACCCTGGTAGTTTTCAAGAGTCCTTTGGTGTCCTAGTTAGAAAACGGCTCCTGAATGCCGGTGACGAGCAAAACTCCTTTGTCCCTTCAGGCTCTCCGTACTTTTAAGACCACAACTTCCTACATTGCCATTTCCTTAGAGGACCAACGCTAAGGGTACCACTGGCATTGATTGCTGTCTGGTCAGTAGTATAAGAGAATAGCTTGAATTTGAGCAGAAAACCATAGGTGGCTGTGCTTTCTACTGCTAAGCCATTTTAGCCTCAGAAAAATGATTTCAGAATGCAGCCCATTTTTGAAGGGTGTGATGCTCGGAAGTACCGTCTTTGCCTTGATCACGATGCTTGGACACATTAGGCTGGGTCACAGAAACAGGATGCACCACCACGAACATCACCACCTGCAAGCTCCTAACAAAGAAGTCTTAAAAATGTCAGAAACCGAACGCGTGGAACTTAGTAACAGCATCCGGGTTTACTGTATCATTCTTGTCACACCTCAAGATCTGAGTTTGTGGGCTGCAGTGAAGGAGACTTGGGCCAAACACTGCAATAAAGCAGAGTTCTTCAGTTCTGAACATGTTGAAGTGTTCGAGTCAGTAGCTGTGAATGAGACCGACACCTGGTTGATGATGAAACAAGCTTCAATATATGCCTTTAATACATACAAAGACCAATATAACTGGTTCTTTCTTGCATATCCCACCACATTTGCTGTGATCGAAAACTTAAAGTATTTTTTATTAAGAAAAGATCCATCACAACCTTTCTATCTAGGTCACACTGAACTTTCCGGAAGCCATGAATACGTGAGTGTGGACGGGGGAGTTGTCTTAAGTTTAGAATCAATGAAAAGATTCAACAGACTTCTCACTGTCAGTCCAAGTGAGTGTCCAGAATCGGAAAGAGGGATTTGGAGGATGTCTGAAGATTTGTTGCTAGCACACTGCCTGAGATATGAGGGAGTGTTGGCAGAAAATGCTGAAGACGAGGAAGGAAAAAATTTATTTAATACCAAAACAATTGGGATGTTTATTAAAGAGGCAATTACTGACTACCCGAACGATATAGTGGAAGGATGCTGTTCTGACATGGCCATCACTTTCAGTAGACTGACTCCTGATGAGATGCATGTGATGATGTACGGGGTGTACCGTCTTAGGGCATTTGGACATTTTTTCAATGATGCCTTGGTTTTTTTACCTCCAAATGGTTCTGACAATGACTGAAAAATAGTAAGAGCCTGTATTTGATAACTACAGAAGCCCTAGTAGCTGCAAAAAAATTAATATAACCAACACAGGAGAGTGCCTCTTTCCTGGTCTAATCATATTGTGTTATTACACACTGAAGTTCAATTTATATCCTTAGATAATGTGTTATTTTCCCTTAAAGCACTTGTAAAATTTTTACATGTTGTAGATAAAAGCTTTAATAATAACAAGAGTTCAAATAAAGGATGCATTTATGTGGTGATATTTTTGTTTGTGATCTAACAAATCTTGCCTGAAGGTCAGAGAAGCAGAGAAAAGAGGCACTAGTTCTTACCTCTACCTCAGACTGAAAGGGCAATCCTGTCTCTAAAAATCTGCAGAGCTAAGCCACTACTAGTTAGCCACAGAGGGCAGGCAGTGGTGACACGCCCTTTAATCCCAGCACTTGGAGGCAGAGGAAGACTGGTCTCTGCATTCAAGGCCATTCTGTGCTACACTAGACTGATACAGATTTAAGAGAGACAGAGCTCACACCTTTGATTGCAGTACTTGGGATCACATGCCTTTAATCCCAACACTAGAGAGATGGAGACAGGACTGATGTGGCGGGATGGAAAGAGGAATATAAGACAGGAGGAGACAGGAGCTCAGAGCATTCAGTCTTACATTTCCTAGAGACAGGATCAGACTTTCGGTCTGAGCAGAGTTAGCTAGTGGCTGGCTGTTCTGTATCTCTGCTCTTTCAGCTTTCTCCTGCTAATATCTGACTCTGAGTTTTTATTATTAAGACCAATTAGAATTAGTGAAACACATTTATAAATTTATTTATTTGATGCATATTAAACTATAAACAATAAAATACATGGGAAACTTTTATGTATTCACCTTTAAAGTTTTATGTCTTTAGTTTACAAACATGTAAATAAAATTTTAACTGTGAATTTATGACTAACAAAATACTTTTAAAAAAGCCTTCATTAACCTGACCAGTGGTGGTGCATGCCATTAATTTGGGCACTTGGGAGGAACAGGTGGGAAGATTTCTGTGAGTTTGAGGCCAGCATGGTCTACATAGTGAGTAGTGAGTTCCAAGACAGCCAGGACTATACAATATAGTGAAACCATGTGTGTGTGTGTGTGTGTGAGAGAGAGAGAGAGAGAGAGGAGAGAGAGAGAGAGAGAGAGAGAGAGAGAGAGAGAGAGAGAGAGAGAGAGAGAGAGGAAAAAAAAGGACATCCCACCGAGACCCTGGCAGTATCCACTTAACAACATTCCAGTTATAAAATGACATATTTAACCAAGCTACCTGTAATTTATTTGTATTTTTTCAAGTGATGATGCACCTCTCAGCCTTATTTGAATTCTGAAATTAGACGTTGGCTATGGATCCTTTCAGATAAACCCTAGAAAGAAAGTTATATTATACAGATTATATCCAAATTTTCACATAAAAATGCATGAAAAAATTGTCAGAGACAATAAATTATGCAAGGATATCTCAGTTTTTTTTAAAGTCATTAAGCTACATATCAAAGTTCTATGATTTATAAGATATTATGCTAAAGCCCTTGACTGAAGCAATAATCTTAAATGATATATACTATTAATATGTCCCCTTAAATTTTATTTGATGAATTTCACATGGTAATGTGAGGGAGAAAGAAAACAAATAACTCTAATAAATGAATTCAGGTTTAATTATTTACTTCAAAATTCTGAATTATCTTTAAGTTAAAGCAAGGCTATATTTTACAGTGTTAAACTATTTGAAACATACTGACTTGAGAGCATATAAAGAGAGGTATATCAGGGAGTCCCATCCTTAGAATTCAGCTGGCACTAAAAATCATTAAAAATTTAAAATTAATAAAAGTTCAAGAGAATTGGCTTATTGAAATGCTTTAACAAAGCACAAAAAAAAACTTACTTAGAAATCTTCATCTGTAAATGAAATACATAGATGTCACCCTTGTACTTTATTAAAATTGTCCTCAAATTCCCACATGACTGGAAAGACACTAGGGAAAACACAGGCCTGGATGGCATAACTACAGTAAACTAAAATTACATTCCTTTTTAAAAAACATCTTAGAAGCTAGAAACTTCTTTTCATGTAAAAATTAACTATTATATAATTAACATTATATAATCAGCCCTTCTATTATTCTATTTTGCAATGAAGATTGGAAGGAGAGCGATAAATTTCCATAGTGTCCTTTATGTAGCGATGCAGTGTGGTGGAATTCTCCTGACAGTTGACATGAATAGATTTTTGTTTTGGTGTTCCTGTTGGCTTAATACTCCTATCTGTGCCCGTATTGCCCAGTGGTGCTTTTGTTTGTTTGTTAATATTCCACTAACTCTCATATACTTTTTGTCTTTTGTCAAATGCATAAATTTATTTTTGACACCTCAAATCCAGTCTCATATATTCTGTAATGTTTTTAGTATCCAGTAGTCATTAATCTTCTCATGAATTCTATTTTTTATTGTATTTTCCACTTAGCCAATAATTCACAAGTCATAAACAAATTTGGAGTCATAGGATGATCAGAATGATTTTTAAAATTCTCAGGGTGCAGATTGGTAGACTAGTAAATTTACCAGCCATCCATCTAAACTGTCACTTTATCTAATATTTATTACTTTTAAGATTATTTATTATTTGGAAACTTCCTGAATATCTTATGTATTTTGACAGACATATTGTTAAGTAGAATATAGTCAATTATAACTTTCCCAAAGACAATGATTATGACCTATCGACTATTTATTTTAAAAATGCATATATTATTGAAGACACAAACTATAAAATTAAGTTACTGAACATAGTGGCCAAAATAGTTAAAAATGCATTTTTTGGTAAGGTTCCAAAGCTATTTATTCAATTAATTACTGTAAAATTAGATGGATATTAAAATATTCAAACCACAGGTTTCACAATTTCAGACCAGGAAATTTTCCCATTCTGTGTGTCTTGTGCAGTGGTCAAGGGTAAAAGAAGATATGAAGATGAAAACTTAAACTTCAGTATTCATCACAAGGCTGCATCATCTTTCTATTATCTTTGCTAGAAACTTTCCTTCTTGGGAGATAAGAAAAGGTGTAATAAAATGTAAAATGAGAAAAGAAAGCTGTACAAATAAATTTTATTTTGTAGACTTAATAAATACCCAATAAAAATAAACTGAATTTTTGCTTTATGGGTAGCTTACATTTTATATGCAGGGCACTTAAGGATTTTGATGATGTGAAATAGCATGTATCTATTGCATCATACCAAAAAATATTACTAGTATAAATTGTATGCTGATCCACTTATGCATTCTTTTCTGCTTACTCAAGAATAGTAATTTAAATCATATAGTTTTGGTTTACAAGATTCATTGGCTGTATGTCCTATGCATGCTTCTGCCTTGTTAGATGTTTTACTAGAGAATGTGAATGTATTCTATTGAATGCATATACCACAGTCCACATATTCAACAACTCCCTATATTACAGTATTGTATGGGTAAGTAATAGAAACATTTATCTTAAGGTATGTGTTTGAGAGTGTGCATGTGAACCTGCTCTAGGTTAGTGTACAGTACTCTCTGTAGCTTCGTAAGAATGAATTGTCTCCCATTGAGCCTACATCATTTTGCTCTCCCAAATATAAATAATGGAAGGTCTGGCAGCTTTACAGGCTCAGTGATATTTAGTGTGATCTCTGCTTTTAGTCATCCCAGAAAGTACATGATGGTATTCACTGTTAATTCACTTTTCTGTGTAGAATTTTGAATGATTTTTTAAATATGTTTAATTTCAAATATATTATCTTTTTAATTAAGAACAAAGATCAGATATCAGTGGGAGGTTGAATCATCGCCCCTAAGAGTTTACATTCTAAAGTACTTATCTCCAGTATCTCACTTTGAAACTATATCTGGAAATAAGGTCATTGTTAGATACTTGAGATTATTGATAAGAATGGACTCCTACTCCAAACTGGATGGTGTCGTCAGAAAAGGGGAAATTTAAACATAAACAAGAACATTAGGATAAGCAAATCAAAAAGGCAAAAACAGTGTAATGCTTATAGAAGCCAAAGATTGTAGAATATCAATGTCAAGTCCATTAAACAGATTGTCTCAGAAGCCCCAGAATGAAGCAGATTTCCTAGACTTGAATATGGATGTAACACCATGGAATTATCAATAACTGAATTTTCAGTTTTGAGTCACTGATATTATGAAATCTGTCTGACAGCTTCTACAAATTTATAAACTTGTCAAAACTTAATGGTTGCTTTCGAAAAAAGAAGTGGACTTTCTGTTTTATTGCTAACTTTTGTCAGTTGTTTGTAATTCGGAGATATGAGTCTTTGATCAGATATATATCTACCTGAGTGTTTTCTCCCAGGCTCTGGTCTGCTTTTAAATTAATCACTTAATGTGTAAACAAGAAAAAAATAGCTTCAAAGAACCCTAACTTATTGAGTTTGATATACCCTATTTTGGTGACATATCTAAAATTCTTATCACCAAAAACAAGGTTAATTAGTTTTGCTCCCATCTTATTCAAGAACTTTTATAGTTTTAGGCAATACATTTAAGTCTGTGATGTGAGTGTGTATATGTGTGTGAGAAAATGCAGCTCCAAAAATAGCTGTGTTGTTTTCATTTTTCTTTTTATTTCTCACTCCCTTCCTTTCTTTCTGCCTCCCTTTCTTTTTTGTTTTTCATTCTTTTCTTGTTGAGTATGCAGTTGTTCCAATATATTTTTTGAATTCTCTCTCCACTGAAATAATTTTGCTTTATTTTTTTTAAATTTTATTTACTTTCGTCAGTATTGCTATAGGATAGGGTAATTTCAGGTTCCCTATCCTCAGCTTCACAAGGAACTAACTGGAGACATCGCCTTGGGCTCCTGGGAGCCACTCTAGGTTCAAGTCTCTTGCCAACACTAAGGTGGCTCTTTTAACTAAGATATGTGCTTCCCTGCTCCCCTATCCAACCTTCCTTTATCCCAATCATCCTGTTTCCCCAAGTTCCCCCAATCCTCCCCTTCTCACTTTTCTCTCCCCATCCCCCCTTATCCCCATCCCACCCCACCCCCAATATCCCAAATTTCTCCCCGGCAATTTTGTCTACTTCCCATAGCCAAGAGGATAACTATATGTTTTTCCTTGGGTTCACCTTCTTGTTTAGCTTCGTTAGGTTCACCAGGTATACACTCCGTGACCTTT
>NW_026067949.1:17625925-17633017 GCF_014885135.2 Alexandromys fortis
GAGCAGAAAACTGTTCCTGAGCAAAGGACCTTGCCAAGAATGCAGGCTGGGGGGGGGGGGTCGTGTGTAAGAAAGACAGCCCTGCAGAAGGAGCTGGGGGAGGGGGATTGTGCTCTCTTCCGGGACTATCGCCCCTGGATAGCACACACTCACCCATCCAGATGGAACTCATCAGCACCTAAACAGGGCTGCCTGGTAGCCCAATGATCCGGGGACAGAAGGAAGAACAGGGCAGGCAGTGAGGGATCCAGGAGAGCACAGGAGCCCCTGGAGCACAGGCTGAGGGTGCCCGGGCTCCCTTACAGGGGGCCTTGAAGCTCACCGCTCTGGGTGGGTTGTGGATGCAAGCCCAATGTCTTTCCTGGTGCCCGGATCGGATCTCCTTGCTGCTTGGGTGGCTCGTAAACAAAGGGCCTACCTTGCTTGCTGCAGGCAGCCTATTGAAACAAAGGAGCTACCACCCTCCCAGATGCCCTCCTGATTTGGATTCGGGCCCAGAGCCTGGACAGGCTTACAATTTTGCTTTATTTTAAAAGCAAAATTTTTTTTAAATCTTTTATTTAAAAGATAAATTATTTAGTAATCAGTTTCTAATTCTATGTTTCTTCCCATGAGCTTTGTCATCATTTTTGGCTAATACTATATTAATTCCAAAACTGTGACTTTATAGCTGAACTTAATGTTGCTGCTATGTCTGTGACTGCTTTTCAGTATTATGTTGAGTATTATATTATCATTTTTTTTCTTCTGCGCATATATACTTTTGAAGTATAGTCTGTGGATACCCACAAGATAATATGTGGTATTTTGATTTAAAATTTTTCTGAATCTGCACAATAAATATAGAATATCATAGTTTTTACTTATTAAATTACAGTCTTGTGTATTCACTAACTTCAGGACTTAAATTTTTAATTTTTAATGAGATATGGATCTAGTTAAGCTGAATGAGTCACTATCCTTCCCATCAGTTTTTAGTATAGTATTGAGAATATGCAAGAGAAATAAAATGAAACTTTACCCATTTTATCTAAATATAATGTACTTTTAACACACTTTGAAGTACCTTTAGCTAGTCATTGAACACAGTTACAATTATATTTAATAAAAATGAAATATTCAATGATATCTAATCATAGATTCATTTAACATATTACTCTCAAGACTAATCAGGTCTTCTCTTGAGTCATATTCTATCCTCACTATGCTGTTGTCCTTTTGTGTCTGTTTTACATAATTCTATATCAACATTTCTTTCATCACTCATATTCATAGTTTCTTTATTAAGTGTTTTATAACCTAACAAGAAGAGATGAAAAAAATCAGTTCTGGATTTCTTCATTCCAGAATTCTTTATTCCAACACTGATAAGACAAGAAAGAGTTTAATGAATATGCTCCAAATAATTTATACACAGAAATAAGTAGGGATGATGCCTTGATTTCCGTATTTTAGTATACTGGATAAGTTTCATGCTAATCTGAAATTTGTTTTACAGAATTAGAATTGAATATGATTTTGTTTATTACTCCCCCACCCCATCAGTTGAATGCTCAAAAGTGTTTTCTACTAATCTAGCCTTGCTTTTGTTTATTTTTTTTAACTTTTTGTTCTTTATTTTTTATTCTTAATATTTTATTTTGGTTTTATATATACATTTTAATTCATTATTATTATTATTATTTCAAATTTTCACCTCCTCCTCTCCTCCTATTTTCCTCCCTCTTCCCTCATCCCCCCTCCAGTCCAAAGAGCAGTCAGGGTTCCCTGCCCTCTGGGAAGTCCAAGGACCTTCTCCCTCCGTCCAGATCTAGGAAGGTGAGGACCAAACAGACAATGGCTCCTTTAATTAAGATGTATAATTCCCTGCTCCCATATCCACTCCTCCTCCATACCAACTGTCCAATTTCCCCCAAGCTCTCCCCATCCTCCCTTTCTCACTTCTCTCTCCCCATCCCCCCTTACCCCTATCCCACATGCACCCCCAATTGTTCTGAACTGCTAACCAGTTCTATAGACTTCTATATTTTGTTTAATTTTTCATCCATTTTCCTCTCATCTTTTAAAAATATTAATAAGTATTTTCTTACTATTTCAGCAGTATTTTTTTTTATGTTTGCCTCAATTAATGGTCTATCACTGTAATGTAATACCATGGCAAATGCAACTCAGGGAGAAAAAAGTTATTCTGGCTCACAGTTCAGGAACATAGATTATCATCATGAGGAAGTCTAGGCATCAGGGTCTTAAAAACAACTGGCCAAAGGATTTGCACAATCATGAAACTGGCTCTAATGAATGCATTCTGACTTTCAGTTCTCTTTCTCTAGCCCTACAGTCAAGAATCCCAAACAAGAAAAGGAACTACTCAATGCAGGAAGGACTACTTATGCCAAAAACCTTAATCACACTAATAACCTGACAAGTATGCTAATCATCACACTGACCTTCTGAAACTCTTGAACTTTTTACCAATCTTGGTTTCAAGGTTGTTCTGTTGCATACGAAATTCATTTAATCTTTATTGTATATATCCATTGCATGTTAACTTTGATAGTGTGTGCCAGTTTTGTTTTGGACTAAAACATCACCAAAACCCCAAATCTCATATTCTAACATATTAAAATAGAAACATTTCTTTACAACAGTTCTTAATGCTATAAAAGATAAAATTTTTATGGCATTTAATGTAAAGGAAGGTAGGAAGCAGACATTATTATCACATTGGGGATTAGAGTTTCAACATATGGATAAGGTTGGAGGGAACAATCATTTAGTCCATACTGGTATATAATTCCACAGACAATGAAAATTTTGTCTGTTACTATTTTGTGTTCATTACATTCATTTCTGTGAAAATAACAACTGGAAAAAGGAAGGAAGATTTTTTTCCTCAGTGTTTCAATAATGTCTTTTGATCTATCAGAGGCCAATGATTGAGCATAAGAATACAATGTATATACGGTGTGAAGGAGTAGAACATCTCGGTTTCTGCTAAGCACAATGAAACACATATAGGCACGTGTTTGTGTGGAATAGAAACTGGTAAAGTAATTCTCAATTTAGCTTTGTCATTGTGTTTTTGCTTCATTTCACACTTCTTTCTTTTTTACATTCCTGCTTCACCATTCTTTTCTAATCTTCTTGTCTTTCACGCTTCTTTCATTCCTTTCCTTGTTACTTTTTTTTTCTATATTGCCTCTATTGTTCCTTTTGTCCCTTCTTACATCCCCATCAGCTAGCAAGCGGCCAGGGTGCTGGAGACGCAGCCCTGCTGCTCATTATTACAACAATTGGTGCCCAACGTTAATGTTAAGTTAAAGCCTTCCTTTCTTCTTTTGTTTAAACAGAAAAAAAGGGGAAGTGATGTGGGAGTGTCATCTATCAATCTGTTGATTTCATTGGTTAAGCAATAAAGAAACTCCTTGGCCCTGATAGGTTAAAACATAGGTGGGAGGAATAAACAGAACAGGATGGTGGGAGGAAGAGGAAGTGAGCTCAGACTTGACAGCTCTACTCTCTGGAGCAGAGACGCCAGGCTCCACTCTCCCAGGCAGTTCCGACCCAGGATGGACATAGGCTAGAATCTTCCTGGTAAGCGCACCTTGGGGTGCTACAAACAATTATTAGAAATGGGCTAGTCCAGGTTCGAGAGTTAGCTGAGAAGAGGCTAGATAAAAATGGGCCAAGCAGTTTGTGTGTTGTTATTTCGGGGCATAAGCTAGCAGGCGGCCGGGGTGCTGGGGACGCAGCCCTGCCACTCCTATTGCAACATCTGTCTATTTCCCTTCTGTGTTTGTTTGCTTGTTTTCTTGATTGTCTATTTTGATAATGAACTCTTCATTATGTTACTAGAGTCATTGTGGTCAGAGCATGTGCTCTGGCAACCATAGCAAAGCCAAACTCAGCAACATATCATTACTAAGAAAAATAGAGTCAACTTAATAGTGAAAAAAAAAAAAGAAAAGAAAGTTAAGATTTATTCACTATAGCAACATTTGATCAAATTCAAAGGCCATCTTCAGTTTCTGGCAAAAGTTTCGGTTTAAGTAGAAAGCATGAGTAATCCTGAGTTAAGTCATCCTTGTCTGGATATGTTAGGGATAATTTTAAAGCCCTCATTGTCTGGACCTATATTTCCTGGAAGATTATCTGATTAGTTGTAAACCTTTTCCCACACAAAACAAGGTCCCCTTCTAATTACTCCAGACTTGATATAGCTTGAGGAATCCCAAATTCTTGGGATCAATTATTTATTTGATTGGTAGCCATTGCTATGGATGTAGGAATCACTAAATACACCCTCCTATCTCTAAGGCTGGTTGCAATCAACTGGAAGTGATTGTAGTTTGATTATTTAATCTTAATTTAGAATTTAGGAGACAATATATCAGTATACTTCCTAAATTTGAATTGTACCTCTGTACAAAAGTGATCATGCAGTCATTGGCTTCCTGAGTAGTTGATACCTCAAGGTCATATCACTATAACCAGCTCCAATTCTTATTTTTAACCTACATAATATTTAGTTTAGCTTCATATAATGCATATATGTTGTACCTATACTATTTGTAGGGAATAAATATTACCAAAAAATAAAAAAAATTAATTAAGAAATATGTCTAGTCTTAGAAATGAATATATGTTCTTATATCCCTTTAATGTGACTTGGTTTATGTATGGTTAGAATTTAGCCTCAGAATCCTTACTCCCATGGTTATGAGAAGATGTTCACTATGATCAATTTAATAACACCCATTAAATAATTTATACAAACCTCAGTTTAATATTTATTATGAATTTTACAAGTGCAAGATCTTATGCTTGGCATGGAGTATCAATATATGAAGGAAGCTTATTTTTAGTTCAGTTAGATATTTTGGAAAACGCAAATGTTGAAAGTTAAAATGTTAATTTCTTTACCAGTTGCTATTCCACCTCGTCAGGAAAGAAAGTTTCTGAAAGAAAAATAAAAGTGAGCCTTATGACCCTAAACTAAACACTCCCCTGAAACAATTATTATTGTGACCACCACCTTCACTTTCTAGTGCTCCTAAGCCTTAATACATGATGACAGCATTTCTTACCAATAGGACACTACAAATGACCTTCAAGCTTTAAATTACCTAGGGGCTCCTGCATTTGAATGACAATTTATTCTAAAATTCCAATGTTAATGTGTGTCTATCATGCTCAGAGCATTCCAATAGCTTCAACTTGACTTCAAGATAAATCTTTTCCTCTTCATCCCATCCTTTGACATCCCTTATTCCACCCATTACACTACCTTGTATCAGATTCCATTCCCAAGGCTTTCTTCTTCTTTATGCTATTAAGCCATGTTCCTTTGGTGTGCAATATTTCTTTTGCCCTTCTTCTTAGAAACTTTTCAGCATTTAGCACTTCCTTTACCAAATTCATTGCCATCATGAGCTTTGCTTCAGGCATGTCTGTAAAATGCAAGGGTTTGGAATAATAAAACTTTCCTAGGCTTCATTTAGCTTTTAGCATGAAAACTAAGCTATGAAGCTACTACATTCCTCATCTTGCTAGATATTAAAATGCTTCTGACACACCCAGAAAAAGCAGAATAAATCTCTGTATAGTTTCAAATAAAACTGTAAAATTCTGCTTGTTTCCTAGGCTGTGATTTCAGTTCAGCATCTGGAAATGCAGGTCTTTTGTCATCACCCATTTCTGTCACCGAAGATAATGGCAATGCTTGGTTAATGGTTCAAGGAAAATAAAATGAAGCCACCACCGAGTTCTCTGTTTTATTTATTCTATTATGATACTTTATAGCATGCAATTTCATTTATGATGCTATTTATCATCAAGTACTATACCAAAAAATAATATGACAGGGTTGGAAATAATGAGAAAATATAATATTTCAGTTGTTTTAGCTTTGAATTTGAGTTTGGAAAGCATGCTAAAGCATTGGAAGGTGGAATTTATAGGAGATTAATGACACAAACAAACTGGAGCATTCTTAAAAATGTTCTAAAGTATCTGTAAGCAGGTTGAATAAATAATTATGTCATCATTTTCATATTTACCTTAGAGAACTGAACTTTTTATCATTAATATTTCACATAATAACATCTCTCTTAAAAGTATAACTTTCCTAGCACCCTTTGGGCTTTGCATATTTTTAGTTTACAGTAAACTCTTCTAAACACTTGATATAAATTTCATTATCCATAAAGGTTACCCAAAACCTCAAATATTCTCAAACCCTACATTTAGTGGTGTGTTTACTATGAGAAAAAAATACTATACATATGACAACGGTTAGTTTATAAATCATGAATAGTAAGTTATTAGTAATGGTAACTAAATATAATGTGGAACGATTGTAATGGAATATTATAGTCATAGGTATGTGAATATGATCTATCTCACACTACAATATTGAATTTTACTTTCAACTGCTAATTTTATAGCTTTTCTTTGTTGTATATGTAGTGCCTGAATTGATACTCTCAATATCACACAAATTTTGTCACACAAGGGTAAGGTGACCATGGACACTGGAGTGTTTTTTTTTTTTTAATATTTATTTATTTATTTATTTATTTATTTATTTATTTATTTATTATGTATACAATATTCTGTCTGCAGGCCGGAAGAGGGCACCAGACCTCATCACAGATGGTTGTGAGCCACCATGTGGTTGCTGGGATTTGAACTCAGGACCTTTGGAAGAACAGGCAATGCTCTTAACCACTGAGCCATCTCTCCAGCCCCTGGAGTGTTTTTTGTAATTAACAGGAATCATAGTCTAATTGATGAAGAAGTGAATAGAGCACAGGCTGACCTTTATCGGCTGCAGTGTGTGAGGGTGAAATGTCAGTATGCCACCACAGCAGTGATGTATTTCATAGTCATCAACTGCTTATTTGTAGAACTTTTCTAATAATTTGAGACTGAATCTGGCCTTGGATGACTAAACCCATAAAATTAACTAGAAATCAGGTAAACATTGCTTGCTATTCTGTTATATCCCTTTATTTTAATTTCTCAGTGTCTATGGAGTTTTTTTGTTTTATTTTCATGTTTCTTCAAACACATGGGTTAATTGATAATCAT